>NC_066625.1:22789729-23092759 GCF_025201925.1 Gopherus flavomarginatus | reverse complement strand
GAAGAGTGATCTCAGTTCACTCCCTAATGAAAGTGAATTAAGGCCACTACACTTGTGAATGAAACGTTCCACCCAGGGGTTTCACGTGCTTTTGGTTCAGTTTTCCTGCATTACCCTATGCAGATACGCCCTTTCACTTCTGATCATTTGTCATAGAGTGTTCCACTACCATCAGTTTTAGGGTTTGTTTGCCCAAGGAAGTTAATTCAGCATAGAATAGGGTGTGAATTTCAAATTGAATAATTAATCCCAGTTAATTCCCTAGGAATAGTTAATCCAGAGTAACTTTCAGTATATACAAACCCATAGAAGAGCTCATGCCAAAATTTCACTTGCCAGTATTAAATGTTTCTAACTAAACATTAAAAAGTTTTAAACAGATGCAATAACTAAGTATTAAAATACTTCCCAAAAATACGGGCTTACAGCTCCAGAGTTTACAAATGTAAAGATGAGGAAAGATGAGTGACTCTGCAAAATTAACAGGCGTACTTGTGGCACCTTAGAGACTAACATTTATTTCAGCATGAGCTTTCATGAGCATCTGAAGGAGGGTGCTGTAGCCCACTAAAGTTTATGCTGAAATAAATTTTTTACTCTCTAAGGTGCCACAAGTACTCCTTTTTGCAAATACAGACTAACATGGCTGCTACTCTAAAATCTGCAAAGTTACAAATCTATAGAAAATACAGGCTTTGCAACTGCAGAAACTACATTGGGCAAAGTGGGTTAGTAAGCAGCCTGAAATTTTGGTTTCACTTCAGAGAAACTTAAAAAAAGAAAAAAGAAAAAAAAAGTTCACAAATTCCAAGCAGCTCGATCCCAGCCTATGCCCCCCGAAGTCACACAATGGAAACACCATCCGAGCAGCCCACTTTACTTGAGTAGCGATGCAAGCAGCAGGGAAAGAACTTAAAGGTTGCGTTAGATACAGTTGTACAGACCGACTCTTCCTCGTGTGCCCCTCTATTGCCTTACAGCGTACGGAGTCGCTGCTTCTTCACACTGGTGGGAGGAACTGGGCCTTCACTGGCCAAGCCGATTGCTCTAGAGATTGAAACCACCCCAACGAGGCAGCACAGAAAGCGGCTGGAGACGTGGCTAGGGAGCCCTGGGCCGCCTGTCAGAGCGGGCCCCGCTCGGGAGGGGCCGTCACCGACTGGCCGGGGAGCCCGGGGACGGAGCGCGGGGGAGGTGGGTGGCTGCCTGGTCGGTTTCACGCAATCCCACGTGGCTTAGGCTGCGCGGTCTCTGCTGGGAGCACTGTGCTGGGGAGGGCAGCGAGCGCTAAGGGCGGGCGGTGTCGGGCACCCCGGGACCCTCGTGGGACGCAGAGAGAGCGCGGGGAGGCTGCGCCCAGCTCTGCCCCAGCTCGGAGCGTCCCTACAGCGGGGCTCGCTACGGGCGATCTCCGAGCGGGCCCCAAGCTACCCCCGCAGCAAAGGGAAGGGACGGCGAGAGCGGGGGCAGTTTGCGCCGGGCCCCTGCGCAATCCGAGCCCGGGACAGCCGGGCAGCCCGTGCCGCGAGCAGCCCCGAGGGCCGCTCCCTCCGCCCCCCATAGAAGGGCCCCCCGAGACATTGCAGGACCCCGAGCAGCCGATCCCGCAGGACTTGGGCCGCCCTTACCTCCTGCGCGGGGACTGGGGGCCGCCTGCTGCCCGGGCTGAGCTGGACCCGCTGAGCTCCTGGCCCGAGTTTGCGACTTCCCTGCGCCTGGCCTGGCGGAGACAAAGCTACACCCTCCCGGACCGCTCTTTGCCCCCGCCCCTTCTTCCCGGCCGGGCGTTCGCCTCCCCCGCCTCGCAGCTGGGGCTGCGGGGAGTTAATGAGCGGCCCCGCCCCAGCGAGTGACCCTCCCCTGCTGTGGCCTGTGCCCCTTGGTACCGCGTCCGGGGGTCGCTCCCCCGTTCGTGCTAGGCCCTTCCCCAGCTGGGAACGAGCTCACGGACTCAATGGGCCCCACCCCATCTCCCCCAGCAGCCACACGTCGGCTCTGGGCTCGCCTAGGAGCCAGCCCAGAGTCGGTCCAGCTGACCTGAGCCAATCAATCTTAAGCTAAAGACTTTGATCCACTGTAATACATCTATAGCTATTGATAGCTGGTCTGTAGAGACCACAAGAGCAGCCTCCATTGCCTGGCAAGTTACATGTGTGAAAGCCAGTGCCTTCGAGTTAGCAAACAGAAACAAAGGGTATGTCTGCACTACCGGATTATTCCAATTTTACATAAACCAGTTTTGTAAAACAGATTATATAAAGTTAAGTGCACGTGGCCATACTAAGCACATTAATTCGGTGGTGTGCGTCCACGTACTGAGGCTAGCATCGATTTCTGGAGCGTTGCACTGTGCATAGCTATCCTGTAGCTATCCCATAGTTCCTGCAGTCTCCCCCGCCCATTGGAATTCTGGGTTGAGATCTCAATGCATGATGGTGCAAAAACAGTGTCGTGGGTGATTCTGGGTAAACGTCGTCACTCAATCCTTCCTCCGTGAAAGCAATGGCAGACAATTATTTCGCGCCCTTTTTCCCTGGATTGCCCTGGCAGACGCCATAGCATGGCAACCATGGAGCCTGTTTTGCCTTTTGTCACTGTCACCATATGTGTACTGGATGCTGCTGACAGACACGGTACTGCAGTGCTACACAGCAGCATTCATTTGCCTTTGCAAGGTGGCAGAGATGGTTACCATCCTATTGCACCATCTGCCATTGTAAATTGGTGATGAGATGACGGTTATCAATCATTTTGTACTGTTTGCAATTGGAAAGTGGCAATGATGGTTATCAATCATTTTGTACTGTCTGCTGCTGTCATGGGTGCTCATGGCTGGCCTCACTGAGGTTGGCTGGGGGTGCATGGACAAAAATGGGAATGACTCCCCGGGTCATTCCCTTCTTTATGTTTTGTCGAAACATAGAGTCAGTCCTGCCTAGAATATGGGGCAAGTGTACTAGAGAGCCAGAGAGCACAGCCCCTCCATGTCAGAGCCCCAGAGATCCCGCAGAAATGATGAGCTGCATGCCATTCTAGGGGGTGCCCCTGCAACAACCCCACCCGTTGCATCCCTCCTCCCACACCCAGTCCTGGGCTACCATGGCAGTGTCCCTCCATTTGTGTGATGAAGTAATAAAGAATGCAGGAATAAGAAACACTGACTTTTTAGTGAGATAAAATGAGGGGGAGGCAGCCTCCAGCTGCTATGATAGTCCAGGGAGTACAGAATCTTTTCTTTAGACACGAAAAGGGGGGGAGGGAGGGCTGATGGAGCTCAGGCTCCAGCTGCTATGATGAGGACGGTTACCCAGCATTTTGCACCATCTGCCAGGAATGACAGGGAGTCATTCCCATTTTTACCCAGGTGCCCCCGGCCAACCTCACCGAGGCCAGCCAGGAGCACTCACAGGATGATGACGGTTTTCCAACATTTTGTACCGTCTGCCATCAGGAAAGGAAGGGGAGGGGATGCTGCTGTTCAGGGCCACAGCACTGAAAAATGGCAAGAAAAGATTTTTTTTCCCTTTTCTTTCACGGGGGAGGAGGGGTGGTAAATTGATGAGATATACCTTGAACCACTCGGGACAATGTTTTTGACCCTACAGGCTTTGGGAGCTAAGCCAAGAATGCAAATGCTTTTTGGAGACTGCAGGGACTGTGGGATAGCTGGAGTCCTCAGTCCCCCCTCCCTCCCTCCATGAGCGTCCATTTGATTCTTTGGCTTTCCGTTACGCTTGTCACGCAGCACTGTGCTGAGTCCCTGCTGCGGCCTCTGTCTATCATAGCCTGGAGATTTTTTCAAATGCTTTGTCTTTTCGTCTTCTGTAACGGAGCTCTGATAGAACAGATTTGTCTTCCCATACAGCGATCAGATCCAGTATCTCCCGTACGGTCCATGCTGGAGCTCTTTTTGGATTTGGGACTGCATAGCCACCTGTGCTGATCAGAGCTCCACGCTGGGCAAACAGGAAATGAAATTCAAAAGTTCGCGGGGCTTTTCCTGTCTACCTGGCCACTGCATCCGAGTTCAGATTGCTTTCCAGAGCGGTCACAATGGTGCATTGTGGGATACCGCCTGGAGGCCAGTACCGTTGATTTGTGGCCACACTAACCCTAATCCGACATGCAAATACCGATTTCAGCGCTTGTCATGGTATAAGTCCCCCCTCTGAACCTTAGCGTCCAAATGATGGGGTACCAGCATGAATTCCTCTAAGCTTAATTACCAGCTTAGAACCTGTAGCGTTGCCATCAACCAGAAATTCCAGTGCCTGGTACACTCTGGTCCCCCCAAAACCTTGCCCAGGGACCCCCAAGACCCAGATCCTCTAGATCTTAACACAAGGAAAGTAAACCCTTTCCTCCACCGTTGCCTTTCCTAGGCTTTCCCTCCCTGGGTTACCCTGGAAGATCACTATGATTCAAACTCCTTGAATCTAAAAACAGAGAGGAAAATTCACCTTCCCCCCTTCTTCTCTCTCCCCCTCCCAGACTCTCCCTGAGAGAGAAAGTAATCCTAACACAGAGAGAAATTAACCTTTCTCTCCCTCTTCCCTCCTTTCTCCCCACCAATTCCTGGTGAATCCAGACCCTGTCCCCTGGCATCTCACACCAGAATAAAAAAAACTATCAGGTTCTTAAACAAGAAAAGCTTCTAATTAAAGAAAGAAAAACAGTAAAAATTATCTTTGTAAATTTAAGATGGAATATGTTACAGGGTCTTTCAGCTATAGACACTCGGAATACCCTCCCAGCCTAAGTATACAAGTACAAATTAAAACCCTTTCAGCAAAATACAAATTTGCACTCCTTCCAGCCAAATACACATTTGCAAATAAAGAAAACAAACATAAGCCTAACTCGCCTTATCGACCTAGTACTCACTATTCTGGACATATAACAGACTGTATCAAAGAGATTGGAGAGAAACCTGGTTGCACGTCTAGTCCCTCTGAGCCCCCAAAGTGAACAACAACTGAAAACTAACAGCACACACAAAAACTTCCCTCCCTCAAGATTTGAAAGTATCCTGTCCCCTGATTGGTCCTCTGGTCAGGTGACAGCCAGGCTCACTGAACTTGTTAACCCTTTACAGGCAAAAGAGACATGAAGTACTCCTGTTCTATTAACCCTTAACTATCTGTTTATGACAGTGCTACTCCTCTCATCGGGGAGGAGTACAGAAACCGATTTAAAGAGACCTTTATATTGATATAAAGGGCCTCATTGTGTGGACGGGTGCAGGGTTAAATCGGTTTAACGCTGCTAAATTCGGTATAAACGCGTAGTGTAGACCAGGCCAAAGACACGGAAGTATAGAGAAGGAAAGGGTTTAAAAATATTAAGCTCCTGGAGAGTAAAAATTCAGGTTTCTGAAACACAAGTTGTATCGTAACATACCATTCTAAACAAAGGAATTTGTCAGGAAAAAGCCACCAACTCAACGCTATCAAGAGGACCCTGCAGTTGGAGTTCCTTGCAAATCAGCTTTTTCCTGAGCTTAGACGGTCAAAACAAGAAGTTCTACAAACTACTGTATCAGCAGAACCAGCTATTAAGTTTTATATGCAAAACACAAAGATAATTTGAACAAGAGGAAAATTCCTTCTCCAATTTCTGTAATGTCTTACTTTTTAACAGGCAGTTTTTCAGCAGTAAACAATTCCCATCATCAGGCAAATGTAGGTAATTACGGAGTATCATTCCTGTAAAGTTTCCCATTGCTCTGTGCCGAAGAGGAACATTTTGATGCCTGAATGAAACAGCCTGGCACTGTTTTCTGCCTTCTTTCCATGTCCCCTTCTGTGAGGCACATAAAGATGAAAGGGAGCCAACAAAGGGAGATTTCCTACCCTTTGGAAAAGCCACAGGCAAGGAGATAAAATTCCACAGTCAAATAAAAAAGTTTAATTTCTAGCATAATGGATGTAGCTAGAGAGAAATAGGGTGATAGATAGTTGCAGTGTTTCTGTAAGAGAAACTGTCTACGACAAGACACCCATTAAATAAAGTTATCAGATAAACCTCTAAAAAGCAAACTGATTTGTAAACAACCACCAGGCAAGTAAGTTACGAAACTAAATGTTTGCAGCCTCTCTACAGTTACATCAGTTCCTTTCATTGTCCAATTCTGTAGCTCAATACATAGTTTAATTCCTCTTTTTTAATTCCTCTTTGTCTTTTGCAATGACTGTATATTCCAGGAAATAGTGAGAGTCACAGGATATTCAGACAATCTATGACATATGACAATCTTCAGAAGTTCGAGTCAGGATACATCTGCCGGGAGCCGGGGGTTGGGCTTCAGCCCCGCTCCTGCTGAAGCCATGAACCCTGGCAAGTGCGCCTTGCAGGGCTAAAGCCCCAAGACCCCTCCTCGTTGAGCAGAAATCCGTACTGCACCACCCCACTGCAATGCAGAGGTCCTGAGCTTCCCCCCACCCAAGTCTGATAGGTATAGAATGGGGTGGGGGAGACATGAGGTGCTCTGCGAACTGCAATTTAATGGTAAAAGAACTGCATGTGGCTCGAAAGCCACAGTTTGGCCACCCCTGAAATATGTGTTCCTGAGCTTTAATCCTGCTCTAAACTGTTGTGATTGTTATGCATTCCACCCAGTGGTGGCTGCATTTCAGTAATGGCTGAAGAGGTTCTTGCATCTACAGAGTTCAAATAACTTCCATCCTAATAATGCGGCCCTTAACAAGATACCCTAGTGGGAAAAAAAATAAATGAGAATCTTGATAATCCGCCACTCCACCCCCAAGAAATGCCTATTTACTAGAATGCTGTTTTTATTGAAGTTTTTTTAAGTAAAGATTTAAAGCAAGGAAAGGTGTGTTGCAATCAAACCAGAAACATTTCATTCTTGGCAAGAGACACACAGTATAATGTAATAAAATGCAAACAATTAACATGATATACAGGGTGCCAGCAGATGTCAGTTTAACCCCAGGAATGAGAAACACCACTGCATATATAGTAAATGCATTGTTGCTTTGTGAAAACAAAAACTAAGAGTTTCCGACCAGTGAAACTTTGGGCTTGTCTACACCACGCAGCTTTTAGCAACAAGGCTGTGTCGACACAGCCTTGTCGCTAAAAGTCAGCATGTGTAAACGCTCTTTTTTGGTACTTTGTTGGCACTTTTGCCGACAAAATACTTCCAGCCCTGCAAGCAGCATTTGCTTTATCGGCAGGACAAAGCTATGTTCACACTGTCACTTGCATTGGCAAAACTTCTGTCTTTCACGGGGCGGCTTTTTTAAGTACCCGTGAAAGACAAAAATTTTGTCTACAACTTCGCAGTCTAGACAAGTCCTAAGTGAAGAAATTATTTTAATTAAAATACAGTTAAAAGCCTGTTTGCTGCAAAAATGTAAAATACAATATGCCCTGAAAGTTCAAAATAAGGAAAGAGTGAATGGAAATGATTAGAGGGGGGAAATGGGCCATTTGTGTGTATGAGAATTTGAATGTGCATCTTGCTGTGGAGTAGGTATGAAACCTGAGTGCTAATATACAAAGCCCAAAGGAATTTGGCTTCTGCTAAACTTCTTCTAGATTAACAAGCTCAGAGGAAGAGCTAATGAGGTTACAACTAAGTGCAGTATTTGGGAACATCAAACTTTTGGAACCATTTAAAATGTCGCTTTGGAAATCTTCATGCTTTGAGAGAAGAACAGATTGTTGTGCGCATACATCAGAAGGGGATACAGATACATACCATAGAGTCACCTGTTCCCTTCTAAAGTAGGAAAAGCATCACATGAGCTGAAGCAGAAGCCGAGATTCCTTAACTCAGTATGAAATAGACTCTGTGGTTCCATTAAATTTCAAATATAGAACTGTATTAGCCTAGAGATTAAGGCCAAGATTTTCAAAAGTGACCAGGGATTTTGTGATGCCTCAGTTTTGTAGGTGTCCAGCTTGAGACCATTTAAAGAGATCTATTTTTCAGAAAGTGCCACCCTATTAAAGGAGCCTGATTTTCAAGTGTCACATTGGGCAGCCAAAAAACAGGAAACACCGAAAATCACTAGTCACTTTTGGAGATCTTGGCCTAACAGAGTAACATCCATTTTAAAAAATGCAAAAAAAAAAAAAAAGCAGACCAGACATATGAAATTGAAACATGTACCTTTTTAAAGTACAGAGGGCCTAAATGGTCGTGGGTGGGGAAGTGGAATCATATAACTGATATTCAGCTGCTATAGAGAGGAGCAACAAAGAACTATCAATACATAAATATAATAAAATCCCTACTTCACCTACATTACGCCATTTTATGGCACAAATTCACCCCTGGTATAGTTCCAAGTCAATAGAATTCTACCAGGCATGAATTTGAGTCATTGTTTTGGAAAGCTTTTGATGCTTTCCTTGCACAATACCAGAAACAGATAAAAGATGCCCCCCTAATTGCCAAGTTTGGCTTTGGGTTTAACATCCAAACATCTCTAAAGTTCAGAGTGTTTTTGGAGTCCTGCTTTTTCATCTGAGTGTTTCTACAACTGACACCATATTTTGGCCATTATCTCAGCCTCATCCATTGTTTGCTTAGGATTTCATACTCCTAATAATGACTGCTAAGAGAAAAAACACAGGCCACATATTCAAATGTGAAACTTTAAAATTATGGATCACTTATTTAATTTGAAGACTACACCTTTGAATCTTGGTCCATCCAAAAGCAACTAAGGAGTAAAGGGTATGTCTATAGTGCAATTGGACACTCATAGCTGGCCCGTGCTGACTCGGGCTCATCATAGGGCTCAGGATAAGAGGTTGTTTAATTGCAGTGTAGGCATTTGAGCTTGGGCCGAAGCCTGGGCTCTAGGACTCTGTAAGGTGAGAGGACTCCCAAAGTTTGGGCTGCAGCCCAAGCCCAAGCATCTACGTTGCAATTAAACAGCCCCTTAGCCCAGGTCAGCTGGCACAGGCCAGCCACAGGTTTTTAATTGTAGTGAAGACACCCTAAAAGGCCTGTGGACACATTACTGTGATTTAAATTGCTTGCCATCTGCATGTAGGTAATTCCAGCTGCTTTTTAATACTTTTAATGAAAAGGGACATACAACACTGGATGGAGCCAGGAACAGTGAAGATTGCATCAGACCAGTCCCCATATCTTACAGGTCTCTATGCAATGTATATTTTGGGCCATTATCCAGTTTCCTTTCCACCTGTAAGTAAGCTTGTCTTGCAGGATTGTGTATATGAGGCCCCAGATGAACAGTACTGTGACATTGCACTCTATATGATTTTATAAATATATGCTAATGAGTGAATATAATGTAACTGGAATATGCTTCATGCAAAAAGTCTCTTGTAAGGTATCATTACAAACCTTATAATCTACTGAGCATGGTCATCCTATTTGTATAAATGTATCACTCTTGTATCTGAAACTAGAAATATGAAATATAACTCTGAGGGCCTATTGTAATTATGCAAAGTGTGGGCCATTAATGGTGGTTTGGAATCTTGATGGCTCCCATCAACCAGGACAATTGATTCTGGATGACTCTGTTTTCAGGCAAGCCTTCCTGTGGGTCAGGCTGGGAGGAAGGAAGGCTTGAAGTCTTAGGGTATGTCTACACTACGGGATTACTCCGATTTTACATAAACCGGTTTTGTAAAAACAGATTGTATAAAGTGGAGTGCTCGCGTCCACACTAAGCACATTAATTTGGTGGTGTGCGTCCATGGTCCGAGGCTAGCGTCGATTTCTGGAGCGTTGCACTGTGGGTAGCTATCCCCTAGCTATCCCATAGTTCCCGCAGTCTCCCCCGCCCATTGGAATTCTGGGTTGAGACCCCAATGCACGATGGTGCAAAAACAGTGTCATGGGTGATTCTGTGTAAATGTCGTCACTCATTCCTTCTTCCGTGAAAGCAATGGCAGACAATCATTTCGCGCCCTTTTTCCCTGGATTGCCCTGTCAGATGCCATAGCACAGCAACTATGGAGCCCATTCAGCTTTTTTTTACGGTCACCGTATGTCTACTGGATGTTGCTAACAGAGGTGGTACTGCAGCGCTACACAGCAGCATTCATTTGCCTTTGCAAGATAGCAAAGATGGTTATCAGTTGTTCTGTACCGTCTGCCATGCCATTGTCAATTAGCAATGAGATGACTGTTATCAGTCATTCTGTACAGTCTGCTGCTGTCATGGATGCCCCTGGCTGAGGTCGGCCAGGGGTGCAAAGACAAAAATGGGAATGACTCCCCAAGTCAATCCCTCCTTTATGGTATCTAAGAATAGAGTCAGTCCTGCCTAGAATATGGGGCAAGTGTACTAGAGAACCAGTGTACCAGAGAACCAGAGAGCACAGCCGCTCCATGTCAGATCCTGCAGAAATGATGAGCTACATGCCATTCTAGGGGGTGCCCGTGCAACAACCCCACCCGCTGCTTCCCTGCTCCCCCAACCCTCCTGGGCTACTGTTGCAGTGTCCCCCCATTTGTGTGATGAAGTAATAAAGAATTCAGGAATAAGAAACACTAACTTGTTAGTGAGATAAAATAAGTGGGAGGCAGCCTCCATCTGCTATGATAGTCCAGGCAGGACATTAAATGGTGCGGGGGAGAGGAGCCAGGCATCCAGCTGCTATGATAGTCCAGGCAGTACAGAATCTTTTCTTTACACATGAAAGGGAGGGGGCTGATGGAGCTCAGCCCCCAGTTGCTATGATGAAGATGGTTACCAGCCATTCTGTACCATTGACTGGGAATGACCGGGAGTCATTCCTATTTTTACCCAGGTGCCCCCGGCCGACCTCACCTGAGTGAGGAATACTCATGGGCTGATGATGATGACAGATAGCAGTCATATTGTATCATCTGCCACTGGGGAGAGGAGAGGAGAGGATACTGCTGTTCACTGCCGCAGCATCGCATCTACCAGCAGCATTCAGTGTACATAGGGTGACATTGAAAAAAATCAAGAAATTATTTTTTTCCCTTTTCTTTCACCGGGGTGGAGAGGGTAAATTAATTAGCTATATCCTGAGCCACCCCGGACAATATGTTTGACCCTACAGGCATTGGGAGCTCAGCCAAGAATGCAAATACTTTTCGGAGACTGCTGGGGACTGTGGGATAGCTGGAGGCCTCAGTAACCTCTCCCTCCCTCCATGAGCGTCCATTTGATTCTTTGGCTTTCCGTTACGCTTGTCACACAGCACTGTGCGGTGGGCTCTGTATCATAGCCTGAAGATTTTTTTCAAATGCTTTGGCATTTTGTCTTCTGTAATGGAGCTCTGATAGAACAGATTTGTCTCCCCATACAGCAGTCAGATCCAGTATCTCCCATACGGTCCATGCTGGAGCTCTTTTTGGATTTGGGACTGCATAGCCACCCGTGCTGATCAGAGCTCCACGCTGGGCAAACAGGAAATGAAATTCAAAAGTTCGCGGGGCTTTTCCTGTCTACCTGGCCACTGCATCCGAGTTCAGATTGCTGTCCAGAGCGGTCACAATGGTGCACTGTGGGATACCGCCCGGAGGCCAATACCGTCGATTTGCGGCCACACTAACCCTAATCCGATATGGTAATACCGATTTCAGCGCTACTCCTCTCGTCGGGGAGGAGTACAGAAACCGGTTTAAAGAGCACTTTATATTGATATAAAGGGCCTCGTTGTGTGGACAGGTGCAGCGTTAAATCAGTTTAACGCTGCTAAAATCAGTTTAAACGCGTAGTGTAGACCAGGCCTTACAATGACATGATGTGATCATGTCACCTGAACTGGAATCCATCTTTAACCTGGTGTCTTTCCATTGAGAAGGAGGGAGTGGAAACCCAGAGAGGGACAAAGGATTCCTGCCTTATGCAAAAGATATATAAATGGGTGGAACAGAACAAAAGGGAGAGCCATCATGAAGAATCCCCTAGCTACCAGCTGAGCTAGAACAAGAGCTGTACCAGGGGAAAGAATTGTGCCCAGATCTGGAAAGTGTCCAGTCTGAGGAAAAAAGTTACTGAAGCATCTCTAAGGGTGAGATTATATGTATTCAGGTTGATTAGACATAGATTTGCATGTTTTATTTTATTTTGCTTGGTGAATTACTTTGTTCTGTCTGTTACTACTTGGAACCACTTAAATCCTATTTTCTCTATTTAATAAAATCACTTTTTACTTATTAAGTAACACAGAGTATGTATTAATAACTGGGAGGGGGGAAATCAGCTGTGCATACCTCTCTGTCAGTGTTATAGAGGGCGAACAATTCATGAGTTTACCCTGTGTAAGTTTTATACAGGGTCAAACGGATTTATTTGGGTTTTAGACCCCATTGGGAGTTGGGCATCTAAGTGTTAAAGATAAGAACATTTCTGTTAGCTGCTTTCAGTCAAGACTACAGGTTTGGGGCAAGTAATTCAGACCCTGGGTCTGTGTTGGAGCAGACAGGCGTGTCTGGCTCAGCAAGACAGGCTGCTGGGGTCTCGAGCTGGCAGGAAAAGCAGGGGCAGAAGTAGTCTTGGCACATCAATTGGCAGCTCCCAAGAGGGGTTCTGTTATCTAACCTGTCACAATTACCCTAAACTGTGCGCAGGGTGGATAGTGTAGACCTGGGTCGTCAACCTTTCAGCAGTGGTGTGCCGAGTCTTCATTTATTCACTCTGATTTAAGGTTTCGTGTGCCAGTAATACATTTTAACGTTTTTAGGTGGTCTCTTTCTATAAGTCTACAATATATAACTAAACTATTGTTGTATGTAAAGTAAATAAGGCTTTTAAAATGTTTAAGAAGCTTCATTTAAAATTAAATTAAAATGCAGAGACCCCTGGACCAGTGGCCAGGACCCAGGCAGTGTGAGTGCCACTGAAAATCAGCTCGCATGCCAGCTTTGGCACATGTGCCTTAGGTTGCCTACCCCTGGCATAGACCTAAGGCTTCCATTGAGCATCACTGTGCATGTTTCCCCATGCATCTCCTGAAATGCTGATCTGCCTATTGGTACTGGACTTCTTAACCCATGGTTCCTCACACACAAGGTCACAGGATCAGGGCTGGTTCTAGAGGTGGATAAGCAGAGCAGTCACCCTGAGTGCCAACTTCCAGGGAGTACCATGCTACTATGTTTCAGGTAGTTTTTTTGCTTGCTCAGTCGCTCTATGGGAATCAAAAATGTTCTCTGATTTGGCTGACTAAACAGGGCCACTCCTGCACAAGATTCCATATTTTTCACACCTCCCGTTCTGCCCATGCAAAGCTGCTGAGAGGGACTGAAATACATTTTTGGCTGTAGTAGTTTCAATGTGCCAAGAATATACTCTTTTCAAACCTAGTGTCTACTTTCTCACTCTCCCGGAGCTGATCTATCAAACGTACAGTATCCAGGTCTATATATTGTGCCCATTATCCTTGATATCCAGATGCTAACCAAGATGGGGATCTACATGAAAATGAACCAGCTACAACTTAACCCAGAGAAGATGGAAGAAATGCTGAATGGCACTGGGAAAGCATTTGGAGGAATCAGCAGATATAATGTCAGCCCTATCTAAAGAGGAGATATGGTCACTTTTTGCCAAGATGCCTTTCTGCTTCTTGCTGCTCTGGATTCTCAGCAAGTGGTGGTGGCCCTTAGTGCTTACCTGAAGGCCACCTTACCATTAATAATTATTATATTATGGTAATGCCAAGGACCCTAATCAAGTTTGGGGCCCTAGTGCATTAGGCTGTTCAAACACTGAAACAGACATGGTTTCTACCTCAGAGTTTATAATCTATTTAACGATAAGATGCAACAACTGAGTACAACAAACAGGAGCAGAGGACAAGGGCAACAGTGTTAATTGAAGCCCTTGAAAAAATGTTGTCTATGCTTTAATCACCTCCTCTCTAGACTACAGTACTACAACACTGTGTTTAGGGTTTCACTTTAAACCCACATGGGATTTCCAGCTAGCATGGATGACAAAAATCCATCTATCTCACAAGTGAGGCACGAATTTTTGAGCGCAAAACACCCATGTTCAAATTTGTACAAGCTTCCTGTTCACTTCTGGGTGAAGTATAAGTGCATTGGTGATTCTCTACAAAGTCCAGTATGGTCTGGGCTCTGGTTAATACCAAGCCAGTTAAGATTACCCTCAAACTAGTAACAGGACTTCCAGAATTTGGAATTCATTCCTTTTAAGTGTTCAGAGCACAAGTCTAGCAAGATTCAGTGCACAAGCCAAAAACTATATTATTTCGTTTAAATTCTTTACTCTTCTGTCAGTTATTCCCAATTAATGTGTTTTAATTCACAAGCAAGCACCCACCATAGCTGCTAGGGCAACAGGCATTCTACAAATCATTAAAAATAAATAAGCCTCTGCTATTTTAGTACCAGATCCTTCCTAGTCATGTCAAATGATTTAGTGATTCTGCAGTGTAGTCAAGTCACTTATAAACTAGGCTAAGCTGAGACAATTTTTATATGCTACCTAATGTAGGATTTTTAAATATAGCAAATGCTTTTTAATGCCACATTCTTAAAGAACAGCGCCAGTCACACACAGAGCTTTGGACACGTTCTCAGGATGATGCACAACATTTGTTTGTATTGTTTATGGATATGCCACTGTTGATAAATCATGTTCTCCATCACAGATATCTCCAGCAGCATTATTTGCATGTTCTAAGAGGAAGAAACATAGCTTTGGGCAATCTCTTTTTTTAGAGCCCTTATGCCTAAAATTAATGACATTAAGGAAAAATGCAACATTTTCTGTGTATTCTATTCCAGTACTAGAGTATTAGGTGAAGCCTTTTTTCATAACTCAGACAATGACAAGCAAGAAGTCTCCATTTATGACTAATGTGGTAGTTTTGTCCCATGGATCATCATTTACCAAAGAACTACACAAGTAGAAATGTTCCCTGCATCTCTTACACCAGGCCTAGAACACAGGAGCAGGTAATGCCCCCTGCTTCAATGTCCCTAATGCCATCATTAGCTCTAGTCCTTCTCTAGCTCTCTCCTCAATCAAATAAACTCTGCCCTCATACCAATAGTCTGAGGAGAAAACAAAAACCTGACCGCTGTATCTATCCCCAACAATTCATCTTATCAGTGATCACAAGAACTAGAATGTTTTGCTGTTAGCACAACTGATGTATGGCTGACTCCATTCTGCTTCACATTCATACACTGTCCAGAGAAAATCCCAGCTTGGAAATCCTGATTAGACCCCAGCATACTGAAAGGTAGTCATTAAGGGCCCAACCTTGTGACATCCTGAGCTGTTCTCTCAGAAATCAGGATCTAGCCCCACATGCCAGCAAATTATCCAAGTATCACTGACACCATAAGTGTCTTCTCATGTACAAATCTCTTAGGGCCAGATCATGAAATTAAAGCCCCTACATGAAATCAGCAAAGTTTAGTGTTATGAGAAGGCAGCACACTTGTTATAGAAGATTCTTGCACCTATAAACAGCTATAAATGAATGATCTGTGGCACACATTTTCCATGTGAGCATAGGAACCTTAACCAGGAGATCAAGTGACCTGTCTAATTCTATAAACTGTTATAATGATCAGTCTCAGATACCTCAGAGGAAGACAAGGGCAAGAAACCCCCTAGTGGACACTTATGGAATACCCTGTCTGTAAAGGACGTTTATAACTTCTTAACCAACTATTTGCTTGTTTCAAATCATGACGACTGGCAACTGCTATTCCTTAAAATATGTTATCCTAAATAATGCATCTGGATCTACTCCCATTATCTGTATTAGCATTGAAAGGAAGAGGGGAGGCTAGTGTCCTTGGGGTGGACAAATCAATCTCTTGGTTTTTTTAATACAAACACACACATCCTTGTACGGATTTTTACTCTTAATTTGCTGATATCTACTCTCAACTGTAACTTTGTTAATTTTTTTTATCTGACGGTATAAATAGATATTCATAAATACACAAGCCACTGCATGCAAGAATAAAATTTTCATTTATATATTTAAACATTTTCTTTCATATATACCCAATATTTTAGACAGCCACACTAACACACCAAAATAAAAATCCAGGTTGCTTCTTTTTTTAAATAACATAAAGGCATTGGAGGACTCAGTGCAGCACAGAGAGTATATAAGTTTGACATGTTGCGTTACAGAATTTCCTGATACTTCAGTTGTATGTTGTTCAACTAGGCAAGCCCTTGTTTGGATTGGCTTGATCTTCTTGAAATGATTTCTAATAGCTTTAGAATCAATATTTGTTCCTACTCAAATTGTTGAGACCATGTAATCTCAAGCAATTTTTTTCTTTGCAGTTATATCATCTTATTCACATTGCAAAGCAAATGTACAAAACAAAGACTGTGGAAACAAAACCTGCCACCCAGAATGAGTAATTACTGCAGGATAAAGGATGACAAAATCATGCCAGTTATTTAATTGCCACTCAGTAGCACCAAAAGCTAAAATTGAAGCCAAAGATTTTTGCTTACTTTTTACAACAAATGTTTTTTAAAATCTGCCAACTTTGTTAGACTTTAAAAAAAACTAATCACTGTCACCGTGGCGTTATCTGGACTCAGGGGAGGGGTGTTTTTGTTTTGTTTTCTGATCATTCAAGTGACCCTTCCTACAGCAGGCAGAAAAATTCTCACTGCTTCAAGGATCAGTTCATTGGAGGGACCCTATTTCCAAAACATTAAAGGCCAAAATGTCCAGAGAGGATCAGTGTTGAGGAAGGTCCAATTATTAGGCTTAGAGCAGATTCTCCAGTCATTACTTAATCGAAATTCATAGATTCAGGGTTTAAGGCCAGAAGGGATCACCAGATCTTCCCATTTAGGGGTTCTCAGCCTTTTTGGAATCACACCCCACCTCAGTTGTTTTGTTTTGTTTACTTGGAGCTCCCAACCCCGTTCACAATAGCAAGAAGGATACTGCCACCTAGCATTGCTAATGTGTCAGTTCAGGAAATAATAGGCAAATTACTCAAAGTCCAAGTCAAGAGGTACTATAAAGATGCCTCTTACCTGTACTATTGATGCTGATGTCAATCACTGAAATGTGCCGCAACCTGGTACTTGCCCTGCCCCTCTTTTACTATAATTTCTGAAATATTAGATGACCCACCAAGCCCCCCTGGAAAGTTTGAAGCTCCCCTGCTTGAGAACCTCTGATCTAGTCTGACCTCCTGAATATCACAGGGTACCAACATACCCAGCAGCCACATACTAAACCCAACAGTCAAAATCAAACTGAAGTATTTCAACCCACTGAAGACTAAGGGCATGTCTTCACTTGCAGCGGCAGCACTTTAAGATGGCTGTGGAGTCGCAGCACCAGTGCTGGGGGAGAGCTCTCCCAGCACTGTAAAAAAAACACCCTCACAAGGGGAACGGCTCCCAGCGCTGAAGCACTGTCTACATTACCACTTTACAGCACTGAAACTTGCAGCACTCAGGGGTATGTTTTTTCACACCTGCACCCCTTGAGTGGTGCAGCCCAGTGCAGGCTTACATCACAAAGGCACAATCTAGCATCTTATGTTTCTTCTGTTCTAAGCTCCTGTACGTACCCCGAACCACCCTCGCACCCAACCTAGCTTCTTTTTGACAGCTCAGACTGTTCTTTCCTGATGGACATTAATCCTATGTTAAAATATATAGTAAACAATCTGACATTCACAGCTAAGCTGGGGACCACACACATCCTATGCCCCACACAACCCTTCAAAATAACGGTATGTACCATTTGTATAGACCCTCAGCACGGTGTGAATTTCACCCATGAGGAATGCAAGGAAGAGAGCAAACAGTTCTCATGTTTGTATAAATCACATAGCTAGAAATTAGAGAGACCTACAAGGTCTTCAAATCTGTTCCCCTGAAAGGGAGGGGAATAGCCCCCTATAGAGGATACATCAGACAGACAGTTAGCAGCTATTACATGAGAACTTAGCCAGAGAACTTATATGGAAAATTCACACACAAGGATGTTCTTACAGTTAATGTGAAGTGTGGAGAAAGTAAATAGTATTCCAGAGCGTTTCTTTCCCTGGAGAATAGGAAAGATAGCTTTGCAAAAATTTATTTCCCCTTCCCACAGAAAGCACAAGAAGGATTTCTAGTCTGGGGATATTTTTCTTTCCATTGATTTGGATCACTCAGACCTTATCAACCTGTGCTGTAGTTTCTTCATTAAAATGACAATACTAAAGGATCATTAACAACATAAGATTTTTTTTTTAAATCAACAGTGCCTCAGTTGATTATTTGAATGAAATATTTGCAGACCAGTAAGTCTGTAGGCAAAATCTCTCAGTGAAAGAGTTGTTTATGTTTTATAGACAATTATGTTCAACAGCACATTCTCCTGGCAGATACACAGTAACATTAAAGTAATAAGCAGATGCGGTGAATGTCCAAGTTGCATGCAGAGAACAACAGGAACAACATTCAGCATTATATCTCCCCCTCCTCTCCAATCTTGAACATTAATAACAAAGTGATTTGGGATCTCATTCCCCCTTTGCTGGGCCATCATGATCAGTTTGATATGGAAGATATTCACATCCCTTGTTTTAAAATGCTGAGGTTTCCCCACTAAAGCCTGTAACGCAAGTAGAAGTAGTGGAATGTTACACCTACAACTACAGTGATCTGACAAAAACTGAATCACACTAATGAGGGCTTATTTATACAACATTGCAAAGCACTCTAGAGGAGCATGACTTTTAAAGTGCACTACAAATCACACCCCACTACGGCATTTTTCTGGCACCATGTAGGTAGGCCCTCAGAGAGCTAGAAGTGAAATAAGGCCCAATTCTGTCTTCTTTATTCTAATATAGTAATGTGTTGCTCTTGGAGTGGTTCTATTAACTTCTATGAGAGTACTTGTTAAGTAAGATATTACACAAAGAAGAGTGGCGGAATGTAGTTCAACACAATACTCCCTGTTCTTCATTGTGCAGTTTGATTAGCAGTTAAATGGTCAGCAATGCTGACATGTAAACAGTCATCATTAGGCTTCAGTGCCAACATCCAGCTCACACCTAGAAGAGCTGTTGTTTCAGGCTGTGCACAGACTCTGAGGCTGTTACACTGGTTACCTTTTGGTCACATTTTGGAGGTTCTCTTTGTAACCATATAAAAAAAACAAGCTTTAAGTGTGAATGGCAGCCGCCAGCATGAAATCTCAGGCAGCCAGCATGGCAAAACTCAGTCTAGTCAACCATCTGGCTTAGTTTACCAACTGAGGAGAAGGAAGGAGAGGTAAGATAATATTAGTTAAGGAAGAAAGTAGGCTACTTAATTTACACACACTCCTCCTCACAGCTTTTCTTACTGCATTCTTCTCTTCACACTGCAGGGTAGGAGAGTTATTCTAGTTTGGCTTCTCTCTTTCTCTTATATCCAGTGCCAAATTCAGAGAAGTGTAAAAGGGAGTGTAAGTTACACACTAGTAAGCATATCTGAGTCCAAAAGTCTAACTTAGGCATGATTCAGGCCAAACCTACACTGCCTCTAGACTTTCTTATACATCCCTCTGACTTAGGCCCTGTCTCTTTGAGGAGCTTCTAACTAGGACCTATAGTCAGCAGTGAGAGAGCAAGCCACCACTAAGAAGTAAGAAAGACCCTCATGAAAGATGCTACTACCCTATCTAGCAAGCTAAGCTTATTCTACCTGTTTAATTAGTTTTAAGAAAGTTTAATTAGTAGGACACCAAAGCTGAAACTCTGAAAAACAGAAGAGAGCTCCCCTCCCACACTGTCAATAAGTTAGAATAACCTGCTTTCAGAAAACAAAAACAGAACAAAAAAACAGCTAGGAAGCACTCCCTACCCTGACCTTATAGGCCAGGGGTGCGCAAACTTTTTGGCCCAAAGGCCATATCTGGGTGGGGAAATTGCATGCAGGGCCGTGAATGTAGGAATGGGGTGGGGGGTTGGGGTGCAGGAGGGAGTGTGGGAGGAGGTGTGATGTGCACCAGGGCAGGGGAGGCAGAGGACTCCGTGCGCTGTCCTCACTTGCGGGTACCTGCACTGAAGCTCCTATTGGCTGTGGCTCCCCACTCCTGCCCAATTGGAGCTGCGGGGGGGGTGCCTGCAGGCGAGGGCAGCATGCAGAGCCCTCTGCTCCCCCTCCCCCAGGGGCCACAGGGATGTGGTGCTGGCCGCTTCTAGGAGCGGTGTGGGGACCCATGGCACCACGGAGATGGCAATCCCACGGGCCAAATCCAAAGCCCTGATGGGCCAGATCCAGCCCGCGGACCGTAGTTTGCCCAACCCTGTTATAGGCAAACAGAGACTGATACCACTCAGCAGACTAAGTCCACCAAAACAATGAGAAAAGGAAACCCCTTCCATTTCCTTTTACCAAAGCATGCTGGGAAAGGGAGGAAACTAAACTCCCTTTAAATTACAGATTCTTCAATCCCCTCATTTTGGGTGAGAGATTTGCTGAAGAAGAGGCTGCCTATTGTGGTAAAGAAATTGAAAAGACCTGCAAGGTCATCAAATCTGATCTCCTGGTGGGCAATGTCTAGGGCAGTGGTGGGCAACCTGTGGCCCATCAGGTTTGATTACACTGACCATCGGCAGGCACAGCTGCCCAGTTCCCAATGGCCATGGTTTGCCATTCCCAGCCAATGGACTGGGGAGATTGATTCCAGGCTGAGCAAAGAATTCAGCCTCTGTATTAAGAACTGTGAACTGCTTACAATGTCTAGTGGGGTCAGAAACTGCTTGATTCAAATCTTGCTTAGTCTGATAAAGTGTAGAATTTAGACTGCGATTTTATTTTTATCTCTTATGTAACCAGCTTTGACCTCTATGCCTGCTTAAAATCTATCTAACAAACAGCAAACCAATAAATGAAGGCAAGATATAATAAAGCAAGCTAGCAGGCTAGCCCTATGGGCTACACAAGTCCCTGGGCAAAGGGAAGCTGTTCTAGCAATGACAGGAACCAAAGAATGCCTCATGTTAGTTACATTTAGAACTTGAACAGATTCCACAAAAGTAAGCTTCTTCCCTAGTTTAACAGAATGCTTAAAATTAACCGTAGGTATTTATAGTGTGCTGATCATTGCTTTATCTGGGTACTCAAATGCTTTGTAATGTGTCTTGTTTGTATACAATGGACCAGGTTTTCAGAAAGAGACGTCTTCTGCTCTCCCTGGGCAATCTCCTCATAACTGACTCAAGGCAATCACTGATTCGGACTGGGTTTCAAGTGCAATGATATTCATAGTAATTATTTGGATTCAATCAGCAGCATGCAAAAGAACTAATTTCTCCCTTGGAACCAAGTTAAACCATTATAGTATTAAAATCTCTTGGCTTAATACATTATGTTAATTTTCTTTTCAAAGATGTTTGTGTAAATAAGAAAACAAGCCTTTTTAGAAGCACTACATGAACCCTAACAAGTTTCTCTGTGCCGTGTCTTTGACTAAGGACAAGGAAGCAGAATGTGGAAGTGTTTGTGGATTTATTCTGGGACTTCAATATTAAATAGACGGGAGCATTTGCATTGCAGGTGTCCTTGATTAAGGCTTGGGAGAGGAGGAATGGCATAACTGGTGCAGCAAAAATGTATATGGAGTTAAGCTGACTATTGTGCTCCTGTTCCTGAGACTCGTACTAATGTAGTTGGTGCACCTGTGCTTACAAACTGTGCCACCTGTACCTGGTTCTGAAACACTCAACATGACACTAGTAACTGCGTGTTTTAGACATAATATTAGTAAGATTGAGTGGTGGTTTGTCAGCCATTCCCATAAATATCTTAAAGCTAAATCTCATTTCATTTCAGTTATAGCTTCAAAGCTATGTGTCACCTAAAGCTCATTGCTGTCTGTGGAAGTTAATCAGTTTTTGCATTACCTTCTCTCTATTACCTATCTTGGTTAGTTTTGACCATGAATGCAAAGTCTGCATGATGTGGACATCTTTATACTAATTAAGATATACATCAAAGTCAAAAAATCTGAACAGATTTAGGCCTGGAGCACAACTTGTAGATCTAGATCTGAGTTTTTTCAAAGTTTAGGGATGTCTGGATTTGTATTAAGCTAATTAGTCTGAACAAATCATTGGAAAGTGAGTTTGTAAAGAACAATCCTTCAGTGGCAGGGGATAGGCTACAAGACGTAAAATGTGGCCATTTCTAACTTCTGATATATCATCCATTATTTCAGAGGTTTGATATAGAAAACAAGGTAGCCATAGTCTGTTTCAGTGATTTGGGGTTCTCAAAAATGAATCTTAAGGAGGATGGTTTGAGACAATTCTTTTAAAATCAGCTGTTTCTTTCTAAACCCTCCCTCATCTTTGCCCTTTGGTCTGCAGTGGGTGGCTGGCAGTTACAGGAACTATACTCTGCATGCACATTCAAATGTATTTGAGTTCCATTCAAATCCTTTCCTCTAAAATTGTAGCCTATCACATTAAATGTAGAGCTGTTCTCATAGAGATGACAGGCTGTTTAAAAGGTCTGACATTCTGCTAATAAAAAAGCCTTTGTTGAAAAATGGCTACCCACACATTCTATACAAGTTTCATTTATCATCAGAATTGTGTATTGCTCATGGAAAAAAATCAATAGCTTATTACGGAATCAGACAGACTGATGGTACCTAGCTGACACTATTAGCAACTGTTTTTCAGTTGGAGTAAAATAATTCATGTCAAAACTATGTGACGAGAACCGGAAGGTCACACAGTTAGGCACTGAAAAGCTGAGAAATACCAAACTTACAGTAGCATCTGCTACCTTCTTCTCCATAGGTATTATGGTAGTCTTTAGTAACATGGTCACACTACTTCCCATAATACAGTACAATCACATACTAGTAGCTTCTTTAACTTTCCACCTCTTCTCTTATATTTAAGCTAACATCATTGTGCTAGTGGTCCATTATGATTTTATTTCTGGTCTAGGCTTCTTGTAAGTCAAGTCCTCCCCTCTCAAAGATGTGTGTGTTAGAATGCATGTTATAACCTCTTAAGGAATAAGCATAGTAGTGAATTGATGCATGCACAACATGGCTAATCTTTTGATGTAATTCCGATGCTGTGCCAGGTAGCTGGGGTACAAAGCTAACAGAGAAGTTAAGTAGCCTATATGAATTCTACTCTATTATACGAAATGGGGGCTCCAGTGTGGACAATGCTCCAGACAGCCTAAACACGCTCAGAGTAACTGTGCCAGAAAAACCTAGTATAGACAAAGGCAGATTATTAATGGTTTGAGAGAAATTAGAAGTAAAAACTCTTTTAAAATGATTTAAAGTGATTCTAGGACCTTGGTCAGAGGAACAGGTTAACTATAACAAGCAAGTCACCAGATTTGCAGATTGCACTTACATACCCCAGTCTGCCTGAGGAAAAGAGAAGGATTCTGAAAATGCTATCTCTGATAGGGCCTGCTTTCAGGTTTCTAGGTACACAAACGTGAATTTCAGCTCTGTAGGAAACAGGATTGTGAGAATAAGAAGTTGCCCAGGTGCAAAGCGCCCTATTGATGACAAATCTGCAGCAGCCTAATGAAATGCTTAACCAGTAGATTGAAAGCTGCACAGGTCAAACTGAACACACCCATTACAGAACATCAGAGGGTAAATTGTGGCATCCATAATTAAATAAAACACTAAGAGTATAAAGAAGCTATGCTTGTGCGCATGGTTATTTGTTGGAATAGTTTTATTTTTAAGAAAGTTCCCATTAGGTTACTCAAGTGCTTAGGGCAGAGGTGGGCTAACTGCGTCCCGCAGACCACATCCGGCCAGCAGGACCCTCCTGCCTGGCCCTTGAGCTCCAGGATAGGGAAGCTAGTCCCTGGCCCCTCATCTGCTGATGCCCCTCCCCCACACCCTCAGCTCACAGTGCCGCCAGCGGGGGGGGGGGGGGGGGCTGTGAGCTCCTGCCGGGCAGCGCGGCTGCGAGAGCCGCTGGCCTGCCCCAGTGCTCTAGACTGTGCGGTGGCATGGCTGACTCCGACCAGGGGTGTGGCTGCCAGTCCTGGTGCTTTGAGTGGCATGGTAAAGGGGTGGGGACGGGGGGTTGGATAAGGGGCAGTGGATTCCAGGGGACAGTCAGGGGATGGGGAGCAGGGGGCAGTTGGATAGGAGTGGGAGTTTCGGGGGGCCTGTCAGGGGGCAGAAGTGTGAATAGGGGTAGGGGCAGTCAGGGGACAGGGAGAAGGGGGGGTTGGATAGGGGGTAGGGTCCGGGGGGGTGGTTAAGGGCAGGGGGTCCTGGGATGGGGCGGTCAGGGGACAAGGGGGGGGGTTGGATGGGTCGGGGTTTCTGAGGGGGGCAGTCAGGGGGCAGGAAGTGGGGGGGGGTGGATAGGGGGTGGGGGCCAGGCTGTTTGGGGAGGCACAGCCTTTCCTACCCAGCCTTCCATACAGTTTCAGAACCCCAAAAGTTTGCCCACCTCTGGCTTAGGGGATTGTTGACAATTACTGTGGAAACTATTAGATTTAATAACTACTAGGAGGCTGCACACTTTTTAGCTTCTGTAGGCCAAACTCATTGCACACAACAGGAGTGACTTGCATTCCATCTCACAAAAGATTCCACCTCACAAGATCCCTCTCTGCCCCCCATGCCAAAGGCTGTGTGCATATCCCCATTCCCCTTTCTGTCAATTATTAGTCTAGGAGACAATTCTGTAGCCATTCAGCCTGTTGGTGTATCAACATGTTAAACTACCTTGGGAGGATGGGCAGAGATGAGATGGGCTATTATGATGGAAAGTGTTAATGGGTGCTATCAACCAACAGTTTGATCTATAAACAATTGCTGAGGTGCTTGAAGCTATAGCTGTGCTAAACTGATGGCAGGAACTCACTATGTCCCCGATTTTCCCTTTTTGGTGTTTCGATTTTACCCAAAATCAATAGGATTCTAGCCATTGACGCCTAGAACTTTCCCTGAAAGTTTGGTATGGATCAGATGCGGTGTTCATGACAGACAAACAGAAATGCCATCAAACGGAGTGTATGGATGGGACCCTAGCACATCCCAATGCAAGAGGGAAAAGAGATCACTGGTGTCTGGCAGTGAGTTTCAGCTGGCCTGACGAGTTCAGTGTACTCCAATTCATTAATGTCAAACTGTATCTAATAGGTATCACTGGAAAACTAACACACTGATCATTAATATTCTTGCATGGTGCCTATGTGGTAAACAATCAAGGGACAGTGCAAACATGAAAAAGGTGGAACCAAAATGTGTTTGTGGGTAAACATGTTTCTCCAAGACAAAGAACAGGCCAATGCCTCCAGGCAGCTGTTAGAGTCTCATATGTCAATAGTCTTCCATGATGTTCCTAACTTGGCCAAAGTAGAAAACAGAGTCATCCTATGATAGCAATGCGAGAAACTCTTTCCCATGCAACACACCAAAAGTTATAGGTGATCTTTATGGTTCTGGAAAGACAATTTATACCTTTTTTCTACAGTTGGATAAAATATGGAGGAGAAAAGGGAGGAGCTGCTAGTGATATTTATATGATCCCATCAGTGCAGTATCAGAGTACCCCTCAAATATTAATGAATCTATCCTGTCAGGCAGAGAAGTATTATTCCTGTCCAAAGAGGATAGATCTAGGCTCTTCTCCACCGTGGGAAGTGACAGAACAAGAAGCAATGGCCTCAAGGTGCAGTGGGGGAGGTCTAGGTTGGATATTAGGAAACACTATTTCACTAGAATAGTGATGAAGCACTGGAATAGGTCACCTAGGAAGGTGGTGGAATCTCCATCGTTAAAGGTTTTTAAGGCCTGGCTTGACAAAGCCCTGGCTGTGATGATTTAGTTGGTGTTGGTTCTGCTTTGAGAAGGGGGTTGGAATAGATGACCTCCTGAGGTCTCCTCCAACCCTAATCTTCTATGATACAAATGTACACAGCAAGGGACTTGCCAAGGTTTTCATCTGTAGCAGAGCTGGGAATTTAACCCAGATCTGAGTCTCTACCACAGCCATCCTTCCTCCCTCCATCTTGGGACTCAGTGATTATAGGAGAAGACAATCTCCCATAGTCTTATCCCTCTTATTCCTGTAGCCAGATTGGTTAACCTCTCAATGTTAAAGAATGATTATAAGAGTGGTCCAGAATGATTCAACCCCTAGATTGGCTACAGTAGAGAGGCTTCAGAGTAGCAGCCGTGTTAGTCTGTATCTGCAAAAAGAACAGGAGTATTTTTGGCACCTTAGAGACTAGCAAATTTATTTCAGCATAAGCTTTCATGGGCTACAGCTCACTTCTTTGGATGCATAGAATGGAACACACAGATAGAAGATATTTATACATACAGAGAATATGAAAAGGTGGAAGTATGCATACCAACTGGAGGAGGTCATCTGGACCCATGGAAATGAAGCCCTTGAGGAATTCCACCATGATTTTAACAATTTCCATCCCACCATCAACCTCAGCCTAGACCAATCCACACAAGCGGTCCATTTCCTAGACACTACTGTGCTAATAAGCGATGGTCACATAAACACTACCCTATACCGGAAACCCACTGACCGCTATACTTACCTACATGCCTCCAGCTTCCATCCAGGACACACCACACGATCCATTATCTACAGCCAAGCTCTAAGATACAACCACATTTGCTCCAATCCCTCAGACAGAGATAAACACCTACAAGATCTCAATCAAGCATTCTTAAAACTACAATACCCACCTGCTGAAGTAAAAAAAACAGATTGTCAGAGCCAGAAGAGTACCCAGAAGCCACCTACTACAGGACAGGACCAACAAAGAAAATAACAGAACACCACTAGCCATCACTTACAGCCCCCAACTTAAACCTCTCCAGCGCATCATCAAAGATCTACAACCTATCCCGAAAGATGATCCCTCACTCTCACAGATCTTGGGAGACAGGCCAGTCCTCGCTTACAGACAGCCTCCTAACCTGAAGCAAATACTCAATAGCAACCACACACCATACAACATAAACACTAACCCAGGAACCTATCCTTGCAACAAAGTCCGATGCCAGCTCTGTCCACATATCTATTCAAGTGACACCATCATAGCACCTAATCACATCAGCCACGCCATCAGGGGCTCATTCATCTGCACATCTACCAACTTGATATATGCCATCATGTGCCAGCAATGCCCCTCTGCCATGTACATTGGCCAAACCGGACAGTCTCTACGCAAAAGAATAAATGGACACAAATCTGACATCAGGAAACATAACATTCAAAAACCAGTGGGAGAACACTTCAGCATCTCTAACCACTCAGTGACAGACTTGAAGGTGGCAATTTTGCAACAAAAAAACTTCAAACATAGACTTTAAAAAGAGACTGCTGAACTCGAATTAAAATGCAAATTAGATACAATTAACTTAGGTTTAAATAGAGACTGGGAATGGTTGGGTCATTACACTAATTGAATCTATTTCCCTATATTAAGTTCTCCTCACACCTTCTATGGGTCATCTCAATTATCACTTCAAAGTTTTTTTTTTCTCCTGCTGAGGATAGCTCATCTCAATTGATTGGACTCTTCCAGTTGGTATGCATACTTCCACCTTTTCATGTTCTCTGTATGTATAAATATCTCCTATCTGTGTGTTCCATTCTATGCATCTGAAGAAGTGAGCTGCAGCCCAGGAAAGCTTATGCTAAAACAAATTTGTTAGTCCCTAAGGTGCCACAAGTACTCCTGTTCTTTTTTTAGTAGAGAGGCTGTCATTGGAATGAGGACGCCAAGTTGCACAACAGGGACAAATCACTTGTTCTTTCTGTAATCAAATACCTTTATTAGACAGAAAAACAGTCATGTTCCCCTGACAAGGAACAGAGATAAGATAAGAAATAACCAGCACGTGCATTACTCACACCATCCTTGCAGGGATACCTGAGAGTCCACGGATGGATCTTGTTCTGGTGTCTCCCACAGTACTATGCTGAGAAGAATCTTTTATACCGTTGCACTAATGCTCACCTTATCTTATGCCTATTCACACTGGGTTCACCCATCTTTCCCTTATCTCAACTACCACACCCCACTTCTGATAGGTTAATTCCTCATTTATTTCATAATCATCAGCATTTATGGCAATTGGTTACTATAGCATTATTGTGGTTCATACTTTCCACACATTCCAATCAAGATGCCCTAAAATATCAATGACACCAATGGCGTATTACTTCATTAGTCAACTGCTACATTTGTGTTTTGCTGGGCTATATCTTGTGACTTGAGCAACTGACAAGCAAGTGATCTCATGTCAAGCTGCAACCTAGGCCTTTATTAGTTACGCTAAGCCAGGGGTCAGCAACCTTTCAGAAGTTGTGTGCCGAGTCTTCATTTATTCACTTTAAGTTTTCATGTGCTGGTAATACATTTTAACCTTTTTAGAAGATCTCTTTCTAGAAGTCTATAATATATAACTAAACTATTGTTGTAGGTAAAGTAAATAAGGTTTTAAAATGTTTAGAAGTTTCATTTAAAATTAAATTAAAATGAGAGCCCCCCAGACCAGTGGCCAGGACCCGAGCAGTGTGAGTGCCACTGAAAATCAGCTCGCATGCCACCTTCAGCACACGTGCCATAGGTTGCCTACCTCTGCACTAAGCTATCTATCTTACAGGCCCTAGGCCTCCTGGCTTCCAATTTACATTCCAGGGCTAATCCATGTATATATCTCACCTATATAAACTACACTCCTAACAACTGCTATGGCACAGCTACCAAAATTCTTTATCTTGCATTACAATAAAACATTTGCATATGTAAAGCATATGAACTCCCCTAGAAAGCAATACAAAGCACAACAGCAGTAAATTGCTAACAGTACTCCCATTTTTCTCAAGTCACTTGGAATTTTATGTTGAGAAAAGGAGAGAAATCACTCATTACAGGTCTGGCTCTCCTGGTACAAGCAAACCAGAGGAAAATGGCTTTACAGAGGTATTCCCAAGAATGACTTTGTGACAGAGCAACAAAGAGTCCTGTGGCACCTTATAGACTAACAGATATATTGGAGCATAAGCTTTTGTGGGTGAATACCCACTTCATCAGATACATGTGATAGAGGTGGTTCGGGTTCTGTAGCAGACTTGTTATGATTAAGGCATCTATTTTACAAATTCTCCAACTCATTTTAACAGAGAACAAAGAAGGAAGTTCTAATTCTCCAACACTTTGCCCTTTGATTCCTCCTCTTCACCTCTGCTGCAGAGTAAAGGAAAGACTATGGTGCCTGGTAAATTTTAAAAAAACCAAACTTGAATATTTGTCTATCTGATAAAGTTGAAGCAGGATTTCAGTTGCTGTAATACCATTCCTAGAAACGTAATAGTGCAAGAATGACAAACCCCTGTCCCACACAATCCTTGCCATATTGTGAGCCCATACTGCAGGTATCAGCATGCCTGTAAATCTTGTTGACTAGCTCATATTGCCTATGATCACTGAAGCCGTGGCATCTAAACAGGGACGGATTAATCTTTTGTGGGCCCAGCGCCAAACATATTTGTGGGCCCCCATGGAGGCAATGAAGCATGGCACGGAGGGAGTTGCCAGCCAGGTGCATGGTATGGCAGGGATAGCCCCATTCCTCCCAGACCAGTGCGAGGGCACTATTTACAAACCAGCAGTTGCCAGATGTACTGTGTCCTACCCAGCCCTGTGATGCCAGCATGCTCCTGCCTGTTAGAGGTGGGCCCAGGCCATGCCATACAGCCCCCCCACTCAACACCCTCCCACACTCCCTATGGCAGAGCCCCCCCAGACTCACTATGCCCAGCGTCCCACCAACCATCCCACAAATGCACAGTTCCCTGCACAACATCACCCCAGCCCAGAACCCCACACAGAACCCCCACTCCCTAGTGCCCCAACACACACAGATCTCCCCCTCTCACAGCCCAGCACTCCCTCACACCCTGCCTCCTGGCTGCACTCACTGGATCCGTTGGGAGGCAACTGTGTCTGCCAGGCTGAACCAGCAGTGCAGCCATGCGCGGTCTTGGGGCAGGGAAATCACCCTAGCCCCTTGGGAGTGGCTCAGTCAGCCACGCCAGAGCCTGCTTTGGCCGGGCTTCCTCAGGACCCACTTGCCTGGAGGGGCCCAGCCAAGACACCCACACTGCCACCCCCCCCACAACTGCCTGAGACTGGCCAGGTTTCTGCACCAGTCCCAGGCAGCTCAGTTATGGGGAGACAGGTGTGGCCTCACAGGTGGTGGGAAGCAGAGACTGCCCAGAGCTGGAGGTGCACTGGGGTCCAGCAAGGGGGCAGAGAGGAGCCCTCAGCCAGCCGGTGGGCAGGCCGAGAGAAGCAAGTGATGGGTGCAGGGGAGCCAGCAGGCTGACAGTATCTCGGGACACAGTGGAAGCGGAGCAGGCCGGGGTCCCTTCTGACCATGGGCCCGGCTCCATGGCGCCAGTGGGGCACCATTGTAAACTCAGTACTGCATCTAAACGCCATATTTATATAAGGCAACAGCCTGACATTTTAAGGACCTGCTTTTTTCCACCTCAGTGTATCTAAAATGCACAAAGCACTATAACACTGTATTCACTCACGTGTAATTCTGATGTGTTAATCCTTTCCCAGCAACTGACAGATGTCAGGATTCTAATGGCTTCAGTTGGGAGTTAGGCAACAGAAGACAAACTTGAACATACAAATCTCTGTTAGCAAATCCCACTGTTGGAATTCACAGGTATTCAACGAGAATTTTCTTGGAGGGGCTCTAATCTCCTTCCCCAAAAGTCTTATACAATTAAATTATACATATAATATGAATTGTAGTCTAATAAAAGTCATAGCTAGTGGCACACTGTTCACAGCAAGCTGAATACCCACATGCTGAATTTGAGGTTGTCTGCAAACTGTGGAGCCCTCTGTCTTGATTGCCAGATTTATGGCTCTGCATATTCATGGACAGTAGAAGAACAACACAGAAAGAAAATGAGAAATGATTTCTAGAAGTGTGTGGTTCCCCCCTTAAAACTTTCATGTGGTACCAACAGCTCTTTGAAAACATTTTCTTAAAATGCCAGGACTCTTTCCAGTGCTTTCATTCTGCATTCCTAAAATTCCCTAGTATTCTTTGATCTGATACAAGCCAAGAATTGCTTCTAGGACCTCTTGGCATTTCATATCTAAGTCAACTTTGAATTTGTCTACACCATTATTTCTTAATCTCCCACCATTGCACCAGCACTGGGGCATTTCCACTGATGGCAGAAATTGTAGAACTGCTAGTCTACAGTAGACACCAGCACTTACCACTCATCTAATGCTGCTCACCGTTACATGACAATGCGGTGGCAAAAATGCTGACAGCTTGTCTACACATGACACTACCAGTGACAATGCAATGGTGGGGAAACATTAAAATATGCTAGTATATCAGGCCTGAAAGACCTCTTTCTTCTCCTACTACCCTCTGTAAGGGGAAGAGGAAATAGAATAGTTTCCTGGACATCTTAAAGGATCCCATGATTGTGGAAAGAAGGGCAATGACCACATCTGTTCTGCCCCACACGGAATGACAGGAGCAACCATGTTGGTACAACTATCTCCATAATATGAAGATGAGAACAATTTGGGGATTGTCAACAGGGGACAGAGCATTATGTTCTGTATTGAAAGGACCCAGGTTCATAAAGAAGGAAAGTGAAAAAAAGACTACAGAAAAATGTATTCCTCTGGTGCCTTTATATCCAGGGCCATAAATTATATATATATATATATATATTAAAAAAATACTCAGTCCAACTCCCATGGTCTACCAGTTGTAGCTAAATTAGGCCCTTACTGCCCAATCCTGTAGAATTAAATTGGAAGGAATGCAGTAGTTAAAAAATCAGTCCTCAGATTGCAATAGAATAGCTACTTTGATGGCGCAAAGCCAAAAAGCCATGGTGGCTGTAATTGCCATATTTATTAAAATACTGCAAGCAGGCATGGCATTCAGATTTCACATTCATACACTAGCAACAGACCGAGTTCCCTGCCAGCATTATCACTGTCTGAATTTTGCGTTTAAAACTTTTGCAGTTTCAGACATTAAAGAATGTAAACATTGGAAAAACCCCTGACATTTATAACTAAAGTTCTGTCCAAAGTGACAATGAAAATGTGACAGCATCAGCTGATTAAGCATAGTTCTTGTTACCAGAGCTTTAGTACACTTTCCATCACCAGTAAGGACGTGGATCTTTTTACTTATAAGTTAGCAGTGTATTATCAAATGCTGCTATAGGTAGCCTCTTTGGTAGTCTATAGCATAGTCCAGGGGTCGGCAACCTTTCAGAAGTGGTGTGCCAAGTCCACTGTAATTTAAGGTTTCACATGCCAGTAATACATTTTAACGTTTGTAGAAGGCCTCTCTATGTCTATATTATATAAATAAACGATTGTTGTATGTAAAGTAAATAAGGTTTTTAAAATATTTAAGAAGCTTCATTTAAAATGAAATTAAAATGCAGATCTTATCAATTTAGTGTGATCCTTGCCTGGGGTTCCAGCCACCAGCCTCGCTCAGCCCGCTGCCAGTCTGGGGTCCAGCCACTAGCCCTGCTCAGCCCGCTGCCAGTCTGGGGTTCCATTCACTCAGCTGGCGGCGGGCTGACTGGAGCCGGCGGCAAGCTGAGTGGCTCAGTCCACTGCCAGTCTGGGATGCTGGCAGCACTCAGCCTGCTGCCAATCTGGGGTTCCAGCTGCTGGCCCCTTGCCAGTTGGGGTTCCAGCCACCGGACCTGCTCAGCCTCCTGCCAGCCTGAGTGAGCAGAACCCCAGGCTGGTAGTTGGCTGAAGGGGGCCAGCAACCGGGATCCCGGCTGGAAGGAGCTGGCGGACAGAACCCCTGGCCGGCAGCAGGCTGAGCAGTTCAGCCCGCTGCCAGTCTGGGGCCACCAGCCTGCTCAGCCCGCCACTGGTCTGAGGCGAGCGGCCCCGCTCATCCCGCCACCAGTCTGGGTGAATGGAACCCCAGGCTGGCAGTGGACTGAGTGGTGCCAGCAGCTGGGACCGCTGCTGGTCTGAGATCCCGGCCACTGGCCCCACTCAGCCCGCTGCCAGCTAAGTGAATGGAACCCCAGACTGGCAGCAGGCTGAGCAGGGACAGCAGCTGGACCCCAGACTAGCAGCAGGCTGAACAGGGCTGGTGGCTGGAACCCCAGACAAGGATCCCATGTCCTGCTCAGCCTGCTGCCGGTTTGGGGTTCCATCTGGCAGCTCCTGCCAGCTGGGATCCCGGACGCCAGCCCCCCTTAGCCCACCACCAGCCTGGGGTTCTGCTCACCCAGGCCAGCAGGAGGCTGAGCAGGGCCAGCAGCCGGAACCCCAGACCAGCAGCAGGCAGAGTGCTGCCAGCACCCCGCTGAGTGCTGCCAGCACTCTAGACTGGCAGCCGACTGAGCTACTTAGCCCGCCGCCGGCCCCAGTCAGCCTGCTGCCACTCTGGGGTTCCAGCCACTGGCTCCTGCCAGCCGGGGTCTCAGCCGCTGGTCTGCTCAGCCCGCTGCCAGCCTGGGGGTCCCTGGGTGTCCCCAGGCCAGCAGAGGGCACTGAGTGGAGCTGGTGGCTGGGACTCTGGCTGGCAACGGGGCAGCAGCTGGAACCCCAGAGTGGGGGTCATCAAAAATCGACTCACGTGCCACCTTTGGCATGCATGGCGTAGTCTGATAACAGTGCTATACAAGAATCTCTCCACACCAGCAGGGAAACTGTTTAAACACTTACTGCTGGCATGGTCTCAGACATAATATGGTGTTGTGTGGTTTTTTTTTAATTTGTTTAAACTTTAAATGAAAGTCCCTTAAATTCTAAGACACTCTTGCCTGCTAGATCACATTAATTCTGCTATTGAAATTTAAGTGGGAAAAATTGAGACTGATCTAAAAAAATAAAATAAAAGACAAAGTATGGATCTAGATTTTGGACCCTGATTCAGCAAATCACTTAAGCATGCGCTTGCCTTCAACTTTGTTTCGATGGGACCTACACATGAGTTTACGTGTTCTGCCGAATTAAGACAGAATTAAGTATTTATTTAACTTTAAGTATGCACTTAAGTGTTCTGCTAAATAAAGGCCTAAAATTAACATTGCTTTTTTAATAATTGGGCAAATGAAGTCCTTAGTTCTTTGGGGGAAAATTGGAAGTGTTCAGTTCTCAGTTTTGGTCCTGGCTCATGACATGTAAAGTGTTTTTCTTTCAGCTGAAATAATTCCTGAAAAGAAAGATTGAACTGAAGTAGCCCTCCATTTTTGAACAGTTCACGTGTCTTTGGCACTTCTGCAGAAGTCCTTTTTATATACTGGAAATGGATACTACGAATGCAATTAAACTGTATTTTTAGTGTTACGGCACAGACAAGAACTGGAGTTCTATTGTTTGAGTAAAAAAAAAAAAAAAAAAAGCCCTTTTGATCACCCATTGAACCTTGCATGCATACCCAACCTCCCTCCAGCTGAAAACCTTGTGCCAGAAGGCAGCGATCTGTTTTAAGGTAATTGTTAGCATACTGAAGCTGGAAAATTATCCTTAGGGAATCTACAGTTCAAGATCTCTGTATGCCTAAACTTGAAGACAATAAGTTTAAGATGTGATGGTTCTAAGGACATTGCTATTGACAGAGATGAGCCCTTGTTTGCTTAGAAAGGGCTTTAGTGAAGAGGCCTCCAAGGGTCAGCAAAGAGAAATTTGTCATTTTCTCATCCTACTCACCCAGTACTGAACGTACAAAATATCTTATATTGATCAACATACTATTTTCACACCCTGAGCAGTGCAGATGTTAAACAAATTTTTGGTGTCATGAAAAAGACGGTACTGATGCAAGTAACTTACTCATTCTCAACAAGTAAACCCATAGTCACTGGAACTATACCTAGGGCGTTCCCAAACTTGGTTCACGGCTTGATCAGGGTAAGCCCCTGGCAGGCTGCAAGACACTTTGTTTACCTGAGCGTCCGCAGGCACGGCTGCTCACAGCTCCCCTTCCTGGCCAATGGGAGTTGCGGGAAGCGGCACGGGCTCTCAAAGTTAATATCATCTCAGGAGAACCAGGCAGAAGACTGAGAATTGGAATTGGGATAATAAAGGTTACCTTGAATCAGCATAAAGCATCTATAAGTGAGGAGATAATACGCTTGAAATTGAGGGATGCTCAGGCAGCTGTCAGAACAATCCTGCAGGAAAAACAGGATTGGGCCCAGGCAAGCGGTGATCATTCTGCCTGCATGCAACAGATTAAGAGTTGAAATATAAACTGGGAGCCCAGAGTGGGGAGTAAAGGGAGGAATAGGTGCAGCTACCAGGGGTACTTCAGATCCCTGAAATGATACTTATTTAGGGAGGGATATTTGGACTGATCCTGAGAGGATGGTCATACCCCCTACCCCATCCTTCCCCCCTTGAGAAGGGAATGGCAGGAATCGTGGATGGTAGCAGAATTAACAGATCACCTTAAGAGACAGGAGCTGCGTCTTGATGCCAGGGGAGGGGATTTAAAAAAATGGTTTTTTTCCTCAAGATGAAAAAAGGAGAGTGACAGGTTAACATCTAGAGTTAATGCATTAACCCATGGAATTGCCAAGGAACAATGAATTGCAGCAAAGAAGGGCAATCCTGCCATCCATTTCTTATGCAAACAAAGGCAACAGACACTGGGGGAACAAATTTGGGGTTTGCAAGAGCAAACGAAGGCAGCTGTGTTGCACAGATGGTACTTGTTGGCTAAGTCATTACAGGCAAAATGCACCACCTTAATAAATAAAATGCAAAATGCATAAGATAAACAAAGCACTTTAAGTGAAAGCATGGAGGGTTTCAGACAGGGGTGGGCAAACTAGGGCCCGTGGGCCGGATCCATCCCACAAACCATTTTAATCCGGCCCTCAAGCTTCCGTTGGGGAGCGGACTCTGGGGCTTGCCTCGCTCTGGCGCTCCAACCAAGGAGTAAGGTCGAGGGCCGCTCAGTGTGGCTCCCGGAAGCAGCAGCATGGCCCTCCTCTGGCTCCTTTGCATAGGGGCAGCCAGGAGGCTCCACTCTGCACACTGTCCCCACCCCAAGCCAGAACCATGGCCAATGGGAGCTGCAGGGGTGGAGCCTGCAGATGGGGCAATGCATAGCACAGCCACCCAGCTGCGCCTCCTCATAAGAGCCGGAGGGGGGACATGTTGCTGCTTCCAGGAGCCACTTGAGGTAAGCACTGCCCAAAGCCTGCATCCTGAGCCACCTCACCACACCCCAGTCTCAATTCTGTGAGACAATCCAGCTGACCCCTCTAATTCTGCTATTGAAAACTAGCTCCCTCCTTCAAATTTACTAAACCCCTCTAATTCTGCTATTCATTCATCCAGGGATTCATCCAGGGATTCCCCAGATGAATTAATCCTGACTGGCCATCAGGTGAAATTTGTCTGTATACCGGGAGTGGTGAGCATAAGAGATTTGCTTGGTATATGTATTCTCTGTGTGTTGCTAATAGATGTCTGGAGCATCTTTCGCTGGGAAAAGGTTCCGCAGACCCGTAGAGCCCTGAGGGAAAGGGCGGTACTTAAATTGACCAGGTTTCTTCCTGAGCCTTGTGGGTAAGGATAGGTACCTTACACCCTGAGCCCTTGGAAGGGAAAGGGTGGGAGTGCCTACATTGATTGTGTCACACCTTGAGCCCTCGGAGGGTATAGGCAGGTGCCTTAAATTGAGCAGGTAACATACTTATGGCCAGTCAGGATTCATTCATCCAGGGATTCCCGGCGATGCCCCTGCACGACGGCTGTGCGGAGAGGTCAGAGTTCCAGCAGCTGGATGTTGAACTGCAGTCCGGAAATGGTTCCCAAAGAGCATTGATTTTCATTTACATTATATAGGTAAAACTAGCTCCCTCCTTCAAATTTACTAAACCTATCACATTATCCCACACTCCTAAATAACAAAAATTTAAACCAATTATGCACTGGCACCTATGTGTCCTCCTTGCTTCCCAAGTTCTTTATATTTTATCTTTCACGCCCAAATTATAACTTAATTGTGACCTTCTCTATTTGTGCAGATGGTCAACATAAAATGCTGGTCACAGCTTATCTTACCATTTGTTGAGTCTCTTTCTGTATCCTAATTTCCCAGCATCTTTACAACCTTGGTGGTTATAACACTCATTAGGGACATTCCTGAGGTTGGAGTGTTTTATCAGCAGCAGAACATTCCTTTTTTCAAGTCTAGAGGTGAACTCCCTTAGTTTCACTCAAGGCTGGTTTAATATGGTGGGGTGGGGGTGAGGGGGCTGATGAGGTCTCAGGCCTACATTGTCCTGTCCTGGACAAAAATGAGGAGGATTTCTGAGAAAATGAAGCAAGTTACTTATGCCAAACTGTTTCCAAAATGGGTTTTGGGTGAGGAATCTAAACAAAAAAGCCTGTTGTTTTTTTTCCCGGAGTGGTTGAGCGCTCACAGATCCCATTTACTTTGGCACCCTCACTCAGGCCACTTTGGGCTTGTCTACACATGGAGCTTTGTTCCTGATTGTCACTCTTGTCCACACATGGAGTTAATTAGAAACAAACCTTTATTTAGGTGAGAAACTTTGATGGCCTGTCTTCAACATGTTTGTCCCAAATCTCTCTGCCTCATTTTAAAGCTGCGGGGGGGGAGGGGGAAGAGGGGAAGGACAACACTAAATACCTCAGAAGCTGAAACTGTAGGTAAAACTGTGTGCAGATGCTCAGATGAAAGGGGATAAGTATAAGATCTCTACATGCACCTAACTCACAAGCAACAGTAAAACTACTAGTCAGGGCTATTCTACACTTACAGTGCTGCAGTGCCACAGCTGCAGCGCTTAGTGAAGATGCTACCTACACCAATAGAAGAGCGGTGTAGCTACTCCACCACCCCAAGAGGAGGTAGCTATGTCAACAGGAGAAGCCCTCCCATCAACATAGAACTGTTTACACCAGGGGTTAGGTCAGTACAACTAAGTTGCTCAGGGGTGTGGTTAGACCAAGCCTCAGTTTGCTAACCACTATTTAACAATGATTTTCTATGCTAAATATGAGGGAAATTATAATCTCAGCAGAACACGATGAATGTTGGCTCTTCAAGGCCTTGACTGGAGAGCAGACTCCTTAATGCTTTGGGAAGGGAGCTTTGTCATTGTGACTGGATTTCATTTTCTTTTGCTTTCCAGAAAGAAACATTCACAAATCAGAGTTAATTAAAAATACAGGTATTAACAACAGGCAGCAAATTATATTTGTAATGACAAATTATTTACATTTCCAGTAAGAAGAGTTTCTCTTTTCAGTTCTTGAGGCAAAGAAATTTCTAAAAGGATGTTTCTCATTAGAATGGGCATTTAGTGGTTGTGCTGTTCTGACAGACATTTCTGAAGATTACTTCTGATTGTTCCAGACAAATAAACTTCTGGAATCATTGGCTTAAGGCTTATTAACACATTGATATCAAATAACTTTACTCTAGACAATTGAACAAACAGTACTTAAATGTCAATATGTACTGAATCCTCATCTTCAGAGAAGAGTGACAAAGCAAACCAGTTTTAAGCACAAGAGGTTATTGTCCTCTAAAAGTGACTAGCGCCTCAAGAGCTTCTGGCTCAAGAACTTAATTTCATACTGTTGTCCATTTTCATGAGAACAGATTGATTTTGTTCCAATATTTGTCTAAAGAAGAATTCGGTGATGTGACTTGACCAAGAGATGATATATGCTTTGGTCATGTCCTAAGGGGCCTGATCTTGCAAAATGCTCTGTACCACCTGTGAGACACACAGCGCTACTAATAAATATAATAACTCTTTTTACCATTACTTCCCATAGAAAATGTGCTTAAAAATAAATCTGATGGTGACTACTTACTGTTTTGGATGCTCACTTATTTTACCTATTTTTTTCTACTGTGTACCTTTGGCTTGGCCTAGAGGTAAGCAGAGACCACATTCATATTTTTTTCGCTTACAAAATACCATATTTCAGTTTCCTAAGAGTACTTGCAGTTGTAGATACAGGGCAGGCAAGCTCCATTGTATTTTAAACACTCCAAACTTATGAACCTCTCTGTCATCTTTTGTACCAGCATCCATTAAACAGTCCTTCAGTAAGAGACATGGTATTCAGCTGATATTGTAAATAGAACTGGGCAAGTCCATTTTTTTTCAGAGCTACAACAAAAATGTGTCTGGGTTGAACTGAAAACCCTTGAAATCAAGGGTTGGGTTTTTTTGGAATTTTCAGCAACTGAAAAATTGACAAATTTTGTTTCAGGTTGAACAAAATACTTAATTTGACCTTAAATGAAAGTTTAGTTTCAGTGCATTTTAAACCCTTTTTTAGAAATAAAAGCAAAGGAAATGAAGGGCTATATTCACAAAACAGGGGAAGAGTGCCCCCTTGTAATTGTTAGCCCAGTGGTTAAGGTACTCTCCTGTGTGAGGGAGACCTGGGTTCAAATCTAGGATTTGAACTTGTGTGTGTCACATCCAGGTGTGTGCCCTGACTTCTGAGCTGAAAGGTGTAAGGGAACATAACCAGCTCCTCCTGCTGCCATTTTGTGAACCAAATCTGAATAAAAATCTGAGCCAGAACTATTTGGCAAATTCACAAATAGTTTCTGGTCACTCAGACTGCAGTTTTTGTTCAAGAACCCATTCATCTGAAATGTATTCCCTAGCTCAAATTGTAACCATTTGATAACAAACTACAACCATGAAACCATTTGGTTTTCCAGGCAACCAACACTATTTATTTCCAATTTCCCCTACCAGAACCTCCTATTCCACCCAAAAGTCCCTTCCTGAGTTGTAAGGTATCATGGGATATGTGGTTTGCAGGCTATCCTTTTGTGCCTGTGATAATTCCATTTGGCTCCTGCCTAGGGTATGGCTGCCGCTTGAATAAAGGCAGTTGGGATGTGGTATTGGATACTGCATACAGCCTGTCTGATGCACAATGAACATAAGGTAACATCGTGCAGGCGAGTCAATCAGTGAGCAAGCCTTTCAGTTCAAGAAGAGTAACCACTGCCATGAGCTCATCTCATGTCTGTAAATTCCCAACAAAGAAGGATTCATAGACATACTCACTCTGGAGTGATCTGTTTCTGTTGCAAGAAACCTGACACAGAACATACGTCTCTTTCCTATAGAAGAAAGAAGCAAGTTAGCCACCATGCTAGCAGCAGTTTCTGACTGGCCTTCAGCTGCAGTTACTGCAGCAACGCAGTACTGAGATGGTATAAACTTGGACAATTGGTAGGAGCCCTTTCAACAACTGTTGATAATCTGGCAGCTACTACAGCATTCTGGCATCACTAGAAGCTTATAATTTCTGTTCTGTAGCACCTTATACGTGAGGGTCTCAAAGTACTCCACCATCTTTAAGGCCACGCAGCAAGCTGTGGCAGATTCAGGATGCTTCCATGGAAGACACAGAATTTTGATCCAAGGTTTTTAAGCTCTGGCTTGACAAAGCCCTGGCTGGGATGATTTAGTTGGGGTTGGTCCTGCTTTGAGCGGGGGGGTTGGACTAGATAAGGTTTCTTCCAACCCTAATCTTCTACGATTCTAATGATTTGATAGAAAATACTAATTATAATTATTAAGCCAGTACGCATGTCTGGCACCCTACATTTCATTATGAAGCTCTGATTGCAAAACAGAAGACCAAAAAGTTGTAGCAAATTGTGACATTAGGAGATTTTGAAATCTCTATACAGAGAAGGTACCATCTAATTAATCTGCCCTCTAGATGTGAAACCATGCCAGTTAAAGAAATAAATCAAACTCAGCTGTGATGAAGGGGAATCTGTTTTAGAAATGTCAGAAGAGACCTGTGAGTTGCATAATCAAGTAGAGGCACTATTGTACCAATAGCCTGCCCTCGGCTTCTATGATTCTTATAGATAGAAACAATTATAGTTGTGCACAACTTAACTTTTGGGGGAGCATTTCCTCTGAGCAGACACGGTCAGAGAAGAGATGACTAATAGTGCCAGTGCAGAGCCATTCATCAACGTCTCTCACTTCCTTCCTGTTTAAGAAGCTATTGGCTAAATACAGATACCAACAAACGTATTTAATTGTCCAAAGAGACTTTATTAAATACTTAAATCCTTCTGTCCTTACTCAAGCACTGTATGGGATGCTCATTCACTTTCATAGGACCATTTCAGTTGGGCCAGCAGAATTCAGCCAAGCGGCTGTAAGGTGCCATAAAGATATCAAGCACTGCAAACATTTATGCACACTAATTAGCTACTATTCACGTGTGGGCTCCCCCCAAAATCACTGACTGTTTGATTACATTTAAGTCATCTTTCCTAGTAAAATTCACTTCAGTGTGTGTTAATAGGGAGAAATTCAACTTGTAAAATCCTGTTTAAACACTTGCCTCCTGAATTATGTTAATAACTGAGAAACCCCAAAGGGAAACTTGTCAAATCAGACTTGTAATTTGTCCAGCCTTATGGCTCTTTCCCATGTGCAAACTGGGCAGGTTTGCTGATACATCCTGCTACTTGCTGCTCACAGGCATCCTCAAACACTCTTGCATTGCTCTGAAAGCCATTCACTCTGCAGGCAGTATCTGTGAAGAGTGGCTGTCCTCATCTGTGCTACAGTTGGAGAAGACTAGTAAAAGTATTACCACAGTACTGTACCCGAGAGCCCTAGGTGGGACTCGGTGTGAATTTACAGCCCACCCCACCAGCTGCTCTGCACCAACTCGCTGTGTGCACTAACACTTTTACTGCTCACTAAAAGCATCCTTAGGGAGTTTAAGCTTAGTACATGCTAAAGTGTATTAAACCGAGGTGCACAACAGCACTTCTAATGTGCAGAAACAGTATCCACACAGGGAGTTAGTGAAGAGCAGCTAGTGCGTTGTAAATTCACACCCTTGCTAGCTGTGCACTAATTTCCAGTGTAGGCAAGCCCCAAATCATGGACCACAACCTCACTGTACTAGGCGCTGTACAAACACTGAACAAAAGTGTGACCACAGGTATTAGTGGCATTTCACTAATATTGGGTGGCTCTTGCCAAATCATAGCTAAGGTTGAGCAGACCTCTCCCATGAACTGCCAAAGTTTCAAAATTCTCTAAAATCCACATGTATAGTTAGGTTGTCTTTAAAGCTGGTTTGGCTTTGTAGAGGCCCAGGGTAGGCTTATGGCTGAAAATTTGGGTTAATTTGGTCAAAAGGTTCCTCAGATACAGCCCTCAATCAGTTGCTTCTAATAATCAAAGTACTGTAAAATCTACGTGCTCTGGTATGCCACAAAAGGAGTGCTGCAGATTTGGGATCTCTGGTCAGCTGTTCCTGAGATATAGCACCCGCACTCTCCCAAATGTGCTACTTTTAAAATATAGATTGAGGATTTTCCCTAACTCTGCATCAAAAGTTAAGGCTTGCCCATTTAGTATATTATCTGGACTGTCCACAGCTCAGCCATTCAATGATAAGTCACTGAGAAATATTTAAAGTTATTGCATTACAAATGCTTTAGCACTTGATTACAGTAAGTGGTGTGTGCAATTTTGAGGAGCATCAGTACCCAATGTGCCATCTACCCTGGGACAGTTTGGTGGCCAGTATTGTGTTTGGGATATGAAGCCTGCTATGGTGGTATGGGACTGAGTTGAGACGGGATTTAATTTAACATTCTTAATATTCATAGATTCATAAACTCTAGGACTGGAAGGGACCTCGAGAGGTCACAGAGTCCAGTCCCCTGCCCTCATGGTAGGACCAAATACTGTCTAGACCATCCCTGATAGACATTTATCTAATCTATTCTTCAATATCTCCAGGGAAGGAGATTCCACAACCTCCCTAGGCAATTTATTCCAGTGTTTAACCACCCTGACAGTTAGGAACTTTTTCCTAATGTCCAACCTAAATCTCCCGTGCTGCAGTTTAAGCCCATTGCTTCTTGTTCTATCATTAGAGGCTAAAGTGAACAAGTTTTCTCCCTCCTCCTGATGACACCCTTTTAGATACCTGAAAACTGCTATCATGTCCCCTCTCAGTTTTCTTTTTTCCAAACCAAACAAACCCAATTCTTTCAGCCTTCCTTCGTAGGTCATGTTCTCAAGACCTTTAATCATTCTTGTTGCTCTTCTCTGGACCCTCTCCAATTTCTCCACATCTTTCTTGAAATGCGGTGCCCAGAACTAGACAATACTCCAGTTGAGGTCTCACCAGCACAGAGTAGAGCGAAAGAATGACTTCTCGTGTCTTGCTCACAACACACCTGTTAATGCATCCCAGAATCACGTTTCCTTTTTTTGCAACAGCACCAGGGGTGGCTCCAGGCCCCAGCACACCAAGCCTGTGCTTGGGGCGGCATGCCGCAGGGGGCGCTCTGCCGGTCTCTGGGAGGGCGGCAGGCAGGCAGCCTTCGGCGGCACGCCTGCAGAGGGTCTGCTGGTCCCGTGGCTCCACTGAAGCCATGGGACCAGCGGACCCTCCGCAGGCATGCTGCCGTGCTTGGGGCGGCGAAAAGTCTAGAGCTGCCCCTGAACAGCATCACACTGCTGACTCATATTTAGCTTGTGGTCCACTATAATCCCTAGATCCCTTTCTGCCATACTCCTTCCTAGACAGTCTCTTCCCATTCTGTATGTGTGAAACTGATTGTTCTTCTTCGAGTGATTGCTCATATCCATTCCAGTTAGGTGTGTGCGCGCCGCGTGCACGTTCGTCGGAGAAACTTTTACCCTAGCAATCCAGGTGGGTCGGCTGGGCGCCCCCTGGAGTGGCGCCGCTATGGCGCCCAATATATATCCCAGCCGACCCGGCCACCCTTCAGTTCCTTCTTACCGCCCATGTCGGTCGTTGGAACTGTGGAGCGCGGCTTCGCTGACCTCCACACTCCCTAGCAGCTCATTTCACTATCGTTGTATATAGTAGTTATAGTTATTATTGTACATATATAGATATTAGTTGTTAGTTAGTCAGTTATCTAGTGTTGTTAGTGTAGTTTTAGTAGTAGTTGAGGGGATCGGGGGTACCCCCCCCTTCCCCGCACCGGGAGCCGGAGCTCATGCCTGGCTCATCGGGCTTCAAGCAGTGCTCGGCTTGTCACAAGCCCATGCCTGTTGGAGACCCCCATGACTCCTGCTTGAAGTGCCTCGGGGAGTCGCACTTATCGGCCAAGTGCTCGATCTGTAAGTCCTTTAAGCCGAGGACCAAGAAGGAGTGGGACATTAGATTGAGACAGCTCCTTATGGAAGCGGCCCTGACACCTTCGCCCTCGGCACCGAGCGCAAGTCAGCCAGTAAGCAAGGGCACCGCCACAGCACCGAGTGCTACCACCAAAAAACTGGCACCGAAACCGGCCCAGAGCCGCTCCCTCTCCCCGAAGCCGAAGGCAGCGAAGGGGCAGATCATATCGCCACCAACCGCCCCACAATCAGAGCCTGCGCAAAAAGCGGATCGCCCGGCACCGACACCTGCCACGGCACCGTCTAAGCCGGTGCCGTTGATTCCGACCCCGCGAGGGCCGTTGAGTCCTGCACCTGGCAGCTCCCCGGTGCACACCGTGGTAGAGCTGGCTTCACCCTCTACTCCGGAGGCGTTTGCCGCAGCGAGGGAGCTAATCGCCATCACCGAGGCTCCGTTACCCTTACCCCCAGCGCCGCCGGTGCGGGTACTATGCTCTATGGGCAAACCGACCCTGACCTGACCAGCTTCGGTCAGTGTGGCAGACCGGCACCGCTCCAGATCGCGGTCCCGCGGACGCTCGGCATCGAGGCGCCACACAGGCTCGTGATGTTGATCTCGATCCCAGCACCGGTCGGACTCCCGGCACCGATCGCCTCGGCACCGGTCAGACTCCCGGCACCGCTCACGCTCTCGGCACCGGTCAGGCTCCCGGCGCCGGTCGATGTCCAGAGCGTCAACCCGGTACTCCCGGCACCGCTCCAGCTCACGGCACCACGGTGGGCGCCGCACCTCCAGGAGCAGATCTAGACAAAGGCACTCGGGATCCCGGTCGACCTCCCGGCACCAAGCCAGTCTCAGGTCCCGGTCTCACTCCCAACACCGATACCGACACCGGTCACCACTATCCAGAGGTGTGAGGTCTGTCGGTACCTCGGCACCGACTTTCGCCGCTCCACCGTGGCCATCTAGAGGCACGTCGGCATCCTCCCAGGCGGGTAGCTATTACGAACGGGACCAGGACCCCGAAGTACCGCTGGGAGTGTTCCAAGACCCCCACCCGCAGGACGCGGGTGCCCAACAGTGGGGTTTTTGGACACCCTGGCCTTACCATCAGGCCCAGGGTGCCCCCATGCCTCAGACACGTTCTACCGCCTCAGAACATCGGGTGCCGGAGGCCACCGTTTCCCGCCCCCCTGTGGTTGAGTCGGACAAACAGCCACCTCCAGACTCCCCGGGTCAACACGAGCAGGAACCAGGCCAAGAACAAGAGACCGCGCAGGATACCCTCATCCCCGGAGTATCCTCCTCCTCCTCCTCGCCAGATGAGGCAGTGGCTGGGTCATCAGCGTCGGGACCCCCGCCTATAGACCTCAGGGCCCACCAGGACCTCCTCCATAGAGTGGCCCTTAATATCAACCTACCGGTGGAGGAGGTCTCAGAGATTGAGGACCCGGTAGTGAGCATCCTCTCGGCTGATGCACCTACCCGGGTAGCCCTCCCATTCATAAAAACTATCCAGTCTACTGCCGATAACCTGTGGCAGTCACCAGCCTCCATCCCGCCGACAGCTAAGGGAGTGGAAAGGAAGTACATGGTACCCTCTCGGGGGTACGAGTACCTGTATGTCCACCCTCCTCCCTAGTGGTTCAGTTGGTCAACGACAGGGAACGGCATGGCCAGCAGGCACCGGCCCCCAAATCCAAGGAGGCTAGGCGGATGAACCTCATGGGTCGCAAGGTGTACTCAGCTAGAGCCTTGCAACTCCGTGTGGCCAACCAGCAGGCCCTACTGGGGCGTTATAACTACAACATATGGGCGGAGGTGGGTAAGTTCTCCGAACTGCTACCCCAGGACTCACGCCCGGAATTTAACGCGTTCCTAGAAGAGGGTAAGAAGGTGGCCAGGACCTCCCTACAGGCCTCCCTCGATGCGGCTGACTCGGCAGCCAGAACCCTGGCTTCCGGAATAAACATGAGACGCATTTCATGGCTTCAAGCCTCCACACTACCCCCGGAACTACAATATACAGTCCGGGACCTACCCTTTGATGGGAAAGGGTTGTTCTTGGACAAGACGGACTCCAAATTACAAAACCTGAAGGACAATCGAGTCATCATACGCTCGCTGGGGATGCATACACCTTCCACCCAGCGTAGACCCTTCAGGCCCCAAGCACGACGCCCATACTTCCCACCCCGTCAGAGACAGGACCTCAATAGACGGCGTGGCCGGGGGGGCTACAGACACCAATCCAGCTCCCAGGGAGGTCAAAGCCAAGGGCCTTCCAAGGCACCGCCGGGCCCCAAGTCTGGCTTTTGAAGGTGCGCCCGGGGACGGCAGACCAGACTCAAGACAGGATCCTTCTCCTACCTTCTCCAACCGCCTCTCCCACTTCCTCCCGGCATGGTCCCAGTTAACATCAGACCGTTGGGTGCTATGCACAGTGAAGCACGGATACCACCTGCAATTTGCTTCCTCACCCCCTTCCCGCCCCCCTTCCCGGTCCCTCTTCAGGGACCCCTCTCACGAGCAAACCCTCCTGCAGGAGGTTCGTTCCCTCCTCGCGGCGGGAGCTATAGAGGAAGTACCTCTAGGTGAGAGAGGCAAGGGATTCTACTCCCGATATTTTCTGATCCCCAAATCCAAGGGAGGTCTCAGACCCATCCTAGACCTGCGGGGCCTCAACAAATGGATGCTCAAGTTGAAGTTCCGCATGATCTCCCTGGGAACCATTATCCCATCCCTGGATCCTGGAGACTGGTATGCCGCCCTCGACATGAAGGACACGTACTTCCATATCGCCATCTTTCCACCGCACAGGAAGTACCTTCGCTTCATGGTCAGACATCAGCACTTCCAGTTTGCAGTCCTACCCTTCGGCCTCTCCACGGCCCCGAGGGTGTTTACCAAGTGCATGGCCGTTGTGGCCGCCCACCTCCGTCGGCGGCAAATCCACGTCTTCCCGTACCTTGACGACTGGCTCCTGAAAGGGTCCTCCCAGTCGCAGGTGCGGCGACATGTCGAGGCCGTTACGGACCTCTTCTCCCAGCTAGGCCTGCTTCTCAATGCCGAGAAATCCAGCCTGGTCCCCACACAGAGGTTAGACTTCATAGGCGCGACCCTGGACTCTACTCAGGCCAGGGCCTACTTACCTCAACCTCGCTTCCAGACAATCGTTGTGATCATTCGGAGCTTGCAGGCCTCCCCAATCACCTCGGCTCTGTCATAAACAGATAGCTAAGGGTTAATGTCTCTTCCACCTGAAGCACCTGACCAGAGGACCAATCAGGAAACCGGATTTTTTCAACTCTGGGTGGAGGGAAGTTTGTGTCTGAGTCTTTGTTTTCTGCCTGCCTGCTTTCTCTGAGCTTTGGAGAAGTAGTTCTACTTTCTAATCTTCTGTTTCTAAGTGTAAGGACAAAGAGATCAGATAGTAAGTTCTATGGTTTCTTTTCTTTGGTATTTGCATGAATATAAGTGCTGGAGTGCTTTGATTTGTATTCTTTTTGAATAAGGCTGTTTATTCAATATTCTTTTAAGCAATTGACCCTGTATTGTATCATCTTAATACAGAGAGACCATTTGTATGTATTTTTCTTTCTTTTTATATAAAGCTTTCTTTTAAGACCTGTTGGAGTTTTTTTCTTTACTTCAGGGAAATTGAGTCTGTACTCACCAGGGAATTGGTGGGAGGAAAAAATCAGGGGAGATCTGTGTGTTGGATTTGCTAGCCTGATTTTGCATTCCCTCTGGGGGAATAGGAAAGTGCTTTTGGTTTCCAGGATTGGGAACGGAGAGGGGGAGTCACTCTGTGTAGTTTCACAGAGCTTGTGTCTGTGTATCTCTCCAGGAGCACCTGGAGGGGGGAAGGGAAAAAGGATTATTTCCCTTTGTTGTGAGACTCAAGGGATTTGGGTCTTGGGGTCCCCAGGGAAGGTTTTTCAGAGGGACCAGAGTGCCCCAAAACACTCTAATTTTTTGGGTGGTGGCAGCAAGTACCAGGTCCAAGCTGGTAACTAAGCTTGGAGGTTTTCATGCTAACCCCCATATTTTGGACGCTAAGGTCCAAATCTGGGACTAAGGTTATGACATGAGTGGCAGTGGTGGGATATAGACAGAATCCAGAAGCCAGTAGGAATATTATATTTTTCTCTTCTCTGCTAAGGGCTTTTTAGCAGAGAGAAACAGTTGGTTTTAAAAGGGAACCAAAGAGAATTTTTTTTCTGCTCTCTCTGGCAGTTTGTGGCTTGCATAATAAGCAAGAAGCCATTAAGAGACTGTTAAGGGTCTTTTGTCACACAATAGCCCTCCCATTAGGAGGCAAGTACCAGCACTATATGCATGCAAATAAAGTGGTTTTTCTGGTTTCCTTTCATTGAACATTAGCTAGAGAGAGAAAGGGAAAAAAGCATTGTTGCTAGGCAGACCCCAGGAGGCAACAGAGCCTGCAGTTCAGAAGATAAACACCGGAGGGCACCCCAACACAAGAAAACAGGAATCATGACTTCTAAGGCAAAAATTGAGGCCGAAGAGCAATTCAAAGAAGCTGAACACAGGCGACAAATGGAGATGAAAGAAAGAGAAGAACAAATCAAACAGGCAGCACACAAAAGAAAACTAGAAGAAGAAGAGGTGGCCTACCGAAGGAAACAAGCAGAAGATGAGTTGGCCCACAGGAGGAAGCAAGAAGAAGAAGAGTTGGCCCACCGCCGAGAAATGGAAAAACAACAAAAAGAGAATGAAGAGAAGGAAAAACAGAGAAAACATGAACTGGAGTTGGCAAAAGCTGGGCTGCCTGTGCCAGCCAACCCTAACAACCCGGCGCCAAATATTGCTCCACAGCACAGGAAATTTCCCACCTACAAGGCAGGTGATGACACCGAGGCCTTCTTGGAAAATTTTGAAAGAGCCTGTCTTGGGTACAACATCCCCAAAGACCAGTACATGGTAGAATTGAGGTCACAGCTCAGTGGACCTTTAGCAGAGGTGGCAGCTGAAATGCCTAAGCAGCAAATGAATGACTATAAACTTTTTCAAACCAAGGCCAGATACCGAATGGGGATAACCCCAGATCATGCCCGTCGGCGCTTCAGAACCCAAAAGTGGAAACCAGAGGTGTCATTTCCCAAACACGCCTACTACATTGCAAAAAACTATGAGGCCTGGATAACAGGAAACAACGTTCAAACCTTGGAAGAACTGCACCTCCTCATACAAATGGAGCAGTTCTTGTATGGTGTTCCTGAAGACATCACACGGTACATACAAGATGGAAATCCCAAAGATATCGCTGAGGTGGGGAAAATTGGAGCCAAATGGATGGAACTGGCAGAAAGCAAGAAAGCTACTGTCAAGGGGAACGATTACCCCAGGGGGCACACAGACCATAAACCCTACAACCGAGGACAGCCAAAGACCCCACATACCACCCAAGTAAAGCCACAGACACCCTACCCTTCCACCTCACCAGTCTCCAGTAACTCACCTCGGCCCAGTGACCTATCAGATGGAAGATGCTTTAAGTGTAATGAACTGGGACATATCAAGGCCAACTGTCCCAAGAACACCATGCGAGTGCAATTCATTACACCACCATCACACCAAAGATCCCCAGGCCCGGATGCCTCTCAAATACCCTTGCAGCGAAGGGAAAATTTGAGAGTGGGCGGAAAGAAGGTTACTGCGTGGAGAGACACGGGGGCACAAGTGTCAGCTATCCACCAATCCTTCGTTGACCCCAAATTCATCAACCCAAAGGCCAAAGTTACAATTTACCTCTTCATGTCACAAGCTGTAGACTTGCCTACAGCTCAACTGCCTGTCCAGTACAAAGGCTGGTAAGCCATTCCTAGTAACCACAGATGCATCTGAGCGTGGTATAGGAGCAGTGCTCATGCAGAAAGCAACCGATCACAACTTCCATCCTGTCGTGTTTCTCAGCAAGAAACTGTCTGAGAGGGAAAGTCACTGGTCAGTCAGTGAAAAGGAATGCTATGCCATTGTGTACGCCCTGAAAAAGCTATGCCCATATGTTTGGGGACGGCGGTTCCAACTACAAACTGACCATGCTGCACTAAAGTGGCTTCATACTGCCAAGGGGAACAACAAGAAACTTCTTCGTTGGAGTTTAGCTCTCCAACATTTTGATTTTGAAATTCAACACATCACAGGAGCTTCTAACAAAGTTGCTGATGCACTCTCCCGAGAGAGTTTCCCAGAATTCAGTAGTTTAAAAGTGTTCTTAAAATGTAGAAGTCTGTTAGTTATATACTTAGTGGTATATGTAAAGGTGCATGTGTTGTATTAATCTGTTTATTTTCAAGTTCTAGAAGGAAATCGCCGCCAGTGAGCTTCCCCACTGTCTGCAATTTGGGGGGCGTGTCATAAACAGATAGCTAAGGGTTAATGTCTCTTCCACCTGAAGCACCTGACCAGAGGACCAATCAGGAAACCGGATTTTTTCAACTCTGGGTGGAGGGAAGTTTGTGTCTGAGTCTTTGTTTTCTGCCTGCCTGCTTTCTCTGAGCTTTGGAGAAGTAGTTCTACTTTCTAATCTTCTGTTTCTAAGTGTAAGGACAAAGAGATCAGATAGTAAGTTCTATGGTTTCTTTTCTTTGGTATTTGCATGAATATAAGTGCTGGAGTGCTTTGATTTGTATTCTTTTTGAATAAGGCTGTTTATTCAATATTCTTTTAAGCAATTGACCCTGTATTGTATCATCTTAATACAGAGAGACCATTTGTATGTATTTTTCTTTCTTTTTATATAAAGCTTTCTTTTAAGACCTGTTGGAGTTTTTTTCTTTACTTCAGGGAAATTGAGTCTGTACTCACCAGGGAATTGGTGGGAGGAAAAAATCAGGGGAGATCTGTGTGTTGGATTTGCTAGCCTGATTTTGCATTCCCTCTGGGGGAATAGGAAAGTGCTTTTGGTTTCCAGGATTGGGAACGGAGAGGGGGAGTCACTCTGTGTAGTTTCACAGAGCTTGTGTCTGTGTATCTCTCCAGGAGCACCTGGAGGGGGGAAGGGAAAAAGGATTATTTCCCTTTGTTGTGAGACTCAAGGGATTTGGGTCTTGGGGTCCCCAGGGAAGGTTTTTCAGAGGGACCAGAGTGCCCCAAAACACTCTAATTTTTTGGGTGGTGGCAGCAAGTACCAGGTCCAAGCTGGTAACTAAGCTTGGAGGTTTTCATGCTAACCCCCATATTTTGGACGCTAAGGTCCAAATCTGGGACTAAGGTTATGACAGGCCTCACACTTCTAGGGCATATGGCCGCATGCACTTACGTGACAAAGTATGCCAGGCTCCGAATGAGGCCCTTCCAAACGTGGCTTCATTCCGTATTCTGCCCGAGCAGGGACCACCTGGATGTATTGGTGACGGTCCCCCTCGACCCTCTCCACTCCCTCGACTGGTGGCTGACCCCATCCCTAGTATGTGCTGGGATGCCGTTCCATCCACAGCAACCGTCAATGACTCTAACAACCGATGCATCATCCCTGGGGTGGGGGGCCCACCTAGGGGACCTGCGCACCCAGGGCCTCTGGTCGTCCCAAGAGCTGTCACTCCACATAAATGTCCGGGAGCTAAGGGCAGTCCGCCTCGCCTGCCAGGCGTTTCAACGACACCTACACGGCCGTTGTGTTTCCGTACTCACGGACAACACAACGGCCATGTATTATATCAACAAACAGGGGGGAACCCGTTCGTCTCCCCTATGTCAGGAAGCCATTCGACTCTGGGACTTCTGCATAGCCCAGTCGATAGACCTGGTGGCATCCTTCCTCCCAGGGGTCAAGAACACGCTGGTGGACAGACTCAGCCGATCCTTCCTCTGCCACGAATGGTTGATCAGACCGGATGTCATCCATTCCATCTTCCAGAGGTGGGGATTTCCCCGCATAGACCTCTTCGCAACCAAGTCCAACAGGAAGCGCCAGGAGTTTTGCTCCTTTCAGGGTCTCTCTCCCGGGTCGATCATGGACGCATTTCTCCTGCCATGGACCCGCCACCTCCTGTATGCCTTCCCTCCGTTCCCTCTGGTGCACAAGATCCTGTTGAAGCTGCGCAGGGACAAAGCGCATCTAATCCTGATCGCACCTGCGTGGCCCAGACAGCACTGGTTCACCGCCTTGCTGGACCTATCTGTGGACCCCCCAATTCCCCTTCCTCTCCACCCAGACCTGATCACGCAGGATCACGGCACGCTCCGTCACCCGAACCTACAGGCCCTGCACCTCACGGCATGGCTCCTGCATGGCTGAACACGGCGGAGCTCAGCTGCTCCGCACCGGTCCAACATATACTTCTTAACAGCAGGAAGCCTTCCACTCGCTCAACGTACAGGGCCAAGTGGAAGCGTTTCTCTTGCTGGTGCGCTTCTCAAGGGGTGAACCCTACGCAGACCCCAATTCCCACGGTCCTAGACTACCTCTGGTACCTCAAGCAGCAGGGCCTGGCGACATCCTCCTTAAAGGTACACTTAGCTGCCATATCCGCCTTTCGGCCAGGAGAGGGTGGCCGCTCCGTATTCTCCCACCCCTTAGTCGCCAGGTTTGTTAAAGGCCTGGAGCTTCTCTACCCCCCCGTACGCCGCCCAGCTCCTACCTGGGACCTTAACTTGGTCCTGAACAGGCTCACGCTCCCGCCATTCGAGCCACTGGCGACGTGCTTGCTCACGTACCTGTCATGGAAGACGGCCTTCTTGGTGGCCATTACATCGGCCAGACGGGTCTCAGAGCCGAGAGCTCTCACAGTGGATCCACCCTACACCGTCTTCCATAAGGACAAAGTGCACCTGCGACCCCACCCGGCGTTCCTCCCTAAGGTTGTTTCTGCCTTCCATACCAACCAGGACATCTTCCTCCCGGTCTTCTTCCCGAAGCCACACTCTTCTCGGCGGGAGCAGCAGCTGCACTCCTTAAATGTACGTAGAGCGCTCGCTTTCTACATCGAGCGAACAGAGCCATTTCGGAAGTCCCCTCAGCTGTTTGTGGCGATCGCAGAACAGATGAGAGGTCAACCAATCTCCTCTCAGAGGATTTCCTCCTGGGTAACTGCATGCATTCGCGCATGCTACGACTTAGCTCGTGTCCCCTCTAGCCACCTCACGGCACATTCCACGAGAGCTCAGGCAACGTCGGCAGCCTTCCTGGCGCACGTGCCTATCCAGGTGATATGCCGTGCAGCGACCTGGTCATCGGTCCACACATTCACTGCACACTATGCGCTAGTCAGACAATCAAGAGATGATGCGGCCTTCGGCGTAGCAGTTTTAAATACCGCCACATCTCTCTTTGACCCCACCGCCTAGGTAAGGCTTGGGAATCACCTAACTGGAATGGATATGAGCAATCACCCGAAGAAGAAAAGACGGTTACTCACCTTTGTAACTGTTGTTCTTCGAGATGTGTTGCTCATATCCATTCCAAACCCACCCTCCTTCCCCACTGTCGGAGTAGCCGGCAAGAAGGAACTGAAGGGTGGCCGGGTCGGCTGGGATATATATTGGGCGCCATAGTGGCGCCACTCCAGGGGGCGCCCAGCCGACCTGCCTGGGTTGCTAGGGTAAAAGTTTCTCCAACGAACGTGCACGCGGCGCGCACACACCTAACTGGAATGGATATGAGCAACACATCTCGAAGAACAACAGTTACAAAGGTGAGAAACCGTCTTTTCCTTCCTAAGTGGAGCACTTTGCATTTGTTTTTATTAAACTTCATCTGGTTTACCTCAGACCATTTCTCCAATTTGTCCAGATCATTTTGAATTATGACCCTATCCTCCAAAGCAGTTGCAATCCCTCCCGGTTTGGTATCATCTGCAAACTTAATAAGCGTACTTTCTATGCCAATATCTAAGTCGTTGATGAAGATATTGAACAGAGCCGGTCCCAAAACAGACCCCTGCGGAACCCCACTTGTTATACCTTTCCAGCAGAATTGGGAACCATTAATAACTACTCTCTGAGTGCGGTTATCCAGCCAGTTATGCACCCACCTTATAGTAGCTCCATCTAAATTGTATTTGCCTAGTTTAATCGATAAGAATATCATATGAGACCGTATCAAATGCCTTACTAAAGTCTAGGTATACCACATCCACCGCTTCTCCCTTATCCACAAGACTTGTTATCCTATCAAAGAACGCTATCAGATTGGTTTGACCTGATTTGTTCTTTACAAATCCATGCTGGCTATTCCCTATCACCTTACCACCTTCCAAGTGTTTGCAGATCATTTCCTTAATTACTTGCTCCATTATCTTCCCTGGCACAGAAGTTAAATTAACTGGTCTGTAGTTTCCTGGGTTGTTTTTATTTCCCTTTTTATAGATGGGCACTATATTTGCCCTTTTCCACTCTTCTGGAATCTCTCCCGTCTCCCATGATTTCCCAAAGATAATATAGCTAGAGGCTCAGATACGTCCCCTATTAGCTCCTTGAATATTCCAGGATGCATTTCATCAGGCCCTGGTGACTTGCAGGCATCTAACTTTTCTAAGTGATTTTTAACTTGCTCTTTTTTTTATTTTATTTTCTAAACCTACGCCCTTCCCATTAGCATTCACTATGTTAGGCATTCCTTCAGACTTCTCACTGAAGACTGAAACACAGAAGTCATTAAGCATCTCTGCCATTTCCAAGTTTCCTGTTACTGTTTCTCCCTCCGCACTGAGCAGTGGGCCTACCCTGTCCTTGGTCTTCCTCTTGCTTCTAATGTATTGATAAAAAGTCTTCTTGTTTCCCTTTATTCCCATAGCTAGTTTGAGTTCATTTTGTGCCTTTGCCTTTCTAATCTTGCCCCTGCATTCCTGTGTTGTTTGCCTATATTCATCCTTTGTAATCTGACCTAGTTTCCATTTTTTATATGACTCCTTTTTATTTTTTTAGATCATGCAAGATCTCGTGGTTAAGCCGAGGTGGTCTTTTGCCACATTTTCTGTATTTCCTACCCATCGGAATAGCTTGCTTTTGGGCCCTTAATACTGTTCCTTTGAAAAACTGCCAACTCTCCTCAGTTGTTTTTCCCCTCAGTCTTGATTCCCATGGGACCTTACCTATCAGCTCTCTGAGCTTACCAAAATCCGCCTTCCTGAAATCCATTGTCTCTATTTTGCTGTACTCCCTTCTACCCTTCCTTAGAATTGCAAACTCTATGATTTTATGATCACTTTCACCCAAGCTGCCTTCTACTTTCAAATTCTCAATGCGTTCCTCCCTATTTGTTAAAATCAAGTCGAGAACAGCTTTCCCCCAGTAGCTTTTTCAACCTTCTGAAATAAAAAGTTGTCTGCAATGAAGTCCAAGAACTTATTGGATAGTCTGTGCCCTGCGGTGCTATTTTCCCAACATAAATCTGGATAGTTGAAGTCCCCCATCACCACCAAATCTTGGGCTTTGGATGATTGTGTTAGTTGTTTAAAAAAAGCCTGATCTACCTCTTCCACCTGATTAGACTCCTAGCACGACATCTCCCTTGTTTTTTTACCCCTTTTAGCCTAACCCAGAGACTCTCAACACTTCCATCTCCTATGTCCATCTCCACCTCAGTCCAAGTGTGTACATTTGTAATATATAAGGCAACACCTCCTCCCTTTTTCCCCTGTCTATCCTTCCTGAGCAAGCTGTACCCATCCACACCAACATTCCAATCATGTGTATTATCCCACCAAGTTTCAGTGATGCCAACAATGTTATAGTTGTATTTATTTATTAACACTTCCAGTTCTTCCTGCTTATTACCGATACTTCTCACATTTGTATATAGGCATCTAAGATACTGGTTTGATCTTGCCTCCCAGTTTTGCCCTGACTCTCCTTTCTCTCTGCCATTATAGCTCACGCTCCCTCTTGTTTCTGACCCATCTCCCACGTCTTCATGTTCCCCATTTACCTGTGGGCTTTGCTCACCTGTCCCCATTGAACCTAGTTTAAAGCCCTCCTCACTAGGTTAGCCAGTCTGTGTGCAAATAGGGTCTTTCCCCTCCTCGAAAGGTGAATGACATCTCTGCCTAGCAGTCCTTCCTCGAATAGCATCCCATGGTGGAGGAAGCCAAAGCCCTCCTGGTGACACCATCTTCGCAGCCAGGCATTCACCTCCATGATGCATCTGTCTCTGCCCGGGCCCCTACCTTTGACAGGAAGAATCAAAGAGAATACCACCTGCACTCCAAACTCCTTCACCTGTACTCCCAGAGCCCTGTAGTCACTCTTGATCTGCTCAGTGTCACACCTCGCAGTATCATTTGTGCCCACATGGATGAGTAGCATGGGGTAGTAGTCAGAGGGCTGGATAATCCTCAACAATGCCTCTGTAACATCTCGGATACGGGCTCCCGGCAGACAGCATACCTCCTGAGATGAAATGTCAGGGCGACAGATGGGCGCCTCTATCCCCCTCAGCAGAGAGTCTCCGACCACCATTACCCTACGTTTCCTATTCTCAGTAGTGGCAGCAGACCTCCCAGCCTTAGGGATTCGAGGCTTCTCTTCCTTTACTGTGGGGGGTGATTCCTTCTCTCTTGTATTAATTTGCTCTTTGAATGGCTTTTTAAATAACTGAGTTAAATTCTTTTAGTTTCATAGGGCTAAGTTAAGATCACTTACCCTGCCCATTTAGAGATGTTTAGGTTATTCACATGTGATGGACTAGTGTGTGCACATTTGCAAACTTCATTTTTTTTTGTGACAAATGTCATTTTGATTGTAAACTGCACAAGGCCTTCATTTTGCCTTAATCTCAATATTGGACTTGGATATTCAGGAGGTTTTAGCAGAGACTCTGTTCTCACTAGCAGAGGGTTAACAATGGAGAGCACTCAATTATTGACCCGGATGGAAGCACCTTAAATCAGTGGTTTTCAACCTGTGGTCTGGCGGACCCCTGGAGGATTTAGGTGGATTTACAACACCCCTTCTAACTCACATTGTCATTTATATCAAGTTATCACCGAAGGTGCTACAACCTGGCACCTATTACAAATAGTTTCAGGATTAATGTAGAGAGTAACAATCGTGCTTTTCTTACTGCTATGGGCAGCTATGGCTTCGCCCCAAAGAACATTACAAATGAGGGTGGACAGTATTCAAGAGCCAGTATAGATTAAAAGCGTGACTAAAATTAATGTTATGCAACATTTAGAGAGCATATTTAACCTCCAGGAGACTTGGATGAGGATGTTATCTGGAATCTCATTCTGAGTGCTTGAATTTCCTGCCAGCTGTATTTGAGTTCAAATGTAAAGATGGCAATAAGAAATCATATTTGGTCTGCAAGCCTGGTGCAATAATTATAACCAAAGCCTCTGCAGGATTTTACCTATCTGAGTCTCCCGCCACCCCAAAAATCAAAGCTAGTTTTTGATCCTGTAGAGCTGCTTTTAAAAATAACCTAGACAAATACATGGGTTGATATTGGATTTCTAATAACTATCCAGGACAGGGGCACTGAGAGTAGCCACTGCGACTGCACATTTCCAATCCAAAGGGCAATAAATAAATCTTAGGCCAGCTATAAAATAGAAGTCTAGAGCAGGCTTGTTCATAACAGGTCAGAGTCAAATTAAGAGTTTGTTCCAAGACAATCTCTTAAAATAACTTGACCTGTTAGGTCCTTTCTTGCCCTAGTTTCTATGATTTAAAAATTGAAGATTTTTCTGCAGTTAATACAAGTGATCAAAGATAACATTTGATAGAGTCTTTGAAATATTCCTTTTCTCTCACTTTAATGTTAGATATTATCTGACTCAACACTGCTTTACTTCATGTGATGTTACTGTCACCTATTAATTGTGTGCTTCAGTCTATTTAACTGTACATCTTCCAGTCATTTCTTACCTCGCTTTGTAGTCAGAGTAATGGAACAGTTTCCCTTAACTGGACTAGTTATGTCCAGGGGAAGTTCAACCTTTGTGGCATAAATAGGGGAGACTAGCTGCTTTATCCAAGGGAACTGCAAAAACTTAAATATGAATTGTTTCAGCTTTGAAAGGTGTACACACTCACATGCTGGTCTGCCCATTTTTACCACAGCATTTTAAACGGTGACAGCCTTCTTCATACAAAACTCAAAATACTTCATAAATGGATAACTGCCTCAGTGTTGTGAGAACTACTTACCATAGGTTTTGGGTCCTTGCTTGACTCAGACATGGGTGAATCAGAGAGCTCCAGCCACCAAAAGCACCATCTTCTTCTCAGACAAACCTGGCAACAATAGCTAATGCAAGTAGTCCAGCCTGGAGGGGATGAATGCATTCACTTTACTTGGGCCTAGGTAAGATGTTCGAGCTAAGTTACACCTGCAGAGGTCATTCCATTGGAAATTGAGATAGCCAGGGATTCTCTCCCTGACCTTAAGACTGATCTGACTACCCTCTTTTGCACAGAAGTGGAGGGGGAGAATTAGGGACTGGCTGTCTTAGCTGCTAGCACATTATACTGAAAAGCTCTAAAAGTGAGGAATTCATTGATTCAGGAACTTGCTCAAAGGAGCTGAAAGGCAATCCAGTTTTCAAGTCCAGTCCCTTTGGCTGATGGTGACCCTTTGCTTTAAAATCTTTCACAGAACAGAGGTTATGTTACAATGTATTAACTTGTATGCTGTTTGAGAAATCAAAACAGGAAACTTTAAAGCTTATAAAAGATGAAATCGTGAGTTGGCAAGCTTCCAGTCTACTTGCAGCAGAGACTTCAGTTGTTGCTAACTTACACAGCAACCTTCCATCCTCTTACTCTCTTCACCTCTGACTTCTTTAAACCTGGAATGAAAATTCCTAAGATAGAAAGGAAAACAGACTGAATAATCAGATCACTTAACCAGAACCAACTCTGAGAACTGGGAGGTGGGCCAAACCAAGGTAGACAGCTGTCCATCATAAAACCCCTACAGCTGTTCAAACAGCAGGAAAATGTGACTTATTCCATTATCCATCACCAGAGAAAAAAGATTCTCAATCCCTGAAACCCAGAAGGCGGCGGCTGCCAGCCTTTAGATTCTGAACACGGGCCACAGATAGTGTTTCTTTTGCTATTTATATGGTAAAAGAAAAGGAGCCAGATCTAACATTTTCCTCTTGTCTCAGAGTGATACAGGTCCCCATTTTTCCCTAATTTTAGAGAGTGTGAACTCAGAAGCAACCACTGTCCCACTGTAGTAGGAATTTTAGGCAAGCCAGAAGTATAGTGGAAATCTGCTAGTAGACCAGAACTAAATCTCCCAACTCGTCCAAGAAGTGCTTTGGCATCTATAACTTGAGTGGGCAGGACCTTTGATGTACAACTCATCGGAAGGTTTATTTCTCTCAGACCCAATGTTCTAGGACCAGGCTATGGCACTGGTTCAGTGCTGTTATTTAGGGAAGAGCACCCCTGACTGAATTACTCCCACCACCTCCTTCAGCATGTTCTCTAGGGCCAGCTTTGAAAGCTTTATACTCTAAATGTATTTTCCCAGCTTGGCTACTGGCCTGGTCACTTCCTCAGCTGTAAAATGGAGATGATGCTTATCTCCTTTGTAAAGCACTTTGAGAGCTGATGAGAACTACAACAGCAAAGTGTTACTGAAGTTTGATTTGGTTTTAATGACTCAGACTATCCAAAACACAAAAAAATACTGTGTATTTTCTAGCAATCTCCTTCTCTTATACTTCATAACAGATGGCTTTTATACAGCTGTATTCTATGGCACTTTCCATTTATGTGGGAGCTGCAGGGCTCTGGTTTTAACAAAAATGATAAACAAGTGAGCCTTTTCTAAACAGTTCAGTGTGTGAGAATGAAATCACATGGAGGACAGTTAATACGCATTATGATCTCACGGGGTAGCAAAGGAAGATTGCTGCTGAAAACAACTCTTACAATTGCAGCAACGAACATTGAGCTTTGAAGGCATCCTATGGAAGATTATCAATTCTGCTAATGTTTCTTTAATGGCTAGTGGTTTATATATAGTACTTCTCATGTTGAATTCTACTGCAGAGAAAACAGAATAGGGTTTACAGAAAATTAGGAGATAATAAAAGTAAAATATTTTCATCTGCATGGGCTAAAGTAACACAGGCTCTATACCCAGTACAACACAATGGATGTATATGCAACTCAGTTGCATAGGTGAGAATCTGTCTCTAACTATGGACACTGATGGAGTTTTAATGGTTTAAATGCAGTGTGGCCCCGGGGCACAGGAATTCAACAAGGTGGGAGAGGAAAAGTGTGTGGGAGAATTGGTACAAACTAACTACACTGACTCACAATGCTAAATGCAGTTATTCCAACATGTTCCTCCATAGGCTTAGCCCAGGAAGCTAGCATGCATTCCTGTCTTATGCTAAAATCTCTGACCTCAGCTGCAACATGGTCACAAGGATGAACTGTGACTTGTCTAACATTATTTCCACTAGGTGTAAGCAACTGCAGGACAGGAAAGTTGTTAGACATGTGCTTTGCCTATAAATTTTTAGTGCACTAAAGGGTTTATCCAAGTTATTTGCTTACTGGAAATTAAAATACCATATACTTATTCTGTTGGACATGAGCACAAACAAGATATGGCACATTTCTGTGGCTTGAACATATGGCTTCCTGGAGACAGAGCCATGCTGTACTCTCAAGAGTAGTTGCTGGTAGAACTGCTGTTGATGGCTGTATTGAGCCACTTAGAAATAAAGGCTAAGCATTTTGTTATGAAGTGAGTGCTTGTGATTCTTCAGATGCCAGAAGAATGTCATGATCTGCGGACTTTAACGTATTAAATTGTGTCTAATTTGTGCTATGAAACTGAAGCCTCGGATAGATACAGTTAATCTAGATATTTATCTAATGGTCATAGCTTAGACAGAAGCAACAAAGACTGCACGGTATCCACCAAAGTGTCATAGCAAGTTACTGACTAGAGAGAATGAACCCCTCAGCTTCCGTAACTAGAGGCTAAACAGCAAACCAAACTATCACAGTAAAGCGTCTTGAGTCAAACACAGAAGCCTTTTATAAATTTATACTTAGGGTGATTTGGGGGGTTCTGTATTAGAGACAGAATCACTTCTTATAATCCCTGGTTCCCCTGACTAATGGGAAACAACTAGTTCCATCTGAGCAAGCCACACTCCCCTTCAGCCCCACAAGTCTACACTCCTATGGTAAAGACAGATTTGTCTGCTGCTGAACCAGAGCTCTGACTTTTGCTGCAGTGTATCTGTACACACTCTTAGGTAAATGTTATGGGCACACTGACAGCCATCACTCTGTTTACCTAGACTGAATTAGAACCAGTAATGATCAAAATGGCTATATCCTATAATAGGATCAGCGACCCAAGTCTTTCTGATACTTTGAGTTATTCCCTGTTATCTGGGTTCCCTCCTCCCCCCACACACACAAAAAAAGTTGAAGGAGCCAAGGAGCCCCAACCACTATGCTCTCGAATGAATTCACACATGCTCCCATACATTGATTTGATCATTAGAGGTTAATCCAAAATGTTCTCTAGGTTTTGGAGCACTGAGTAAACCTGATCAAATTAAAAATAAATAAATGCTAGAGTGATAGAAAAGAGAAACTTTAAATATATCTAGCCCTGTCCATCTCTTCCCTCCTGAGCTTCTAGAGTTAAACTGCATTGTATGTTTCTGGACCCTTCAGTGAAGCTGTATTTTGGGGCCCCTCCAAGGCAAATAATTGGGCTAGAAGGGTTACAAAATGGATGGCTGTTCATCCATGTAAATGCATCTAGTTAACAGATAGCACCCAGCTCTCTCCTCTATCTGGCTTTACTATAACCGCCGAGTTGTTACTAACAATCAAAGGAACTTACAGGCTGTGTTCATGAACACTGACATCTAGCGGCTAAACTAAAGAAGCTCTCAGACTTAAACTTGATACATCATAAATAGCCAAAACAATCAGTGTTTGGAAATTTTTCATTTTTATAATTACAATTACAATTTTCCTCTTACCTCTTAAGATTAAGTGATTAGCAAAACCAAGCCTTAAAACACACATTCGGTTTTATTCGGAAATTGCTAGTATTTCAACATATCATTAAGAATGTTGGACACTAGGGAAAAATATTGCATTCTGAAACCTTGAAGCTGAAGTCTTCCATTTAGCTATAAGGCTACAGAAAGTATGGAATGATATTATTAATATGGCTTGAGCAAACATCTGACCATTGTTGGACAGAGAACTTCCAAGTTAAGGGGCACTGAAACCAAGATAAAACTCTTAAGTTTAAACAGAAGCATGCTCACTGATCTTTGTGAATTGGTGTTCAGAAGGGGAGGTTTATCTAACTCAACAGCTGCACTGATTAAGTATTTTTTTGATCACACTCTCCAGTCTGGCACAAACCCACACTCAACTTCAACTTAACATGAGGTGACGTGAAAATACCAAACCTGAACAGGTAGGTCTTCATATGGAAACTAATTCTAATATTAGGATTCTCTCATTCTTTCTACTAGTATATACAACACAAAGATTTTATCATAAAGTTGGTTTTGGATATAAAGTAACTATCCAATCTAAACCAGAAATACTTCTAACATGAAGTTTATTTTATCTACACATTATATGAAAATAAAATGTACTTTGGTCCATCTTTCCTTCCTTGTAATCCATTTCCTACCATCTATGAGTAATGTAACCATTCCATATCTGCAATAAGCTGCCATCCTGCCTACCCAGTACTGTCAACAGAAGGGCAAATTCTACTCACTCCTGGCAATAGAAATTCAGAATACATGCAATGACTTCAATAGATTTTCCTGCAGATTTACATTGTTGTAATTGTGAACTGGAATTGGGCTAGATTGAAGTAAGGGAATCTCAAGAACCTGGACCAGATTCTCTGATCCGGTTTAACAGTGCTCAGAACAGAATGGAGTTGGGGTGCATGGGAGGGAGGAAGTCTAGCTTAATGGGTCAAGATTTAATGGCTGGTCAGGGGATTGTGTCTTTAATTTAGTCTAAGTCTACGAGTGGGCAGATTGCCACAGAAATCACAAAACCACTAACAAGCACCCTTAATTGCAGTCTCAAATGTCAGTGATGGATTTGACAGGGAGGACTGAACCTCTTGCCATTAGATTTGTGACTCAAGATATGTCTACACGAGGAAATTAGGTTGAATTTATAGAAGTCGTTATTTTAGAAATAGTTTTTATACAGTCGATTGTGTGTGTCCCCATACAAAATGCTCTAAGTGTATTAAGTCGACAAACTGTGTCCATAGTACTGAGGCTAGTGTCAGCTTCTGGAGTGTTGCACTGTGGGTAGCTATCCCACAGTTCCCTGCGGTCTCCACTGCCCATTGGAATTCTGGGTTGAGATCCCAGTGCCCGATGGGGTAAAAACAGTGTCGCAGGTGGTTCTGGGTACATGTCGTCAGGCCCCCCTCTCCCTCCCTCCCTCTGTGAAAGGAACAACGGACAATCGTTTCATGCCTTTTTTCCTGGGTTACCTGAGCAGACGCCATACCACGGCAAGCATGGAGCCCGCTCAGCTCACCATCACCATACATCTCCTGGGTGCTGGCAGACATGGGACTGCATTGCTACACAGCAGCAGCAGCTCATTGCCTTTTGGCAGAAGACGGTGCATTACAATTGGTAGCCATCGTCTTCGTATTCCTGGTGCTCTTTTAGCCGATCTCGGGGAGGTCGGTCAGGCGTGCCTGGGCAGACATGGGAGTGACTCAGCCAGGTCATTCCCATCTTCTGCCGAGCACCCAGGAGATAACAATGGCTATCACTCATACTGCACCGGCTTCTGGCAAACAGCCAGGAGATGATGATGGCTAGCAATTGTAATGCAGCATCTTCTGCTGAGAACCCAGGACATGACGATGGCTAGCAATTGCACTGCACCATCTGCTGCCAGCCTAAAATGTAAAAGATAGATGGAATGGATCAAAACAAGAAATTGACCCAATTTGTTTTGTGAAATCAACAGCCTGCTAAACCCAGGGTTTTGAGTTCAGTCCTTGAGGGGGCCATTCTGTGTGACAGTTGTTTGTTGCTCCTTGATGTAAAGCCATTCCTTTTGTTGATTTTAATTCCCTGTCAGCCATGTCGTCAGTCGCCCCTCCCTCTGTCAGAGCAATGGCAGACAACTGTTTTGCACAAAACCAGACGAGGAGGTGACGGCAGCATGGTCACGAGAGCGATGAGGACATAGATATGATCATAGACTTCTAACAAAGTACGGGCCGGCCAATGTGCCCCGGCAATGTGCACATCATACTGATGAGCTCTGCATGGTCACCTGTGCTGATCAGTTTACCACGCTGGCCAAACAGAAAATGAAATTCAAAAGTTTGTGGGCCTCTTCCTGTCTACCTATCTGAGTTGATAATGCTGTCCAGAGCGGTCACAATGGAGCACTCTGGGATAGCTCCCAGAGGCCAATACCATCGAATTGTGTCCACACTACCCCAAATTCAACCCGGCAAGGCCAATTTCAGTGCTAATCCCTTCGTCGGAGGTGGAGTAAAGAAATCAATTTAAAGAGCCCTTTAAGTAAATAAAAAAGGGCTTCGTCGTGGGACGGGTCCAGGGTTAAATCGAGGTAACGCTGCTAAAGTCGACCTAAAGTCGTAGTGTAGACCAAGCCTCAGATCTTTGGAGTAGAGACTGTCTCTTACTTGCATTTGTAGACTGTCTAACAGTGGAAACCAGCCTGAGACTTCAAAGCACTACTTGTAAGAATAAAAGTTCTCCATATGTGGGTAAACCTGCACTGCCCTGGCTTACCTGTTCTGAGAGTAAAGGATTTTACTTCTTAGGACTGTCTAACTGGCACCTTCTAGAGATGTTATATTACCAAATAAAATATAGAATTATAAATCCACCAATTAGAATAAATCTAATACAGGTTAGTACATTACTACTCTCACAGGAAAAGACCTAATTCTAATGATGAGGTCAGATTTCTATTAGCGCTAAAGTGAGTGCACTGTTGCTACATAGAAGAGACCAGGAGTGAGAGAGGTATGTTAATAAATGAGCATGCAAGGTAACAATTACCATATGAAAACATTCATTGTTTCCTGCGGCCAATGTGCTTTAAACCCTGAAAAGGGACATCTTGTAGATGGAATGAATGTTCTGACTGTCAAGACAGGGCAAGGTTACCAAACTCTTAAACAAAGGATCTGTTCCGTCTCCCACACTCTACTTAACGTATACATTAATCAGAGTTAATGTTAACCTCAATTAAAAGAACAGGAGTACTTGTGGCATCTCAAATAGATTTGTTAGTCTCTAAAGTGCCACAAGCACTCCTGTTCTTTTTGCAGATACAGACTAACACAAATGCTACTCTGAAACCCCAGTTAATTGTTCGTATCCAGGACGAATGTAGATAGAGTTCTGAGCTACTACAAGCTAGCTGGGAGTAAGGAGGGAAAGTGACACTTCATTGAATTCATTTTAAGATTAGCAGTTTCATGGAATGTGTGAAAGTGCCCAGCTGAATGTGGCAAGAGAAAATGAAACACCAGTGGAGAACTCTGACACTTAAACTGAAGAGATTGCAGAGACTTCAGAGTCAGCCATACCTTAAAGTTAGAACCCACTGTGATACCAAAGCATTATTAACCATGTCCAATTATCACTAAACACCTCACATCATACACCGTTCCTTACTCTTTGGATAAGCTCTTCGGGGATGGGACCACGTCTACTCTGATATTAGGAAATATGTAGTGGGCACTATCAAAACAAAAGGGGTAACCTGGGAGGCAGTATTGCCTGATGGTTAGAACAGTCCAGTGGGAGTAGTCCTGGGTTCTATTTCCAGCTCCTCCAATGACTTTGTAAACACCTGAGGGCTAGAATCCAGGTCTACAGAGCATGGGGTGGCTGATATTCTGACAGTATCACTAGGAGGCCGTGCAGAAGCACAGCCCCAGGAAGCAATATGCAGAGTAGGTGCTACAGGAAGTACCACCCAACAGGCCCAGAGTCACAGTACCCTGCGGCCCTCTGTTTGGCCAAGTGCGCCCACTTAGCCCCAGGGGTTACCCCAGGAAGTTGACTGGGCAGCCACACAGATTTTGGCCTGCAGCAACACCAGACTTCACCTCAACTTCAATCTCTGAATCCAGCCTGACTTCAACCCCGATTCCTGCCTCTCAATTCAAGCCTGGTGTTACCTACGATCTCTGGTCTCCAACCCCAGCCTCACTCTGACCCTGACTCTTATTTACAATACCTGGCCTTCCTCCAACTCCTGCCCAATAACTTCCGTCCCCACTGGGCAGACCTGAGCCCAGCTGTGACCACTACATCTATGCCCCAGTCCCTTACAGTTTGCCCAGACTCACTTTCCACCCCTCTGTGGGAGCCCCTTAACAGGGATATGGAAGGGGTGGGTCTATCACCTCCCACCAGCCCCTGTCAGATACTGGCCCCCCAGGAGCAGATTGTGCAACTCCAAAGTGAGAATGAACTGCTGCAGTCAGTCCCAAGTGGCACAGCTCCTAGCAGAAAATCAGAGACACTAAACAGCTAGCATGATCCCAGGAGAAAAATTCCATGCTCTGGGCCCAGGTTGGGCCACCGCCCTCTGAACTGAGCCCCGCAGTACCACTACCTGAACATTTCGATGGGAACCACCAGAAATTCCTGGGGTTCCTGAACCAGTGTCATCTCCTTTTCATGCTCTGCCCTTGAGCCTATCCTACCAACCAGGCCAGGGTGGGTCTAGTGATCAGTATGCTTACTGAAGAAGCACTGAACTGGGCCTCCCCTTCCTGGAACAAGGCAGCCCCATGTTAACAGACTGGGATGCCTTCCTGCAAACATTTCCCGCTGTCTTTGATGACCAGCATCAAACTCACTCAGTGGGAACCACACCACAAAGGCTCCAGCAAGGGCCAGCAGCCTTGTATGCTACCCAGTTCCATTGACTCATGGCTGATGTTGAGTGAAATGAGGCAGCCCAACTGCATCATTTTCAGCATGGGCATAGTGAGGAAGTAAAGAATGAGCTAACCCATATTGAGATCCCAATCCACTTGGATGCATTTATCAACCTCTCTTTGCATAGACAACCAACTGCGTGACAAAAGGAGAGGAGGGGCATCCTGCTACCACTCCACCCATACTCTACGCTGAAGACCCGATGGCCCAACCATGAACTGATGCAAGTTGATCTGGGCCATTGACACTTGACCCTGGAAGAAAAGGAATGGCAATAGCACAATAACCTATGTTTTTATTGCAGAGCACCAGGACATGCCCACACCATGTGCCCATTGCAAACCTCAACCCACGAGGGGAGGGGAAACGAGCAAACCCAGGCTGTATAGGGGGAACTGGCCTGGGTGCCACCCAGGCACAGTTCTCTGGAACTACTCCATCAGTCCTGGAGAGAAACCTGATCCAGGACATATGGCTCCTCCCCACTCTTCTAAGTACCAACAGAGTTATGTAATATAGATGAGACCAAGATGATCACTTCCCCTGGCAGGCCCTGATCGATTCTGGGGCTACTGATAACTTGACAGATGCTACAGCAGCTCGAGTGCTACGAATCCCCCTCCACTTTTCAAACCTGCTATGAAAACTTTGAATATTTAGTAATGTCATTCGGGTTGACCAGTGCCCCTGCGACCTATCAACACTTTGTGAATAACATATTTAAAGACATCCTGGACCAACATGTAGTCATCTATCTCAAATGATGTACTTGTGCTCTCCGACACTTTTGAGGAGCATTATTGCCAGGACCATTCTGTCCTGGAAAGACTACAAAAACATGGCTTGTTCACAAAGTTGGAAGAAAGCACCTTTTACCAATTCTCTATGGAATTCTTGGGTTACATCCTCTCCCCAGAGTTCATTAGGATGGAACCCCCAGAAGGTGGAGGCCATCTGTAGCTGGACCCCGCCCAGGTCCCAACAGGAGTTACAGCACTTTGTGGGGTTTGCAAAATTTTACTGACAATTCATTCCAGGCTTTTCAGAGCAAATAGCCTCTATGACCAACCTCTTCCACAAGGCCGCCAAGTTTGTTTGTCCACCTGGATTTGGCCCAGGCATTTGTAATGGAAGCCGATGCCACCAATGTAGCCATGGGAGGATATTCTTCCAGAGGCATGGTCCACAGCAAGTCCTGAAACCCTGTGCCTACTACTCCTGAAAACTCCCTGGCTGAACAGAATTATGAAATATTGGATAGGGAACTACTTGTAATTAAATTAGCCTTGAAGAGTGGCACCATCACCTCAAGGGAACCCAACACTGAGTGCAAGTTTTTTTGGACCATGAGAACCTTGAAATGTTTCATCTCTGCCACGACTCTCCATTGGCAGGCTGCTTGGGCCTCTTCAAGACTTCTGCATAGCCTCCCGTTTCTTCTGGTGGCACCATATGTGAGTTGAAGTCCAGGACTATGTTAACTCCTGCAACCTCTGCACACACCAAGATGCCATGTGATAAGCCCCTCAGCACCCTAATACCTCTGGAGACCCTGTCCAGACCCTGGGCCTTGATCACTCTGGACTTCATAGTAGAACTCCCTGACTCTGATGGCCACATAGTGGTCTTGACTGTTTCAGACCAACTAACCAAAAATGGCACACTTTATCCTCTGTAACAGCCTGCCCTCTTCTGAAACAATGGCTAGTGATTCATTTGGTCCATCTACATGGGCTTCAAGTATCAACTTGGACCAGGGCCTGCAATTTGTCTCACACTTCTGGCAAGAAGTGCTCTGGCTAATGGATGTTTATACTTTTACCTCTTCCACATATCACCCCCCAGACAGATGGGCAGATAGAGAGGGTGAACTGAGTATTAGACCAATACCCTAACTCTGGTTTACAGGACTTGGCCTTGCGATTCCTCCAACTCCTGCTTGATGACTACCATCCCTGGTGGGCAGACCTCAGCCCAGCTGTGACTGCTAGGCCAGACTGCCTATGCCCCAGTCCCTTACAGACTTGCTCTCCGAGCAGGGGCAAGTTATTCATGCATGACCCAGCTTCCTCACCTCAGAGGTGTTGTGAAGCCTAATGTTTGCACAGTCCTTAGAGATTCTTGGATGAGAAACACTAAATACAAAGCATTGTTACTGGCTTCAAACAATTTTTATGACAGTAATAACTCCAACCCAGTTTTAGTGAATATTTGGTCACTACATATTAAATTCTTGTATGCAGCCTGTGCTAAACTGAGAAAGATACAGGTCCAATTTCATCCCTGCTTTAGCAACACTGAAGACTGTTTGTGTCAGAAGCTATCACAGAGGTAGCAGTGAATTGACGATCCTAATTTTCCATGCAGTTCCTGTTGACAGAGGCAGACACAAGACATAGTGATAGGAAATGACAAACCTCTGGAGTCCTAAGTTCGGTTTAAACTTAAAATTGGATTTTTATTTGAAACATTTGTCTTTGTCCCCCACAAGGAACTATCATGTTCAGTACCATTTGAGGCATTCCGCTACCTCCAGGAGCCACAAAACAATTGAATTGTAATAAAGTCTGACCTAGAAACACACTGTACTACATAACACCATCTCTGAATGGATCTCTCAATACCAGATGGAGCTCTTTTGTCTATTTTGGCTTCATAAGCATATCCAGAGATCAACTGATCTTAAATGACACTTTCCCCTACACAGAGAGCCTTGAGAGAAACCAGGAATAAACAAATCAACTTCCTCTATGCCTTAAATGAGGACACTATGGTTAAAAGCTGATCTATTGCTATAACAAAGATAAGATGCTGTTTCTTAGAATCTTCTTGGTAGGACACAGTGGAAGTGAGCATAACAGGACAGACTGCATGGAAATGAAGCATAGTCAAACACTTTGTCTGTAGGAGTTTCATTTTAATTTGAAGCTGTTTATTCCCATTTCTTTTGGTCTTCACATCACTAACTAGTCTCCAAAAAAATACTGACAGACAAAATTTCATTAAAATGTGTGATATTGCCAGCATTCTAGTCCATGGGAAATTAAATGCTGATTTCACACTGACTTAGCATTCCTCTTCCCATTTGCTCTCACAGCTGACATTTGTCTTTCCTCTAGATATCCAAGGCCAGTGTCTGAATTAATCAAGTATGCGTGAATGCTGAACAACTTGGGCATATTGGAACAATGCAAGCGTATTCCAAGTAGGCAACGAATGAGCAGAGCATGTAGTAATAGCAACATACACAATCATGTTCACACACACTGGTTTAGAAAGGAAAAGAAAACTAAACAGCTGGTTTTTCCTCAGTAAAATGGAGTATTTCTCAACATCTCAGGAATGACAGCAGACTGACACAGTTGCTAAATAGTCACTGAGAACCTTCTGGGACAATACAATTTACAAGTAATATGCACTACTGAATGGAATTCTGGATTCCTCTGAAAATGCTTTCTCAGCAGGGAGACTCCATTAGGATCTGATGGGCATATACTTTATAAATCAATTTCCTGTGATTGCAGAATGGGGGTGGACATTAAACTCTTAGTTTTGCTACCAACCCAAGCTCTGAGCTCCCCAACAATTCAAGCAGACTGCCTGTTTTAAATATAGTCTGCTTGAATATTCAATCAGCTATTTTCTATTAAAGTTAGTACCTTCAGGAACGAAAAGTTGTGCAATAGTTACCCACTAAAGTCACTTAGCCATGTGACTTTAAATTTATCCTACCTTGTCATGCTAATTGCCAATGCAATACAAATAAAACTTATAATAGATGGACAATACCATGCACAAAATTAGCCACTCTCTTTAACAATTACCCTCCAAAAGTTTCCTTCATATCCCATCTCATCAACCCACCTTCCCTTGCAGTCCTGTTGACTTTGCAACTTAGAGAGCTACCAATTCTGTTTCCTAGAAGATTGAATAGGGAAGCAAAGTTCCAAAGCACATGGAAAACTGCTAGCAGCCCACTTCCAAAAAATACTGAGCAAAAGATACAGTCTGATTGTATTGTGCTACCATATATGAATGAACAACACAGCTGCAAGAGAATCTTATCAAAACATTGAAGTTCTTCAGTGGAAGTGAACTAGAAGTACCTTGGTTTCTAGGGACATGGTATTGTCTGCAGCAAAATTGGAAGCTAGAGATTTATACTTATACAGTAACTCCTCGCTTAACGTTGTAGTTATGTTCCTGAAAAATGCAACTTTAAGCAAAACGATGTTAAGCGAATCCAATTTCCCCATAAGAATTAATGTAAATGGGAGGGGGTTAGGAGAAATTTTTTTCACGGGACAAAAAACTATATATTATATAGATATACACACAGTATACATTTTAAACAAACAATTGAATACTGTTCACAGCTATGATGATTGTGAAGCTTGGTTGAGGTGGTGAAGTTGGAGGGTGGAAGAGGGAGGGATATTTCCCAGTGAATGCCTTGCTGCTAAATGATGAATAAGCACTAGGCTGAGCCCTCAAGGGTTAACACATTGTTGTTAATGTAGCCTCTCATCGAGACAGCATGAACAGAAGGGAGGGGAGACAGCATAGCAGACAGAGACAGACACACACCCTGTGGGGGGGAGGGGAGAGAGAGGGAGATGCACACTGTCCCTTTAAGTAAGCTGACCTACTCTTAAGTGCATTGTCTTTTTAAGTGAATCAGGAAGTTGAGACAGCAGCTGCTGCCCCAAGCTCTCTCTGTCTCTCTCCGTCCGTGTCCCTTACCTCCTCTATATGGAGAAGGGATAAGCAGCATGCAGGGGCACAGGTTAGGGGGACACCCTGACATTAGCCTCCCACTTTCTCCCCACTGCACAGCAAGCAGGAGTCTCTGGGAACAGCTCCAAGGCAAAGAGCAGGAGCAGCATATGGCAGTGGGGGGAGGGACAGCTGAACTGCCAATTGATAGATTGCTGGGCGGCTGCAGCACAGGTAACTTAGGGGAGCGGGGAGCTGCTAGGGAGGCTGCTGGTCCATTCTGGTTCCAAGCCTCCACCAGCTAGCGCGAACGGGCTGCTCTTCCTGCAAGCAATGGACAAAGCAGGTGGCTGCCAAATGTTAGAAGGGAGCATTGCACAACTTTAAACAAGCATGTTCCCTAATTGATCAGCAATGTAACAACAAAACAACGTTAATCGGGACGACTAAGTGAGGAGTTACTGCACAGGTTTAATCTAGATATGTTAGAAGGATATCCCCCTGTACTTCCCCAAACACACACATCGCACATTCTTATTTTTGAATAGTTCTACCAATGTAGTGGAACCTACTCTGTAAGTAAACAGACAACTTTCTGTGCTGACGACTTCAATATTAATCCAAAGGGCCAAAATTAATTTATGCCTGGAATTGCATCCACTTATAAACAGCTGCCTTCTCAGATTCAGATTCTTAGCGAGACTGAGAGATTAAGAACCTAATCCTGTGAGATGCTCAACACCATCCACTTTCATAGTGCTCAGCATTTTACAGGACCACACCCTCAGAAGGTAAAGATTACTTTGAGAGGGAATGGAGACACTTAACTGGTATGAAGAAAAATATGTTCATTGAGCATTGCTTGAGTCACATCACTCCATATCAGACACAAGAACAGGTATGCAGACATGAAGTACCTTATAGTTTTACCTGAACAAAGTTCATGCTTTCTCCTGAAAAGGGACAACTAGTTCTACACTATGCTAGGATAGAAAGATGACTTACTTAAACTAACTTCAATGTTAATGTGCTGTTACAGATTGTTTTAGTTTAACAGCAAAAACCTTGTGTTAAGGCTAGAATTTTCAGAGCCTTAGTATTAAATATTTAAACTGAAATCTCCTGCTCTTGGAAATGAGACTACATGTTCATCCAAACATTATTATTCAGAAACCACTGACCTGAAAAACATGCTTCTCTTTGCTTCAGTATCACCACTCTGGGTGCTTTTACCTGTGGTGCATCACCAAAAGGCAACTTCCTTTCTTTAGTGAAAGCAACATCAAATTGTCTGTTATACAGCTAACACTGGATTAGCTAGATAAGTGATATCAGCTCTTTCAGGGATGTAACTGACAATTCTTTTAACTGAAATTCTGCCCTACTTCTGAGCTATGGAAAATATCCTTTCAGAAAACAGACTGTAAACCACAAAATAATTAATTGCAAACTGCAGGAGATATCGGTTTATGCAGCCCTATTTGACTTCCAAAAGAGTGTAAACAGATCTCATTGGTAACAGTCAGAAGGTATCTGACTATGTCTTTGTCTACACTAGCAACTTCTGTTAGTATAACTATATCACTCAAGGATTAGGAAATCCACGCCCCTGAACGATGCAGTTATACTGACCTAACTCCCAGTATAGCAGCGCTAGGTTGACAGGAGGTCTTCTCCCACTGATGTAGCTACCATCTCTTGGGGAGGTGGATTACTTATGCCAACGGTGGAGCTGCGCCACTGCTGCCTTTTACATATAGACAAACCCTAAGTATTTTAGTTAAACTACATAAAAATAATTCCTTATGATAGAAAAATGACAGTATAAAAATATACAGCTCCAGGATACTTAAAATCAGGACATTACACAAGAGCCCCTTCTAAAACAAGCATTAAAGTACCAAGCATCTGCTTTTTCCCCCCCCATGGGTTATTTGTTTTGCAAAAGAGTTATTTTCTCATTGAGGGGAAGAGTCACAACCCACTTTCTAGCTAAGGCCCCAGAGCACTAACAAGACTGATAGAGGCATATGAAATCACAGTATTAAAAGGAATGGTTAAAGATCCCAATCCCTTGAGAAGCCACCAGACACCTTTCTGTGCAAGCTGGTATCCATCCCACCCCTCTTCCTTTTCCGGTGTATGTCCATGCAAGCACCAGCTTCCTTCTCAATCCCTCTTACTCTGTTGGGAGATGGGGAAGGAACCATCCTCCCCCTCTGACTCACTCTCTTCTTGTGTCACCCAGTCTGACTCCCCATGTGACTCAGTCTAGTGGAAGCTTTCCATGTAATCAGCATCTACAACAGGAATGTGGTAGCAACAGCCAAAGAGTGAACATCCTGTGAGGTTAGCGAAATCAGTCACAAGACTAGCCACATAGTCTGAGAAGTGCACACAAGTGACACAGTACAGAGGACCCCTGTGATTTCCTTAATCTATTAGTATATTGTGTAACTACCTCTGACTAAAAACCCAATGGGGCCTTATTTAGTATATCAGTCCTGAGTACCCTGAAGTCTATGGGTCCTACTGGTATGGAAAGGGAACCAGGCCCACAGTCTCCTCATTCCCTGCCACATATTTAGGTGCCTCTTTTATCAAAGGCAAACAGGCTGGTTGACAGTGAAAGTTATTTTCTTCCATAAATGGAGGAAGTGCAGAAAAATTGAATTAAAAATAGAGGCAATCTAGGTTATGGGTTATATTAAGGGAAACAGTTCCTGCTGCATCGAAGTCTGATTGCTCCTCCTACTTCACCCAACTCTCTTCAAGAGATTTCAATGGTGTTTCTGCAGATCTACCTCAGTATAAGAGCAATGACCCAATAAGAGTATCCTCCTGCCAGTGGCTGGATACATTGTATCTGCTTCTCATATACATAGTGGAAATGAGTAATTCCATTGAAACCCAGGGCCTTACAATATATCATAAGAGATAAGCCTCCTGTAGGTGCATCTCAGATGTTACAGCGATTAAGACTAACCAGGATGTCATACCTGCATGCTGGCCGCATCAGGAGCGCTCCTGCGACTCCAAACAGCGAGTAACTTACTTTACCTATGTAGTCTCCTGAAACAGGAGTGCTTTGATTTCAGCACAACTTCAGAGGGGGCCCAGAAATGCTCATTTTGTTTCTGGTCATTGCTCTTCTGCTGTTGTATAAATAGACAAAGCACCATTTGTTATCTTTTGTGACATGTGTCTCAGAACATTTCTGAAGGGTTGTAACATGCTGTTGAGACTTAGTAACAGGGATGTCAGACTGCAAGACAAATAACAGACAGAACTGCTTCTTTAAAAATGTCAGAAGACCATAGTAGTGCAGGAAAACTGAATAATTCTGAAGTTACTTTGTCTGCTTGCTTCTCCAAAAACCCAAACTCCGCTCTCTTTCTCCAGAGGCTGGATTGCTTGCTGTTTAATCCTCTCATTAGAACACAATCCGTATGCCAGTATGCATCTTGTATCCCCAGTTGTGAGTCCTAACCGAACTGGTGAACTCTTCTGGCAGTCTGCAATGTAGTTCAGTAGAGAAGAGTCTCTGCGCCAGGTCATGCTCCTGATAAATACTTTAACTCTGCACAGGACTGCAATCGCAACGGATGAACCTGGATTCTGGGTTGCAAAATTAGTTGGAGTTAATAAACTCCACCCCCTCCCCCAACAAAAATATATTGTATATATCTCCATGTGTCCAAGAGTGATTCGATTTAAAACAGATCAATTTACCCTAGCTGAAGGGAAACTACTGCTATTTTTTTAGTGATGGACACACACACCTGGGTGCTCTACATTCTATATTTCTTCACTAGAATTTCTTCCCTGTCTTGCAGATGGAGAAGACAGGTTCTACAAGGCAGCCCACTTGTTTTTATCTCTGCTCCATTTTCCAATCAAGAGATTCATTAGATTTTTTTTTGTCCTCTGCCTTCTTGCAGTCTCCCTCTAAAGGAGAGTGAGAGCCCAATACATGAGTTCACATCAAACTTTGAGACCACAGTACTGGAAAATATTTGAGAAAAAGCAAAACTAGCTTACTCATCCCTACCCAAGATGGGTGAAATGGTTCCATTATTACAAAATACCATTTGCAACATGACTGTTTACTGAAAGTTGCCATGACAAATAAATTAATGTGCTATGTAGCGGACAAATTAAAGTCTTAGTTGGATTATGCCAGTGGAATTCCGAGTTCCCCGAGCAATAATCCTGAAGCTTTCAGTGAACTTTTTTCTTATATATGGCTATGTAATTCCAAGCTCTGCACGTGAACCGGCCATGACTTGCCTGGTGTTCTTAAACTTCCATAGTCTTCTGATAGAACAGGAAAAGTGCACTTCCCTATTGTCTATGCTGAAAGTGTAATAAAACTGTTCTCTATGGTTCAACCCAGAGTACTAGAGGTTTCCTAAATACACCAGCCAGCCAGTTTGCCATCTAATATACAAACATAGCAAGAAATTACCAGATGGGGTACTTGTGGTACAATGATTATTAGCATGAGTGTGGAGTGAGCATGTTACTTATGACTGGAGAAGCAGAGCATATGGATCTGTGTATATATAATCACATTTGGTGTTGCCTTAACTACCAAAAGTGAGTTTGAAATTAAAGAGCTTGCTTCTGCAGCCCTTGTGGGAGTAGGCCATTGAAGTCAATGGGACTGCTTAGGGTAAAGACCACTCACATAAGTAAGAGCTGTAGTATAAAATCATACACCCCACATAATACATAGCACTCATGCATAAATAAAGCACTTCACAAAGGTGAGTAAGTCACCCTCTTTTCGATGGGGAAACTAAGGCACAAAAGCTAAATGAGCTGTATAAGGTATCACTGAATCAGTGGCAAAGCTGAGAATAGACTCAGAATTCATTATCTCTACCCTCAGTCTCAGATCCTATCCCCTGGGCAACTACGGCTCCATGCACAATAGTTCTTAAGATAACCATGAGCTTTGTGCTGGTTAAGTATGGTACCAGGCATTAACTTGGAAGCAATACACAATATGGCTTAATGTCCTTCATGCACATACTAATGACCTCTTATGCACAATTCAGGAAACAAAAAGACAAAATACTAACCTATGGCTTAAGGGTTAAAAAAATGCAGTTTAACAGCAATAAAACCATGATAGCATGGAGCATATTCCTGGGAGTTCAACGTTCACGTAACTAAATAAAGCCCATGAGCATTAGCTACATTTAAAATATATAGTTTGACCTGACGCCATATGACAAGACTACGTAACAGTTCTATTCTAGATGGGAACTCAAGGCCCCCACTGTGCCAGATTTCCTCATTAGAGCCCATAGACTATGCCCTGACAAGATAGCTTCAAAGGAGCTGTTCTCATCTATTTGTAATAAATCTGTTCTCAAGCCTAAATCATGCCCTATATAAATAACTGGGAAGGATGGGACGAGAGCTGCAATTCTCTAAATCCTGTCACGCCTGGGTTTCATGACTCCATCCTCTCCTGGGTCTCATTTTACCTTTCAGACTGCTCCTTCACAGGCTCATTTTGGTGGTCCTCCTCTGCTTATCTCTTGACGAGGACCCCTTGTAGCTCCATCTCTGTACCCCTTCTTACCCTTCTACTCCCTATTGCTGTGTGACTTCATTTGCAGACATGCATTTTTGTGCAGATGTCTCAATTGCTCTCTCTTCTCTAGTTCTGTCTCCCTCCAGCCAAGCTTAAACTCTTGTCCAGTTTTAACATCTCCCTCTCCCATCATCAACTGAAGCTGAACATGGCCAAAACAGAGCTCCTGATCTTGCCCTGAAGCCCCCTTCTTCTGTCACTGTTCACTGCCACCATGTCACTCAAGACTAATCTTGGCTAATCAGCCGTCTCTTTTGACCCATGCATCCAGATCTTGGGTAAGCCTTACCAATTCTCCCTGCACAACATCTAAGATCTGAACTTTCTTCTCTGCCCATATAGTCTGACCACCTAATAAATAAAAAAGTTTGTGCGAGATAACCTGGCTGAGGCCTTCAGGTGCTATTGCAACATAAAAATTTAAGACTCAAAAAGGCAACTTGTTGGAATGAAGGAGGATGAATTTAGGAGGCATTTTTCCTCTAGCTCTATGGAAGCCTTTGGAGTTGGGGATTCTGTCCTGTGGGTATAAGGAACCCACACTATTAACCCGTTCAAACTCACAGTAGTCTCAAGATTATGCTGACAGATATCTGCAGTGGGGGAGCTCATGCTACCTGCTCTTTCTTCAAGGCCCAATTCCTCCCCGATGGAATAATCCTGGGAACAAGTCCCAAAATCCTGCTACTGCTTGGCAGAGGGGTGGTACTCATGTTGGAAAAAGGGGTAAGAGTCAACTAATACCCCAGGCCTCCAAACATCTCAAACTAAGTATATCTTTTGAATCCTCTTCTACAAGTTATGCACCTATTAATCTGCAATGGCAGACTGGTCTTCAACCAAAGCACAGATGGGACTTCAAGCTACACTATTTAAAAACCAGTTATCTGTCCTATAGCCATGCCAGAATATAGCATGCATTTACTGGGTAAAATAGGAGTACACAGGTAACAAGCTTGTTTTTAAATTGAACAAAAGGCAATCATATTTGTATGCACCAGCTGTACTGCAGCTGCCTTCCACAGTTCTCTGCCAGGTCCCATTAAGATTAAGGGATTGAGAAAACTATGCTCCATTTTAAACAAAGATTTTGTCCCAAACCCCAAGCCTGTCCCCTGATATCGCTAATCCTCTAGTTTTTCTAATCTGTGCCTGTAACCAGGCAGCCTCACCCCCACGGCGCCTCCTGCTGGTCACTTCAGGGATTAGCTCAATATTCCAACTTGGAGCGCCCTCTGCAGGCCAATAATCCACCTGTCCCGGCTGGCCCCTGTGTCACTCCCTGGACCCAGTGCCCTTTTACATGGGATTCTGCCCCCTGGCAGCAACCCTTTTTCCTTAGGGTTTCCCCTCCCTGGGAACCCCCCACCCTCTATCCCCACTTTGCTTCAGTGTTGGCTACTGCCAGTCATTGTCTAGCCCCACGCCCTGGGGCAGACTGCAGTTATCAGCCACTCATCATCAGCAAAGGGGTTTGGACCTGCTGCCTTGGCCTACCCCTGGGTTGCACCCTGCAACCCCAGTACCTCTTGGCCTAATCCTAGGCCACAGCCTAGGGCTTTCCAGGCAGGAGCTCCCCAGCTCCACTGCCTTTCCCCAGCCCTGCTCCATGCTAGGTACCTTGTCTAGTTCCCAGCAGCCAGGCCCTCTCCCTCTACAGCCAGAGGAAGCCTCCCTTTTTGCTTCTGGCTCCCCTGGCCTTCTTATACAGCCTTATTGCTCAGTTTGGGGCATGGCCCCCAGCTGCAGCCACTCCCACCATCAGCCCAGGCTTCTGGCTCCAGCTACAGCCCCCTCCTGGGCTGTTTTAAGCTGCAAAGGGCAGGAGCGGGTAACCACCCAGCTACAGTGCCTTATAAAGCCCTCCGGACCTTTTCATCGGGCCTCTGCCCCGTATGCCCGACCAGCCCCCCCGCCCCTTCTCCGCAAGCCGGCTGCACGACCTGCAGCCGGTCCGTTTCCAAACTGCGCCAAGGAAACAGCTCTACATGCTCGTGCTCCACACCCTTCACTTCCTCACCCTCGTGTCCCGCCCCGATACGAAGTGGCGGGACCTCCTGCCATCTCTGGAGGGTGAGGAGCCCCGGTGGGCCGGCCTCTACTCCACCCTGGTCCCAAGGCCCACTGGGAATATCAGTTGGCGGCTCCTCCATGGGGCCGTGAGCACGGGCGTGTACTTGGCGTGGTTTACCCGTCCCGGACACCTGCCCCTTCTGCGGCGTGAGGGAGACCCTGGCGCACGTTTACTTAGAGTGCGCCAGGTTGCAGCCCCTACACTGGCTCCTCATTAACATCCTATTACGTTTCTGGCTGCACTTTTCCCCTCACCTCCTTCTGTACGCACTCCCTATCCGTGGCCCCACGAAGTCCCGGGACCTTCTGGTCAACCTCCTCCTCACCCTGGTTAAAAAGGCCATCTACGCGACCAGGGAGAGGAGGTTGGCCGATGGAGACTCCGGTGACTGTGGGGCTTGTTTCTGATCCATGGTCCGTTCACGCATCCGGGCGGAGTTCCTCTGGGCGGCATCCACTGGCTCCCTTGACGCCTTCGAGGAGCAGTGGGCACTATCCGGGGTTCTCTGCTCGGTGTCCCCGTCAGGTTCCCTTCTTATGATCCTGTGACCTCACTCCTGTCCCTGTTCTTTTATTAGTTGTCCCCTGAACTCAGTAGGTTCTGTGGCCCTGTGGGCTTTGCCCGCCCACTTCCCAGACACCCAATAGATACAGTGCCTTATATTGTTCCTGGGTCATCTTATGCAGATGCACAGTGGTGGGGGAAGGAGTAAGGAGCTTATGCCCCTTGTGCAGGCAGCATAAAGACTGGGCAGAACTGCAGTCCCTGTGATCAGGAAAGCACCAGGACTTCTCCCTAACTATGATACCAGGGGCATCCAGTGCTCCAAGGAGTTAGGAGAGGAAAAGGCAGTACAGTAACTCCTCACTTAAAGTCATGCTGGTTAACATTGTTTCTTGTTACATTGCTGATCAAGTAGAGAACATGCTCGTTTAAAGTTGTGCAATGCTCCCTTCTAACGTTGTTTGGCAGCAGCCTGCTTTGTCCACTGCTTGCAGAAGAAGCAGCCCGTTGGAGCTAGTTGGTGGGGAAACTGGATTTGCTTAACACAGTTTTTCTTAAAGTCGCATTTTTCAGGAACAAAACTACAATGTTAAGTGAGGAGTTACTGTAGTAGGAACCATGACTTCATCCCAGTTCTGCACTGAAGATCTGACTGGCTATAAGGGGTAGGGGCTCCACAAAGGGCATGCCACATGCTTTCAAAGGAATGCACTTTAGGGAGCACACCACAAATAATGCTTCCAATATTCAGCCTGGGACAACATGGAGCAAACGCAGGGCTATGTGCACAATCCAGCCCAAATGCTCTATATTGGGTCCCTCTTTTCTAAGCTTGTTACCAAATGACCTTTTATCGCCTTTTTCATTGCTATGTGTTTCTACAAATAATGCCAGAAGGGACCATTGTGATCATCTGTTAAACCTACTGTATAACCCAGGTCATATGACTTCCTGAATTAATGCCTGTTTGAAGTAGTGTCTCTTTCTCTAGAAAAACATCCAAGCTTCCTTTAAAAATTTCCAGGGATGGAAAACCCGCTGCATCCCTAGACAAGCTGTTCCAATGGTTAACTACCGTCACTGTTAAAAAATGTGTTTTGTTTCTAGTCCAGCTTCAACTTCCAGCCATTGGATCTTGTTACACCTTTGTCTGAGAGCCAGAAGACCCCTCCATTATCAATTTTGTTCCTTAGGTGGGTACTTATGAACTGATAAAATCACACTTTAACCTTCTCTTTGATAAGCTCCATAGATTGAGCTCCTTAGGTCTCTCTCTATAAGGCATATTTTCCAATCCTTTAATTATTTTCATGGCTCTTCTCTGAACCTTCTCCAATTCTGCAACATCCTTCTTGAATTGCAAACATCAGTACTGGACACAGCATCCCAATGGCAGTTGTACAAAGGTAATATAACTTCTCTCCTACTCGATATTCACTGTTATATATTGTTTTACCCCGTTTGCCCACAGCATCTCACTGGGAGCCAATGTTCAGCTGATTATCCACCAAGATTTTCCAAGTCTTTTTCAGAGTCACTGCTTCCTAGAATAGGAAGTATGGTCCTGTAAATATGGTCTGCATTCTTTGTTCCTACATGTAGGACTTTACATCTGGTTGTATTAAAACTCATATTCTAGTTTCTTAATCAAAATATCATGCAGTACCAAGTTAAATGCCTTACTGAAGTGTAGGTAATATTACATCAACACTATAAACTTTGTCAACTAGGCTTGTAAGATCAAAATGTATCAAGTTAGTTTGACAAGATCTAGTTTCTATAAACCCATGTTGACTGACATTAAATTACCCTCCTTTATTTTGTTTATTAATAAAAGTCCCACATCAGCCATTCCATTTTGCATGTGATCAACGTTGGACCAACAGTCCTACAATTATTCTTTTTAAATACTGGCACTACATTAGGTTTCTTCAAGCTCTCTGGAATTTCCCTAGTGTTTCAAGACTTACTGAAGATCAACATTAATGGTCCAGTCAGTTCCTCGGGCAGGTCTTAAAACTCTTGAATGCAAATTATCTGCACCCGCTGACTGGAAAGTGTCTAATTTTGGTAGCTGCTGTTTAACGTCTTCCTAAGTTACTGCTGTAATGGAAAATATTTCATCATCCTCACACACCATTTACCTAGCCAGTGATTCACTTCTAGAATCTTCTGTCTTTCTTCGCTTGCAGAACAAGAATCACACAGAAGACCACTTGGACATCTACTTCAGCACTCTTACGAGTTCCTTGAAGTCATCTATAATCTGTGCCAGTGTCATTAGTGCCAATGTGTCTCACCTTGTCTGCCAACTTCAGAAGCCACATCTCATGTCTCAGCTCCAGGAAGACAGCACATCATCCTGTTGTCTGTCTGTACCTCAAAGAATATTCTCCTCTCCTCCAAATCTTCTTAGTACAGAATGCCCAACAAGGATAGTTTGTATTCCTTGGATGGTTGGATCCATCCCCTCACTATCAGACAAGTGATAAACCACTCAGTCTTCAAACACCAGGACTGATCAGAGACCTAAGACCCAGAGCCACATGGCCCTCATCAAGACACAAACAGACCTGTCTCACCCACCCTGTTCTGAGGCCTACAGCCCAACCACATGACCCTCACAGAAACAGACCAAACACACAGTTCTTCAAGTCCGTCTAGAGCCAAGCATGGGACCCACATTTGCTGCTCAAGTTGAGCTTTCTTAACACTGTTTTGAACTTGAGTAATGCAGATGACTTTCTATTATAATATGGAGGGTTTGTACGCATGCATTCTCCTTGTGTTGAATCCATTTCAGACTTGGGCAGCTACTCTAGCTTTATTTGAACTCTTGGAATCAATTATAGCTTAGTGCTTTCTTACAAAGTCTGGCTGATCAGGAGGCAAGGACAATGAGGCCTCCAGTGGCTTATTCCACATGCTATTGACTTTCAATAGCACAAAAAAGTGCAACAGCAGCATAAAGATTTCAGTTCCCTATCCCCATATAATTCATCATAAGGATTTTATAGCACACAAATGATCAAGAACTTACAGTAGAAACTGTAGAATGGACATCACTGACTCCTTTCAGGTCAGCGTTACGTCTGGCTTTCTGAGCCTCCTCCATGGATGGACTATTTTCTGTCCATTCCATCTGGAAGAGTTCACAGAGGGTTCTGCAGCTAAAGGGATAGCCTCTATCCTGTAATATAGGATGAATTGCAAACAGCATATACTACACATAGTCATGATATTTAGGAAGGGAGAATAGCTGCTGCTAGACTAATAAAAGTAACTCACTAATTAGAAATGTCATTCTTCTCTGGGAAAGAACCACTGATAAGTGAGATGTTGACACTGGTTTGATTCTATATTGTTAGTGTTCAGGTATCAAGTGATGTTTTGAAATGCTTGGCACGCATACTGTTCAACTGACTCCAACAGTAGTATTAGAGAAAACAAATTACAGGCTTATTTGGAGTTAGCTGCTGACCATCAACAGATGGGTGGGGACATGGAGTAGACGCTCCATTGGCCGACATCTGCTACACAGTTAAGAGTACTGACACCAAGCATCTTCTGTATCCAAATAGGAACAATGAACTACTTTGGGCTATTTTCTTAGCTTCATGGGGCCATATGTTTCCCCAGCATTTGGAACTGTGGGCTGAGGTAGAGCACCCTGACTTACTACAGTATTTGGGAACAAGAGACAATGTGCAAGACAAAACCACCTAGTCCATTGCAACTGCAAATGACAGCACAAAAATGGTTCCATGCAGGAGATCCTCTGCAAAACCACAGAAATCATAAATGTGCCACACCACAACGGTTCTCAAACTGTGGGCCAGGACCCCAAAGTGGGTTGTGACCCCATTTTAATGGGGTCTCCAGGGCTGGCTTAGACTTGCTGGGGCCTGAGGCCGAAGCCCAAGTCCCACCACACAGGGCCGCAACTCTTGGGTTTCAGCCCTGAGCGGCGGTGCTCAGGTTACAGGCCCCCTGCCTGGATCTGAAGCCCTTGGGCTTCGGCTTTGGTCCCCCACCCCCACCCAAGGCAGTGGGGTTCAGGGTTTGGCTTTGGCCCCCCAACTGGGGCAGCCGAGCTCAGGCTTCATTCCCCCCTCCTGGTGTCATGCAAGGCAGCGCTTTAACATGGCTTGTGTAGTCGCAGGAGAGAGCTCTCCCAGCACTCTACAAAAACCACCTCCATGAGAGGCATAGCTACCAGCACTGAGAGTGAGGTTCCCAGCGCTGGTGCACTGTCTACACTGGTGCTTTACAGCACTGAAACTTGCTGACCTCAGGGTGTGTTTTTTTTCACATCTGTGAGCAAGAAATTGCAGCGCTGTAAATTGCCAGTGTAGACAAGTCAGTAGTTACCACCGCCCAGACCAGCAGTGGTTTATTAAGTGGGACAGTATAAACATTTTCAGTGGCTGTTTAAGTGTACTAAAGCCATTTGCAAATAACTGGTGTATGGCCTTTGTCTCAGATGCCCTGTTCCACAAGCTGCCAGTTGAATAGTAGTTCTATGGGATTTTTCCACTTCCCAACAAATATTTCTTTCCACTTGATACAAACTGTTCCTTGCGAGGATTTTTTCCATACTGCAGGACTCACCTCCTCAGAGAACATAAAGAACTGTTCCTGAGGAAACAGATCTACCAGCTTGACATACATTTCTGCCCCTTTGTTTCTTTTGCATTTCCTTAAATCTCCCATTTTATTAACATAATCCCTGTGACTTAATTTATCAAGTTTTTTTGAGGTTTCTAAACTTTAGGAGGAACACCTCTGGAGTAACTTGAAATCTTTAACACAGACCCCTTACACAGATCACACTTCATGTATCATTTACAACCCTATCACTAAAGACTTGTAAAGCTTAACCAGTTAGTCTGGGGAGTAAGACAGTCATTCTCTGGTCATCAGTGATTCTATGCACCCTGCAACTCCTTTCAAAGGTAGTCAAATATTCTTTGATGCTATCCGTCACCCTGTAACGCAAGCCCAGTTTCTTCCAGCTTTGTGACCCCGGAGGGGAAGCTACACATGGGTTGAGGGTTTGGTATTTGAATTTCCAGCTTTTTCATTTCGTACTCCTGTTCCTTCTCTTGTTCTCTGGTTTCTGCCTCCCACTTTCACTCCTCTGCTTCTAGCTTTTTCTCAGGCTCTCTCCTTTGCATCTGTCTCTGTTATTTCCAGTTCTTTGATCTCTATCCTGGCCAGTTCAAGCTCCAGACCGACCTCACTGGTGACTGTATCAGGCTGGCTTTGTAAACCTGCACCTTCCTCAGTCTCAAGCCCTTTTGGGGGATCAATCAGATCTCCTTGCTGCTTATGTTCCATAAACAGAGATCTCATCCCTTCTACATTTTTCCCTGTTGCATTTAAGCCGCATTCTGTACACAGTTTTTCCAACTGAGCTCTGGAATGTTTAGCATGTATCTTCTGCTAATCCTGTCTTTTCCTTTATTCCATTTCCCTTACTGGAAATAAATACATGGAAAATAACAAACTAACTTTTTTCTTTAACTGTTTCCATCCTTCTCACTTTTGAATCTCTCAGTGTCCATATTAACTAGTATATAAGTGCCTGGAGCATGACCCTGAGTTAATCAGCAAACAGGGCGTAGCTCCTGCCAACTACATCACTGTGGTGCTCCCTGGAGGTATTCAGGGTTGTGAGGCACCACATCACCACTCGCCCTTAGCATGAGCAAGTCTGACATGTGCCTGCTATGGGTCAGCTCCCTGACTCCACTGGCCTCTCTGCGACCTGGCAACCCTGCTTAGGACATGGGATCAGACTTCAACAATAACTCCAACTTCTCTTTTCTTCAAAAGGGACAGTTATTACTATCTTTGATACCATCTAAAAGGTTGTCAAACAAAGGGGGTTTCCTTCTAAAACTCTCTCCAGCTACAGGGAGAGTGAACAAAGGATATTGTTAAAATGGAAGCCTTGTTTAATACTTCCTTTTCTATGTCTTTATCAGAAGGTTTCAACGATGTTTAATGGAGTGTTTGCCAGGGTACAAAACAGGCTGAGGTCTGTGTATACCAAACCCCAAACCTTGTTTAACACTGTTTAATGTGGGACATAGACAGGTCTTGTTAATACCGTTGACTTGTTGGCCGGGTCGGCTTTAGGCCGATTCCCCCGATTCCCCGGAATCGGGTCCCACTCCGCACCTAAGAGGGCCCTGTGCCTTAGGCGCCTTTTTAATTTTTTTTTACATACCCAGTGGCAGTCCAGGTCTTTGGCGGCACTTCGGCAGCAGGGGGTCTGGAGCGAGTGAAGGACCTCTGCCGACGAAGTCAGGTATTCAAATCGGGCCCTGCAGTTCCTGAAGCCGGCCCTGCTCGTGGGCTCATATAGCCATCTGAATTAATACAACTGTTAACAGCAGGCAGATTTATATCTGCAGGAGGCCCTGCTGATAACAGGATTAAGTCACTCATCCTGTGAAGTAAACTTAATGCAGAACAGGAGTAAACAGCCCTGAAAATTATTTTATCACCTCTCTAGAAAAGTGACACTTACAGGCTTGCTACCTATTATAAGATCTTGTAAGGACTTGTACTTTCTACACCACATAGAAAATCATTATGAATCATGGGTAATATGCAACGCTATCCTTTTAGTCAGTGGTTGGAAAATATCACCTACTTCTAAATTTAGAATGCCATTGTCTCCCCTTTGACTACAGTTGTGCTCTGCATTTATTCGTATGCAGTGGCTTTCCTGCAGAGCAATGCATAATGTGACATAGATTTATACAATGATGTAAGAACACAGTATTTCAAATGGAAATAATCTAAACAATTAGAGGGGAAATGCTGCACAGCAGAATAGAAGAAGGAAGCTTTGTACACTGCAAACAAAAACAAATTCCTGTTGGGCCAGTGACTCTTCTGAATTCAAATAAGGTAGGCCAGTGAAGAGAAGATCAGAATTGGATCCTTATTTTTCCAAGAACTAGAATGATGACGTGTCTTTTTTATTAGCAGTTATTTTTCTTACTCCACATTCCTAATTTATTATCTGCCAATAGCATTTCATTCCAGTTCATGACACCTGTGCCTAATAAATAAATAGTGCAATAAAATGTATGCAACATTTTTCTGCTTTATGTTCTCAAATAATATTCTACAGGTTAATCTAATCACTGCAGTATCACCATTTCCTTCCAAGGAGTTACAATAGCACATGGATTTGGTCCGACATGTTTAAAAACATAACCATGCTACAGGGACACGATGCATGACACTCACAGAGTGTGAACTGGAGACAGATCAGGGCAGGGATGGTACAGGTGTAATGAAAGGCACACAGTTTGACCCTCCAGGAAATGGAGGCAAAGAATAAGTGGAGAAAATGATAGTAAACTAAGCAATAAAAACACTATTTGCACTATTTCCAGAGAATATGAAGTATCCTATACTCCAGTGCCAGATTTGCCAGTTTTGTATGGATAACTGTGCTTGTTTAATTGAACAAACCACAGAATTGAGCCATTCAAGTCAAAAAAGAAATGAAATTGGAGCTTCGGTGAGAGGTGATATTTTCTCCTATCAGATATTTCACAGTGTAAAGGAGGCTTTTAGTTTTACAGTGAAGATTGAGTCATGGAATTTATTGGGGATTTCATGAAACATACTAAAAAAGTTGAAAACAAAGGGAAATGAGAGAAGTTTAGAGCACATCAGCTTGTTTGTGTCTTTGTTTTGTTATTTGATTTTTGGAGGGGAAACGGAAAGGCTGCATGCCATGGCATTTGGTGGACAGCAATCCCACCACCCACACTAAGTCCCTACTCATTGGAGGAAATTAATAGTAAGGCTTTTGGGGTAAAGAGCAGAGTGATGAGAAGAGCATTAGAGGCAGAACTTTGCAGAAAGCACAGAGCAGACGAACTAACGTCAGGCTCACAGAAATTCCATGTCACATTATTTCCCACCAACATGCTTTTCATTTATGACTTGAAGCCCTTTGTTCTGCCAACTATAGCTGGCAAGCACCGGCTGCCATAAAATCATATAGATACAATTATTAAAATACTATTGAACTGGCAGCTTTTTTAGTTCAGAGAAAATTACTCTGCGGCTTGTGCCCCATTATTCACTTACATCACTTCTGTATAAAGTACTGTCATTATGGATTCATTGTTTATATCTTCACAATGTTTAATAGTATAGCATGTCTCTGCTTAGATCTCACATTCAGTTCAAGTGCCTGTTTGGCTAAGGCTAACCATTAAAATTTCCTTCCATAGAGATGAATATCAATGACAGTTAACTACTTAGATTTTTATATAGCACCTGCCAGTGGATCTGAAGTAATGATACAATGCCAACTGAAATTAGTGGGGAGAGTCCCATTGACTTTGATAGGCACTGGATTGGGCCCTAAGCACTGGTTTCTATATACAAATCTCATATTTTTCATCCAGAAAGTTTAAATGATATTTAAAACATTCCATATGTACATTAAGACTACCAACTTTTGGCTTTGTTACATTCTTTTATATAATTAGCTGCAAAAGTCATACAGGTCAGGTGGTTAGCTTAAATTCTGCCTATACCCAGTATGTGGAAAAGTATGCAGTGATGTGGCAGGATCCTCTTGTTTTCATGCATTATACATTCAGTTTAGTTACCTGATCACATACTCTTTCCAAAATAATATAATAATATCTTTGTATGGATTAATATGAAGGAGGTCATTTGCCATAGTTCAAATTTGAATACATGATGTCTAATCAAATCTGCAGAATATATGGTACTTACATAAACATATATAGCATTTTCATATTTTTTCTTTGCTTTATAAAAATAGCTCCTGAGTGATCAGTGGGTGAGAACAGATGTTAGCAGTAAATGAGTTAGCTAGAGAGTCTGGAGAAAGAAGAATTCTGTTCCAGTCTGCAAACATTTTCAGCTTGAGTGGGTCTTTTTCACTTTGAGTGAATCCTTCCACTTCACTTTTTTATGTAAATTCTGTTTAAAGTTTTATAAAGTAAAACTACTCCTCTGTCAGATTCTGCAGTTCGACTACACTGACTAACTCTGAGCATTTTCTAAGACCTCCTTCACTCTATCTATAACCTGGCAAAGGCATTTTTTCTTAAAGCCAGTCTTGGCAAACTGCAGAAAATTTAACAATTGTAGATTGAGAGATTCTAGGGGTGAATGATTCCTAAGATCCAACTGACATTGGAGACAGTTTAGTCCACCAGTACCCAACAACATTTTCATAACACAAAACTGGAGTTTGAGGTAACAGGTAGGTCACATACATACTCCCACCATCTCCCCTACTCAGCACATATATGGCTTTTCACAATCCATCATAATTTCTCACTGACTCGCTAATGTGTTTGACTCTTCAGACCATCAGGCTTGAATCCTGCTTTCATCTGCCCACACAGATGGAACAAACCAATTAAAAAATCTTCAGCTCTGCAACATGTACTAGAACTAAAGCATCAGATAGACTGAGTGATACACTGCATCAACCTACTTCGCTCGCAACTTGCACGGATTAAGGACAAATCAGAGCTATTACTGTAGGCTGCTAATGTTCCATGTTTCACTGTCCCTAAACAATTTTATCACGTTCATGACTGCAGCTGGCCTGCGTTATGATCTTCTTTGACAGATATTCAAACTAATGCAGAGCTTACGCATGGATGCGGAATGATTAGTGATCTCTAAAAAGCTGAGAGGAACAGTTAACAACACTACACATAGTATTTTGTATTACTGATTAAATGATTCACTATGTAACTACCCAAGCATTTCCTAACCCAAGTGCTTGACTTTGCAACCTACATTTTCTTTTAACATAGATTACTGTATTTAATAGTATATTCAATTAAGGATGATGATTGGTCTTTCTTTGATTACATATGGTCATAATGAATGACAACCAGTGGGATACCAGCATAATTGAAAATAACCAGGGTGGAATACAACTTCAAATGCCATCCAATGGAAAGTACAAGGAGTAATTGCCCTGAAGAAAACATGCCCAAACCTTAGTTCAAATAAACTATAACTCAGGTCCCTACCCATTTTGCTTATGAGAAGCTTCTGGACCAATCAGAACTGTGTTTTCTCTGTTTGGAAACAAAACCAGGAAGACAGATGTCTTATTCATCCACCTTCACACTGCCAATTTTGCTAATGTTAAGGCAGAAGTGATGAATTAAGCACACATTTGATGCTCTTATCTGGCACGTATCTGGATCTGCTTTTTCTTTGGAAAAAAGACTGGCTTTGAAGACAAGCAACATTACAAATGTCAGAGTGGGATAGGCTGGAGAGAAAGCACACCTCAGCTTGAAGTCGTATCACAACAAAAAAGTTGCACAGCTTTAACTTCAGTTGAAAATCACACCTGATCTAATTAAATCAGTGCAAATCTCAGTGTGGACATGTGCATTTCAATTGAAGCGTGACTTAATGCAGTTCAGTTTAAACTGATTCCTAACTTAATCATTTCAAAGTTGCCCAAGTCCCATTTTCAAAAGTGATTTGTTCTTAAGTGACTTGGGCAGCTTTGAAAATTTTACTTATTCTAAAAGCTAAACCAAAATAAGTGTCCCCTCAATCTCTTGCACTGCTCTAAATATTTAAAATTACAAGTTAAACTAGTGCAACCAACCCACTTGAATTGTCATCTAGTGTATTTTATATAAATGGAACAGGAGGTTCTCTCTTCCAATTTTGTTCTTATAACAAATCATTGTAGCTCTCTCTTTCCATGAGTCTGGTCAGGCCACACTTCATTTACTGTGAAATGTTGACTAAGACCCAAAAATCAATTCCCCCAGAGTTTGGGCAGATGGTTCTGGTCTGGCATCTAGTGCTGCACGCATCACGTGGGTCTGCTGTTTTACATTCCTCCAAATCGCATAGATTTCTCATTCTGAAGGAGCAAAGCCCCTGCTGCTCATACACATGAAAACTTTATAAATACTTCTACCCTTCTAATTTTAGCAGCAGTTGTTGATACTGATCCAAGCTGAAATCTCACGATTTGAATCCTCCCATTTTCTTCACCACAGATTTCCTTCTCTCACTGGCACCGGGACCAGGGCCACCAGGGGTCCATGCCCTCCCACCCCCACACCTTTTAACAAAAGAAACACATGCATTATGAGGAAAACACAACTGTACTGTTAAAGGCCAAGATGCACTATGAGATCAGATCGGATGCATTCCTAAATATCCACTGCAATCCTAGATAATTGTATAATCGCATGATCAAAATTGCACTAAGTTTACATTTTTTGCTTAATGGATATAGTGTTGCATTTATCTGCTACAGCCTGTTGATGGTGTTTCTTAGGTTTCCTAAAAATATATTTTTTATTTATTTTATTTTATATAAAATGTTAGAAAAAATCATTTTATATGGTAGCGCTTCTCTGGGGACACATTTACCTCCCTTCAAAGTTGTTTATTATTTATTTTGCTGATGTCTTTTTCCAAGGATATTTACAATTTAGGATTACAATTGTTAAAATACACACTGTATATAAACTAGGACGATTAAATTTTAATGTTACAGAACTGCAAGTTACAGTTCAATAATGAAGAGTGAAGTATAATCAATAGTGGAGTATACGCAGTCAATGCAAGTGAAGTACAATATATGAAGTGCAAAAATGAAATGCAGTCCGGATGTTTACAACTAAAGTCTTAGGTTTTTTTGTTTGTTCATACTATAATTATACTTTAAATATTATAACATGGCTACATTTTGTATTCTGGTTATTTATATTACAGTTGTACTCTGTGGGATATTTAAGTAGTATTTTAATTTCCCTGCCACTTTGGCCTTTAACCCCTTCTGCTTCTATAAAAGGTTCTGGCATCCTTGCCCTCTCTCTCATTCTGCCTTTATTTTCTGCAGTGACGATGGAAGCATTTCCTTCTCTTTTGCTCTGCAGGTCTGTAGCCTGTCTCTTATTTAGTTGACCTTTTAACACGGTTTTCTTTCTACTTTCCTCACTGCTCTTCCATAGAGGTACACTCTGGAGCCAACAGATGTTCTTGTGGAAAACAATGGGCTAAGAGTATTAACAAAATTCCTTCATTTACTGATGTCTTTGTAGTAATAATAGCATATGAAGTTCAAGAGCCTTTTCCCCCCTCCTTTGCGTAGTCTCATTCCTTTAATTAGGCCTGGTCTACACTAGGGGGAGACCAGAATATGAGAATAGCATAGCTGAAGTCAACGTATCTTAGATAGACTTACATTGACTTACCTCGCGTCCCACTGCTCCCCCGCCAACTCCGCTTCCGCCTCTCACCCTGGTGGAGTTCCAGCGTCAACGGGGAGCGTGTTTGGGGATCAATGTATCGCGTCTAGACAAGACATGATATATCGATCCCCGATAGATCAATCACTACCTGCCGATCCGGTGGGTAGTGTAGACATACCCTTTGAAGCCAGGGTTTGAACAATTTCTACACCACTTGAATACAGATGTGGGAACTAAGTGTCAAATTCTTCTTGGTTACATCAGTGTAAATCAGGAATAGTTCCACTAAAGCCAATGGGATTACTCCAGGCTTACAGCAGCATTGCAGAACGAAGTTTGGCCTCTCTCACTGCTCTTGAGTTCCCATGCTTTTATTGATAGCAACTTTATCATTAATAGCCCGCCCCAAGAGTGTTGTAAAGTAGTCCTGGAATCTAGCAACTACAAAGTGCCTGTTCTAAGCTAGTTCATTGGGTGGCTTGTTGTGTGAGCCTAAAAATGCCTCAGCCTTGTAAATGGCTTCTGCTAGAATATTTGTTCCATGAAAAAGGAAGGCCATAGTACTCTTGGATGCATAGGCAGAGCTCTCAGCTGAAGTCCATGTAAGCTGTTTACAAAGACAGAATCAAGCCCTGGAACTAAAACCTACCGTAAAAGCTGTATGACCCAGGCTAACAAGAGCAAAGCAATTCCAAATGAAGCCTGAAACAGCTGTTAAGTTACTGTCCCTCCCTCCATGCCCCTTTCATCATTATGATAAGGATTGCAGGAGTATGGAATCAGTGCAGACTGCAGCAACTGTATAGCTTACAATCACCAGAGCATGGAGGACAGACTGTCAGGAAATTAAGCCTGAACATGAGGTATAATTTCATATCCTTGTCATAGTTGGCTTGTGCCACCTTCTTATGGTTACTTATGGTAATTGACTGAACGGCATTTTCATTAAATAGCATTAGTTGCAAAAAGCTAGCATATGGGGTCTGACAAACTATAAAAACCTATCAATTTATCTGATTTTTAAATACATTTTTGCTGATTGAATTGACTCTATCAAATCTATGGCCTTCCCCCAAACAGTTCTATTCGAGTTAATTGAAACAGTGGTTGGAGATTAAAGCCAGACTGACTCCAGTTTTATGGAGTGTCAATTGGGTAGCAGGTGCCATCTAAATAGAGAGCATAGAAGGTGAATTTAGTGAACTGAGTGTGGCGTAATATCAAGGTCAGTAACCTTAGACAGTTGTGTTGCAGCAGGCTACCGTCCTTCATATTTTGAGATTTTAGTGCATAATGTGACCACTGTGTAGCCAATCACAGTAGAACATTTGGGCTCCTTGTGTGTGTCCTTTACTTCCATTCCAGTTGACTACAATGAATCAGATCAATTCAGAAAGGCAGCTCCCCTCCACTTCTCTGGCAGTGCCAAGCAGCATAACCTTAGACAGGTGGCAGTGGTGGATTCCCTTTGCATAGGGGAATTGGGCCACCACAGACACTCCTGTGCTACCTCCATCCCACTCAGCCTATGATGTAGCTGTGCACTAGGGGAAAGAGAGGCTGGCATGGCCAAGATGTCTATACCCCAATGATCTCTAGCTCCTGGAATGGCCCTGGCTGGCTCCATGGACCACCAGGTGAAAAGCAGAGCAGTCCAGAGGCTGGCCTACTTTACACTGGGGCTGGGCCAGCAGCTAGATGGCCTCTGAATAATGTGAGATATAAAGTGGCTTAAAGCCCAACAAGTGCAGCATGGAGATGGACCCCGAGATGTGATGAATATCCTCACTAATCACCCTCTCCCTTTGCTCATTTGCCTATTCCTTCAATTAACTCTGTACCCTAGTGTTTGGCAGCTAAATCAGGAGAAAGCGACAAAGAGTGCTGTGGCACCTTATAGACTAACAGATGTATTGGAGCATGAGCTTTGGTGGGTGAATACATGGGTAAATCAGGAAAGTTAACTATGCAGCTAGTCTGTCATTGCAGTATTCTCACACACTGTTCCCAAAAGCATTCACTTCCAGTCCAGACTTTAAAAATTTTGTACTCCTTTTCCAAAGTGAAATACACTAATATTACTAGAAGTCTGACTGTCAAGGGTCCTCAGCTTTTGTATGAGTATTTTTTGTCGTTACATCTAAAGACATGGTAATAGAACCTCCAGAAAAGCCTGATGCCAAAAACATCTCAGCAAGTCTCCTTAAGGGTAAGCTCCTTAGGGAAGGGACTGCTTTTAGTTCTGCATTTGTGCAGCACCTAGCACAATGGGGTGCTGGTCCATGACTAAGGCTCCTAGGCATTATGGTAATACAAATAATGGCAGGAGTTGGGGGAGACAAAAACCAGATCTCAATTTAACTCTCTTACCTGCACTACAGGCCTGAAAAGGTTAAAGAGTAGCAGGATTCAGCATTGATTCAAATGGTTTTTTTAATTCAAGTATTTGTAGAGAAATTACTTAGCTGTGCAAAAACAGAGCCAGAAAAAAAACCAGTTGTTACTAAAGGAAACAGACATAATGGAGTAAAAGCATCACCATAAAGAGGTGTGGAAAATGATCTGATATTGTAATGTTAAGTGAGGTTTATTAACAAAAGATCAAAATATCTTATGCTTGCAAACCGCAAACTCATTCCTAACTGATACAATAAACTGGGAAGTGTGTAAATTGTGCATCTCAGAAGTGTTTACCAGTGCACATCAACACTGCTTAACACTTGCAGAATTTCACCTCAGACTTGGCTGCATTTCAGTGATGGGTGAAATGCTTTCAGTAGTCTGGAGAGCCTTTGGAACTGAAGGGCAATATATAAATATAAGTCATTATCCTTGTTAAGGGCTTTGCTATTCATTAAATCTCACATCACATCCACTGTGCTTAATTCCCCTAACAGCCATTAGACTCTTTGGCAGCAAGAAAGCATGAAGAAAGGGGACAGAGCTACAAAGCCGGAGACCGCAAAGAACTGGGACAAATTTCAAGAACACTTCAGCAATTTGAAGCTAAGCAAAGAGTTCTAATGCAACAAAATGGTTTTAAACTCCTCCCCCATTCCCTAACCAAACATTTTAACATGTGGGAAGAAATGGTGACCCAATCCATATTGTACTCCTTGTTCTATCTTCATTTTACAAATTAAATTTCCTGTTTGGTCCGTTGTGCTTCATCTCGTGAGAAAAGACATGCAAATGAAGCTTGTAAGGAGGTGCTGCCAAAATCCTAATGAGCTGCATTCCCAATTTATTGAATGAGAAGCAATCGTTTTCTCATATAAAATAATTTGGGCAGGGAGAGATGTAAAGCTAAGTTTGGTCTGCCAACAATGGCAGCATGAGTGCCTGAGCTACACCACCAAGAAGCTTAGAGCTCACTCGTGTGAAGAGTAAAAAGAAGCATTGTGTCATTCACAAGAGAGACAGTCAGAATTGCAGAAGCACATACAAAGAAGGATTAGACATCCTCACACCAACCGCACAAGGCACCATTCAGCCCAGCTGGAAAAATAAACTAGTTTCACCCAGAAACAAAACAAAGCAGGATTTCTGGGAAGAAGACAAAGTTCAGAGTCTCTGTCACTGAAGATAAAATCTAGACTATTGGACAGCAGTGATTTAAAACTTAGATTTAGAAAGAGTGCATGATGCTCTATTATTTCATGGGACTGTGGAAACATTGCCTATGTAAAATGATAACTAGAAGTCTTATGGACCATTTCAATATGCACTCATGCACACACACTCTTACTTGTTTGCTACTTTAATTAAACTTTGTAGGAAAACTTAAGATCTGTCACTTTCCTGGTAGCATTCATTCCTTATGGGACCCACCATTCAAGGATCATATAAAACTTCAGATGAAGCAGAGTCAAGCTGCAGAATCCACAGGAGTTATCTACAAGAGGTTATGCTTCTGCACTAACTTTTCTAAAAGCTTCTTTGTGTATGGGATTTCCAATAAAACAGAGAGCCTATTGTGACGCTGTATGGAATCTGGGGGACACTTAAGGATATTATGAATATTAATATTGTAAAATTGCAATGAGTTATGGCAGATATGCCATGTAAGATATCTGCAAAAATATTATGATTTGCCAAATATGATAATCTCCTTTATATTTTTAAATCACTTTTGTATTGTAAGTTATAAATATGCTTAGTATCAGAGGGGTAGCTGTGTTAGTCTGGATCCGTAAAAAGTGACAAAGAGTCCTGTGGCACCTTATAGACTAACGGACGTATTGGAGCATAAGCTTTCATGGGTGAATATCCACTTTGTCAGATGCATGTAGTGGAAATTTCCAGAAGCAGGTATAAATATGCAAGCAAGAATCAGTCTAGAGATAACAAAGTTAGTTCAGTCAGGGAGGATGAGGCCCTCTTCTATCAGTTGAGGTGTGAACACCTAGGGAGGAGAAACTGCTTTTGTAGTTGACTAGCCATTCACAGTCTTTGTTTAATCCTGAGCTGATAGTGTCAAATTTGCAGATGAACTGAAGCTCAGCAGTTTCTCTTTGAAGTTTGGACCTGAAGTTTTTTCACTGCAGGATGACTACCTTTAAATCTGCTATTGTGTGTCCAGGGAGGTTGAATGTTCTCCTACAGGTTTTTGTATATTGCCATTCCTAATATCTGATTTGTGTCCATTTATCCTTTTATGTAGGGACTGTTCAGTTTGGCCGATGTATATAGCAGAGGGGCATTGCTGGCACATGATAGTGTATATTACATTGGTGGACGTGCAGGTGAATAAACCGGTGATGTTGTGGCTGATCTGATTAGGTCCTGTGATGATGTCACTGGTGCAGATATGTGGGCAGAGTTGGCATTGAGGTTTGTTGCATGGATTGGTTCCTGAGTTAGAGTTACTGTGGTGCGGTGTGGTTGCTGGTGAGAATATGCTTAAGGTTGGTGGGTTGTCCATGGGCGAGGACTGGCCTGCCTCCCAAGGCCTGTGAAAGCAAGGGATCATTGTCCAGGATGGGTTGATGATGCTTTGGAGAGGTTTTAGTTGAGAACTGTAGGTGATGGCCAGTGGAGTTCTGTTCTTTCTTGGGCTTGTCGTGCAGCAGAAGGCTTCTGGGTACACATCTGGCTCTGTTGATTTGTTTCCTTATTTCCTCGTGCGGGTATCGAAGTTTTGAGAATGCTTGGTGAAGACGATGGATTGTGTGCTGTGCTCGGGATGGAAGCTGGAGGCATGAAGGTAGGCATAGCAGTCGGTGGGTTTTCAGTATAGGGTGATGTTAACATGACCATCACTTATTTGTACCATGGTGTCTAGGAAGTGGATCTCCCATGTAGATTGGTCCAGGCTAAGGTTGATGGTGGGGTGGAAACTATTGAAATCGTGGTGGAATTCTTCCAGAGTCTTCTTCCCATGGGTCCAGATGATGAAGGTGTCATCAATGTAGCATAGGTAGAGAAGGGGCATGAGTGGACGAGAGCTGAGGAAGCGTTGCCTGAGGTCAGCCATAAAAATGTTGGCATATTGTGGGGTAATGCGGGTGCCCATAGCAGTGCCACGTTCTGGAGGTATATATTGTCACTAAATTTGAAATAATTGTGCACGAGAATAAAGTCACAGAGCTCAGCAACCAGTTGTGCTGTGTCATCATCAGGGATACTGTTCCTGACAGTTTGTATTCCATCTGTGTGTGGGATGTTTGTGTACAGAGCCTCCACATCCATGGTGGCTAGGATGGTGTTTTCTGGAAGATCACCAATGCATCGTAGTTTTCTCAGGAAATCAGTGGTGTAACAGAGACAGCTGGGAGTGCTGGTGGCATAGGGTCTGAGCAGAGAGTCCACATACCCAGACAGTCCTTCAGTGAGAGTGCCAATTCCAGAGATGATAGGGTGTCCAGGATTTCCAGGGTTGGTAGTAGATAGAATAACTCCGGTCGGGGCTCTAAGGCTAAGTTGATTTGTTCCTGTGTTAGTGTAGGAAGTGTCCTGAGTAGATGGTGCATATGGTAGATATGTTTGTATGTCTATTTCAAACTTGGGCTATGCTTTGGGTGACACATCCAAACAGTTTGGCATGAGCATGGCCTAGCCTGCATGATGGCCCATTAAGGACCATCAGCTTTACAACTGACCACTAAGAGAAGGCAGAGGATATACTTCATGACTCAGCAAGACAAGCATGGGCATGCCTATGGACAGAAAATGCTTCCAAGCCATGTGCTAGGCAGCTTGTGTTTGAAACAAAGGATGCACAGGCCACCTGGCAAAAGACCATAAAAGGCAGCTCTATCTTCTCCATTTTGTCTTCAATCCTGCTTCTTACCTCTGGAGGAACTTTGCTACAAACTGAAGCTCTGAACAAAGGACTGAATGACCCATCCAAGCTGTGGATGTATTCCAGAGGGACTTTCAAGCCAGCAAACTCACCAATACTACTAGGGACCTGATATATGGACTTTGAATTCTTTGTATGTGACTGTTTTACCATTTAACACCTCTCTTCTTGTTCTTTCCTTTTTCTTTATAATAAACCTTTAGTTTTAGACACTAAAGAATTGGCTGGCAGCAGGATATTTTGGGTAAGATCCAAACTATACTGACTGGTGACATGGTTGACCCTTTGAGGTCTGAAGAACATTTTTGTATATGTGAGCAGAGTTTAAAATAACTTCTCACTGTGCTGGAACTAGGTGCTGATTGGGAGCCAGAGACCTGGAATGCAATAAAGGGGGCTGTGTGAGTTCTTTTTTGCTTCTTGATAACCAGTGTGGGGATCAGAAGCAGAGTGTGTTACTGGTTGAGGGGAATAACTTCAGTATTACCCACCATTCTTGGGAGATCTGCTCTCCCTTCTGCAGCCTGCCCTTGGTATTTCCAATGAGGGTTGCCCTGGGCATCATGGGTCACACCTATAATTGAGTTTTTTCCTGCCTAAATAAACAGTATAAATTCACCACTCCCATAAAACTAATCCATCAGTTTTAGCCCTATTGTGTATCTTAAATAAGGGCCTGCTTCTACTGATGTCAATGGGCTGTAGGTAGCATTCCTTTGTACTAGAAAAGTTCTAGAATACAGATTGAGCCTCAAAAAATCAATGGCTATATTAGCGGAGTCAGATAAAGAATTCTCACCTCCCTCAGTTTATTGCATGCTCCTCATCTGGATAGCCTTGAACAAAAAAAACATTTGTGAACTTGGCATTCACATTCACATGTTCTTAGAGCTTTATAAAAATCTTCAGCATTCTTCAGTGATCAAGGAGAGACACAATATCTTATCTCCCTACCAATGCTAGGCAACAGTAACACACCACAGACATTGCATCGCATCAGTGTTTACAGTAGATAAAGCCTAAAATAGATACGTACATCTCTAATCTGCCACTTTCCTCTTTACACTATTCTAGCATTTTCCCTGGTGGTCTACAAATCTAGTTCCAGTAGAACTATCAGTCCTGAAGCTGTTAAGCCTTCTCAGGGTTATTTTGAAGATGGGCAGCTCTGATACTACGTTTTTAAAAATTCTCTTTTTTTATCAAATTGTTTATCCATCAAAACAAAAAATTACTTGTATTAGCATTAAATCATAGGCCATGCTAGTATCAAAACCCTTCTGGAAAATATACATGATAAAGTTCAGTCCCTAAATTTTTCAGATTAATAAAATTGTAATTTAAAAAATTAGTCACAGTTGCAAATTGCTGCTGTCAGAGTCTCCAAATGTTGTTGGACAGGGCTTTATAGACACTGGGGAGCTTTAAATTTGCTTTCTGATCCTATACTTCGCTCCACAATACTATGAGCTGGGTGAATAATTAATTTAAATATGCTCTGTGAATTTTCACTTGAAATATTAAATGAATTCACTGTAGTTGTGTATATGCCCCACTGAAAATTTGCACAAGGTGAACAGTCCAATTTCCTAGCACAACATCCATAGAAAGGGAATTTCAAACCAAATTTCACTATGTTGGAAATGCATCCACGTTCGTTGAATTATGGAACAAATGACATGAGACTCACATGGCCAATCACAATTAAGAAACACAGCTCAAATTTGGAGAAAGTGATAAATCCATTGCGAATTTTTGAATAAATACAAATACAAATATAAAGGAAATCACTCACTGTGTGCAGAAAGAGGCTAAATTCAAATCATCTTACTGAAATTCTCTTCCTCAGCTCTTCTGATAATAAATCCCTTTTGTGTTCCTGGTCCAATAATAGTGTGGAATGACTTTACTATCTACACCAAAATCTTTTGATAGTTGAAACAATAAGACATCTTCCTACATGGTCTACTTATATTCCCTCCCCTCTGTCATCATACTGTGTAGTGAGAGAAGAAAGTAGTCATGGAACAATATCAAAGGTTTGTAGAAAATGTGAAACTTATGTGCACCACCATTTTATTCACTCCAGGGGAATTTTTCCATTCAGGCTGGATACACAGAACCCTATTCCATTAGTGGAATATTTTTTCTACCTTACTATCTTTCCAATTCAGCTTTCAGTAGGTGACCATCTGAATGTACATTTGTACATGTCCAGTCTCCTAGAATGAATGTGAATTTAGGGATTTCTCCACAATCATTAGCATCAGCCTATTTATTTGTCTCTTGTATTCAAACTTCTGAGCAAATCAGAGGTTGTTTATAAACAGAGCTTCTAGTTAGCATTTCTTGTTAGTCATTGGAGTGTCAAGATGTTGATGGTGAAGCTTCACCATCAAGATCCTGACAGTCCTATGACTAACTAGAAACATTTTTTGCTCCTAATTATTGCAACTATAGCATTCATTACCATATTCAAGCACTGTCCTCAGTACCCATTTGCTGGGGTTGCACGCTTGTAACTGAGGGCATAATTTGAACTAGGTTGTTCCCACAGAAATCAATGATAAAGTGGCCACTCACTTCAGTGGGAGCAGAACTAGGGCACTAAATTAGGCTCCTTATCTTTACTATTCATGGGAGATATGGGTGAGGAAGAGGCACTGCTATTGCCTCCAGGGATGGCATTCCCACAGGAAGAGGAGGGTCTTAAGAGCTCTTTTTCAGCAAACAAAGCTACCAGCTGCTTTATTGTGGAGGAAGCTGTGGACACCATAGCTTCTTTCCCAGTTTCATTAATTTCAAATCTCAGCCATAACTTTGCTCAAGTAAAGACAACAGGATTTAGCCAGTGCTAGCCCAGCTGGCTCATGACACTAACCACTTACTTTGTGCATTTTTCTGTAAGCAAGCACTTGCAGGATTTGGCCCAAGTATTCACTGTTGTGATGCTATAATGAAGTAGATTAGTGAGGAGCACGGTGCTGGAGTTAGCCTTTCTCACAAATCCCTCTCAAAGCTCTATCACCATGTAACATGCTCCCCTAACACCTCTCTGTCTGGAGGAATTAGATCCTACTCTGCCCTTCTCTCAATACTTTCTCACTGGCTGCTTGCCACACTCAAATTCTCAAGCATCTTACCAACACCTGCAGAAATTGATAGCATCCCTCTTCACATCTCCCTCTTTTCATTCTAGTTTAATTTTGACTAAATATTTTTAGTGCTTGTCAGAAAGAAAATTTGACTCAGACATTAAAACCACCAGAAAAGCAGTACAAGATGCTAATTTAATCCTAGATATATAAGCAAAATGTTAAAGAGACAAATGCTATTAAACTGCAGCTGCTAATGTTGCCAGTTTTACATACTTTTGAAGCTACTTAATCATTACAGAATGGTTCATGATTCTTTCAGACAGCCAGGCACAGACCCATTATATAGCCTTAACTACACTAATGAACAGTACATTTGCCTTCTGTCAACCTCTCCAGTGCAGGAGTTGCAAACTGAACCTTATACAGTAGTGAGGACGTATGTAGCCCCGGGAGATTAAACCTAGGTGAGTGTTGATTGTATTTGCAAGGCATCTCTCTCCTGAGTTCTGTCACATTGGCTTTAAATTATAATCCAGAGTTTAAAGGAATTTCATAGACAAAACTTGTCCAAGGGATGAGCTGAATTAGCACATCTTCCAGGTATCCTGAGCACACCCCCTATCCAAATAGCATCACCTGACTTGGACAGCTGCACTTCTCTTCCAAGTAGACTTTTCATCACTAGAGTATTCTACCTCAGGCTGGCATATCCAAGCCAAATATCTTGATTTAACAGAACTCTGCACTGGAACAGGACTCCTTCACTTTCTATACTCATTCCCTGACCAACTGATAGCATTTACCAGGCCTGATTTAGGGACTTTTTTACACTCTCATTTCCAATTGCTGTTAGTGTTCCTATGAAATACACTAAGATGTAAGTTTGTGTTGAGTATTATTGGATTATGATCTTTTTAAACACACACGATTGCGATGAAGCTAATCAAGCAATCAAAGATGTGCAGCCGCATGTGTATGGGGTGGGGGAGGCAGGTGTCAGTAAGAGTACACTGCAACAAAAAAGCAATAGCATGAGGAGTCCCCTTATAATTATTCAAGTGCCCAGATGTTACTGTCACCTATTAATTGTGCGCTTCAGTCTATTTAACTGTACATCTTCCAGTCATTTCTTACCTCGCTTTGTAGTCAGAGTAATGGAACAGTTTCCCTTAACTGGACTAGTTATGTCCAGGGGAAGTTTAACCTTTGTGGCATAATATAGGGGAGACTAGCTGCTTTATCCAAGGGAACTGCAAAAACTTAAATATGAATTGTTTCAGCTTTGAAAGGTGTACACACTCACATGCTGGTCTGCCCATTTTTACCACAGCATTTTAAATGGCGATAGCCTTCTTCATACAAAACTCAAAATACTTTATAAATGGATAACTGCCTCAGTGTTGCGAGAACTACTTACCGTAGGTTTTGGGTCCTTGCTTGACTCAGACATGAGTGAATCAGAGAGCTCCAGCCACCAAAAGCACCATCTTCTTCTCAGACAAACCTGGCAACAATAGCTAATGCAAGTAGTCCAGCCTGGAGGGGATGAATGCATTCACTTTACTTGGGCCTAGGTAAGATGATGTATACACTTACTCTCTTTCTTATAAGGGGAGAATATTCTTTGAGGTACAGACAGGGACACTGATCTTACATTTGCTACACGAGGTCACATGACTGGGGAAAGTCACGAGTATTATCAGCATGGGCACCAGTGACCCTAAGAATAGTGTTTCACTCTGTTATGTTTTATATTTGTTTCCTGTTTAATATAATTAGTGTGTTGAATATATTGTATGTGTTTGTATTATTTCTTGGAAGTCTCTAACTATCTGCAAGTAAGTGGGGATTACCCTGTGGTTGGAATTTTCCTCCCAAGCTGCCCTGGCGACCCTGCTGGGAAAGAGCAAGCGGGGTGGAGGCACCGCCAAATAAATTCATAGGAAAAAATAAAGAAGATACAGCCTGCTGAGTGGGTGGCGGGATCCAGAAGAACCCAGACCTGTCCACCAAAGCCTGTAAGCAGACTGGCATTAAAGAAGATAACCGGCTGGAGAGGAGACGATACACCAGTCCAATCAAACCAAACTATTGATCAAAGCCTAGTCTCTTTTCCCATATTACACATGGTATTTCTATACCAATTCTTAGATTTGTAACTAGAATTTGTGCTGGAAATGGAGTAAGTTGCCGCTAACATGATAGCTATTCTCTATTCCACCCAAAACAGCATCTTGCATTATAAGTAGTAGTTCTGAATATGACTATGAGCCTAACAGATGTTAGGCCCTGACAGCATTTAGACAGCACAGTAGAGGGTGAAGAGCACCAGTAACCTATACAGATACAGATTTGATCTCCCAAGTGCTACAGAAATTTTAAAAGCTATACTTACAAAAACTGTGTGAAAGAAAATTAAGGTTGCAAAGTCAAAGTCAAGCTCTAAAAAGTTAGGAAATGCCAGAATTAAGGGTGCCCTAATTCTGTCTCCTCGTGCGCGTGATTGTGGTAGTATTTCATTATATGCTCACATACTGTTTTAAATAGGATCCCTGCCTCCAACACCTTTGACACTTGACCTATTCCCACTTTCCAAGTTTCAGAGTGTTGCTGCCTATTGTTGAGATGCTATAGCTCTTGAAAGTCAAAAATACATAATGGATTTAGTCAACACTAATGAGTTGCTAGTGCTCACTATACAATAACACATCCAATCCCTTTACTTTCCTGCAGCAAGAATCTGGAAATGTGCGTGTTCTTTACCACCTAGCAATACAGTTAAAGAATGATATGCCAGACCTGTACAACTTCATTCACGATAGGCCCAAGCAAGAACACTGGAATTACGTAGCTTTTGCTGGCTTTAAATGAGAGAATTGAGAAGTGACACTAAGCATCCACTGCAGAGTTAACGAGTGTTCTGACACAATAACATTTTCTAACGTAGACAAGCCCAGTTTGAGCATGTTTACAGGTAAGGTTTGTTTCATCCCCAAAATATATGGAGTTTGTTCTGGTGAGTGGGTCCATCTCTCTGTATTTTGGAGATACAAAAAAGATTATTTGGTGGAGACCAATCATCTGAGTGATGATAGATCGTAGTAACATGGTGTTAGTCTGTTAACACCTGAGATATGTGAAACTGGCACCAAAATACAAAAAAGTCATTTCTGAGCCATTTGGTGAGTTCAGGCTTTGTTTTGAGAAAGCCCAGGCACATTTGTATGCTGAGCTGGAAGTTCGCAAAGCTCAGCCATATCATACATTTGACAGGAACACAGGCGGAATGAACCATTTCAGCAGAGGTCATGTAGAGTATTTGCATTCGCCTGGTCTCAAAACTTGGTCTCAAAACTCAGTGACATTTGTGAGGTGCAAATCCACACAAACGCAATTAAACTCAATTAAAGATTCCCATTGCAAACCAGAATAGCCATGTTCACATAGTTCTATTCACCATAGACTCCTCTACTGCACTTACTAGGTGCCAAATTCAAGCAAAGTCAGTTTGGAGCAAGTGGGCCTAATTCTGAGCTTTTTACACAGTTTGAGAATTTTTATTTTATATATATATATATATAAAATATGGGCATATCCCGAACAGAATGAAAGGAAAGATGGATACCATCCTATGTGAACAACAATCTGGATTTAGAGCATTTTTGAAACAGCCCATACAGTTAGCGGCTCATGTTCTCAAAGATATTCTGAAAAAGCAATCTAAATGAATTTACTCTTGTTCTTTAATACATCTTCCTGCAAAATGATTTTCTAGGGTACAGGGTATCTCACCATGCCGGTTAGGCAAGTTACACAAGTCTTTTTATGGAACACGAAAAGTTATAAAATAAAGCTCTGCTTTGAAACTGAGATTAAACAGCACTCCAGCAGTAGAGAGTGGAGCTAGAAATCAATTCCCTGCCTGGCTAATTAGCATCAAGTCTACAGGCAGGGGCAGATTTCGAGTGAGAAAATGGGAATTAACTGTCTCTCTATTACATTAATATGCAACGAACAGTGTCTGCTAGACAAATTGGCTGTACTACCACAGTTCATAGGTTGCTGATGTCTTTTTTTTTTAAAAAAAAAACCTGACCAGGATCCTTGGAAAGGATTTGGAGTAGAAAATATTGAGTTTTATTAACTTCTAAAAGTTTGGGCAGAATTTTGCAGAGTTCCGCACTGAGAAGGAGACTCTTCCCTTTGTGAAATCTTCTCTGGGTGACATTAAAATAATCTTTTAAGAATTAGTCCCTCCCTCTCCAACCTGGCAGTTCTTTAATCAGTGACCCTGTCTAGTGATCTTTTCAATAAGATTAATGACAGCAAATTGCTTGTCAACAGCATAGTTGATGCAGAGGATTGTGTGCATACACAACACATATTTCCTGCTGATGGGGGGGGGTCCTCTGTGTTCAATGGACTTACAACGGGACTTCTGAAAATTCCCCAAAACTTTCCTCCTAAGGCCCTCACATGAAGGCCCATGGACTTATAGCTGAACAATGTTGGTCTCTGGCATGGACTCTGAAAGCTTCTGTATAGAACTTTGGCCCAGTGATAAAGCCCTCCCACCCACGAGTGTTTGAAGTTCACACTCCAGGCAACATTTCCACCCAAAAAGCTTGCCTCTTTTTTTTTTTCTGGAAAGCAGATCTTAAGAGATTCGGCCTTTCATTTTCATTTGACAGACTCTGCTACCATGTTCAAGTTTAAACAGCTGGATCTGAAGTAGATGCTGTTTTCCTACTGTGTCACTTGATTGAGACACTAATTTGTTGGCTTTAGGATTTAAACACCCCCACACACACACACACACACACGTTTATCTGGTTTCTATGCATACCCACATCCTTAGTTCTATGTATTCCTAGGAAATATAGTAATCTGATTCAAAAGCAACACAGGACTTCAGATGAATTGTTTTCTTTTTAAAGTAGTTTCTTCAGCCTGGATATGGTTAAAGTCCATAACTGCACATAACCCACAATGTCTACATTACATTGTGTGATCTGCTGGGTTGATCATGAGCCTGGGTTAGAGATTTGGCTCTTATGCTTATGCAGTGTGTGGCCCTGAGCAAATCACTCTACCCCTCTGGATCTGAGTTTCTCCACCTGTAAATTGGGGTTAATACTTTCGGGGGGGGGAGGATTAGGGATCTGGGAAGTACACTGAGCATGGAAAGTTTTCAGAGTAGCAGCCGTGTTAGTCTGTATCCGCAAAAAGAACAGGAGTACTTGTGGCACCTTAGAGACTAACAAATTTATTTCAGCATAAGCTTTTGTGGGCTACAGCTCACTTCCACCTTTTTAATGTTCTCTGTATGTATAAATATCTCCTGTCTGTGTGTTCCATTCTATGCATCCGAAGAAGTGAGCTGCAGCCCACGAAAGCTCATGCTGAAATAAATTTGTTAGTCTCTAAGGTGCCACAAATACTCCTGTTCTTTTTGAGCATGGAAAGTGCAATGTAGGCACTATCTTTATTAAGTGGTGCCTGAGGCAGCCTTACACTTTGTCTCCACGACCTTCCTTGCTGCGCAGCAAAGTTTCATTTTCCTTGTTTACTGTGGTTAATGCTCTCTGGAAACCCATTCCCCTTTCTGCACCACCTGATGCTTATATGCTTAAAACAGCACCCAAAGAGCACTGAAATATCAATTGTTCCCCAGAGCTTGGGAGTCTTTGCTTTGAGCCAGTTAATCACTCAAAAGCCTTTGCATATGATTAAACTTCAGGATGGAGCAAAAGGGAAATCTGCTCTTCAGGGCAATATACAGTCAGGGGTAAATCCTGCCTCTCTCTTGCAGAGGCATGTCTGTGGCAGACGGGATGTGTGTATGGGAATGTGTCACAGGATTATGCACCCTCTGGGTGTGGCAGAGCTCAGCTCTCCAAGGGATCCCTGCTGTGCCAGCCACTACGCTGCAGAGCTACTTCCCTGACACACTGTGGCTTAGGGATAGGAAGGGAATCCTACATTCTCCTCCCTAGGGATAAACCCAGTACCCAATTCAAATGCTGCAGCTGGACCCTGGGAAGAGCATTTTGCCTAATTCAGTTGGTTCTGTAGAGCTCTAGCTAGGAATGTTCTTTGCACTTGTACCACATGAAGTTCAGATCAAAGCCTTATGTCTGTCTGATGGAAGGTAGTACATGGGAGCAACTTTTAAATCTTGGACTTCAGATCAGATTCTGCTTCTCACTATATTCCATAGAATTTTATTACGTGGGATTTATTTCCTTGAGCTCTGCAATAAGCATGTGTGAACTATTTTACCTCTAGGCAAGCAGCTTGAACTATCAGACAGATCACCTCTTGACTGCCACATGCTACTGACTTTTGAATCTACTGACTATCTGAAAATTGTTAGAGTGTTGACTCCTGTTTGTGCACAGAAATAAATTAAAGGATAATGGGACATATTGTAGCTTCGTTGAAATGAAATGGAAATATGATGCAGATGAGACGATGTAGTACTTTTTTGCCTAAATATATTGTGCCAAGTGTACTGTCCTGTCAGTAGAGTGTGAAGACATGGACCTAAAAGCTGATTTAAAAACAAGTATAGCCACATGATTGAACATAGAATCAACAACTCTGCAGGATGAGAATTCTAAACTCTAATCTTCCTGTAATGTAGTCAGAATTACTTTAAACTTCTACCAAAGTTAGAGACTCGGAAATATGCTTTACCAATAGGGACTCTTGGCAGAGAGAGTGCAGTGAACATATCCAGATATTTAAGGCTAGTTAGAAGGCCTCCTCCTGTAGCTCATTCACTTAAGCAGGCCTCTTGAACTCATCAGGACTACTCAGATGTACCAGGGCTGAAGGTTCAACCCCAGAGTGTACACTGTCAAGTGAACCTCTTGTTCAGTATTTTGGTTTGACTAATAAATTTCCAAATTTCAGAACATCTTGATTTTTGATGTTCAAGTAGCAGCTAGACACTAAGTCCCCAGTTCAGCAAAGCACTTAAGCTTGTGCTTAAATTCCATAGGACTCTATGGGACTTAAGCATGTTCCAGAGTCACATGAAGGCCAAAGTCATCAAACCAACAGGTCTAATTTTAGAATCCTGAAGTCTTAGGTTTTTTTAAAGCTGTAAAGCACTAACTTTAGTGGGATCTGTGGTTCTTCAGCACTTCTAAAAAACAAACCAACTTTATTTAGGTGCTTTAAACTATGGATTTAGAAGCCTGACCCTAAGGTACATAAGATTGGAAGTTTTGGCCTAGATTTCTCTCAATTTTTTGTGATCAAAAATGCTACTTACACTTGTAGATACAGTGTATATTCTTGGCTATGTATTGTAGATTTATACCACTTCACTAGCCACAGATTGTAGGGCATTTTATTTTTCATGTTATTTTTACACATTCCTACTTGTAAAGTGTTTTGAAGATGAAAAAGCTGATAAAGAACGAGTTTGGGGTTTTTTTTGTTTGTTTGTTGTTTTTACAGGACCCAGTTTAGAAACCTCTAAGGGGAAATTCTCATTGACCTCATTGACCACTGGGAGTTTTGCACAAGTAAGAAATTTACAAGTTGGTCATACATATATGTTGAGACTGGGTACTTATGGCACTCTAAATAACGAGCCTTAATTAGATTAGGCTAGATATGAGTCTAGTGCCAAGACCTGTGCTCTGATATACCTAGGCTTTAATGTGGTGTAAGCCATGGAGCCATAGAATCATGATAGAAAGAGAAAGCAACAGGACAAGCCTCCTCTAGGTCATAATATAGATTGAGTTCTCACCAGTTCAGTCTCAATCTTCATAGAAAATGCAAGGAACAACACAAAGCTTTTTTTCAGACTGAAAAGCATATTAGACTTGTACTTGAAATAAGGCCTTTGCCATCCCACTGGAAATGAGCTTCCCTGCACTTTCAGTCAATTTCCACCTCTGTCATGATCAGAGTGCAGCAGGCAAATAAGAAAGCCACAAGAGGGAATAAAAAATAAAGAACATTGGAAAGAAGTACATTCTGCCACTAAAACCTGTTCAGATGTTTAATGGAAGTGGTCTTCTGCTTGATTATAATCAAAGCATAGAGTTAGGCTGAGTACATAGAACGGAATTGGAAAATAATGGATTTTTCAAGATGAAAATTATATTACTTGTTAATTATTTTACTTTCCCTGGGACCAAATTCTGCATTATGAAGCAGGAGCAAGTGTGTATTGCTCCAGCAAAAACTGTCCAGACATAGTGGAAGGAGGGAAATAACTTCCCACGTTCCTAACCTTTGCTCTTCCCAGGGCCCAGCTGCAGCATCTGAATTGGATACTGGATTGCTCCCTAGGGAGGAGAATGTAGGATTCCCTCCCTATCCCTAAGCCGCAGTGTGTCAGGGAAGTAGCTCTGCAGCCTAGTGGCTGGCACAGCAGGGATCCCTTGGAGAGCTGAGCTCTGCCACACCCAGAGGGTGCTGCTGGGGTTGCCTCTCTACAAAGTGTTGGGGAGGAGGAGGTAGTACTATAGAGCAGTAACTTTACAGTCTTGTCTATATTAGGAAAATTAGGACCTGTAACCTATCAATGCAGACAGTGCTTATGTATTGTTGTCACCCTATAGTCTGGTCAGGGTTACAATAGGCGGAGTGCTATCTACCCTACAGCTTCCATTGTTACTACCACAGTTAAAGTTGTACTGCTAACAAGCTATGGGTTCCACTGAGATGAGATCTACTGATTGAATGTGTTACACTGCCAAAAGCCCTGTGGAAGCTTTCTTCTTCCTTGACTTTGGAAAAGTGTCTGAAGACCCATAATCATTTAATGGCGTTTCAGCCCTATTGTTTTCTCTTCATTGGTGAGTCACATAATTAATTCTTGAGGAAATCACATGAGTCCTAATGGGAGTTAATTATTCATATTCTGTAGCTTTTCAGATACTAATTTCAGTAGATTAACTTTGATATGGCAAATAGTGAATCTAGTTATTGAACCTCTTGTAAGCTGAGTATCCGTTGTTGAAAAATGTGCTCATCTCATCACACCATAAAATTGAAATATCATTTCTGGAACATAGTACATCAGCAGTTATGGAAGATACAATGGATTAGCATCAGCTTCTCTGGTTCAGGAAGATGATAAACACCCTGTCCTGCACCAACATAGCCCACTGTGCTCAAGGACAAGTCACTTCTGGGGCAGCCAAGGGAATATATTTGATTATCATAGAACTGTAGGACTGGAAGGAATCTCAAGAGGTCTTCTAGTTCAGTCCCCTGCACTCAAGACAAGACTAAGTATTTATCTAGACCATCTCTGAAAGGTGTTTGTTTAACCTGCTCTTAAAAATCTCCAATGATGGAGATTCCACAACCTCCCTAGGCAGTTTATTCCAGTGTTTAACCACCCTGACAGTTAGGAAGTTTTTCCTAATGTCCAACCAAAACTGCCCTTGCTGCAAATTAAGCCCATTGCTTCTTGTTCTATCCTCAGAGGTTAAGGAGAACATTTTTTCTCCCTCCATCTTGTACTTGAAAACGTATGTCTCCCCTCATTCTTCTCTTCTACAGACTAAACAAACCCAATTTTTTCAGTCTTCCCTCATAGGTCATGTTTTCTAGCCCTTTAATCATTTTTGGTGCTCTTCTCTGGGCTCTTTCTAATTCATCCACATCCTTCCTGAAACGTGGCACCCAGAACTGGACACAATACTCCAGTTGTGTCTTGCTTACAACACTCCAGCTAAAACATTCCAGAATGATGTTTGGGTTTTTTGCAACAGTGTTACACTGTTGACTCATATTCAGCTTGTGACCCACTATGACCCCCCATCCCTTTCCGCAGTACTCCTTCCTAGGCAGTCATTTCCCATTTTGTATGCGTGCAACTGATTGTTCCTTGATTGTACCTGCTCACCTAGCTGCTCTGAAGGAACCCAGCTGTTGGATACTTGGGTGTTATCCTCCTCCAGAGCCTGAATATATCCCAGCCACTGCTACAGGCTTGGGATACCTAGGTGCTGTCTCAAGATACAGACCGTCAATCTAGCATCCTCTGCTGAGAGCTGGAACCCACTATCCAACTGCCTAACACTTGTTTCAGTGCTGACTCTTCAGACTCCCCATAGCTTAAACACACTCTCTCACAAAACTCCACTGCAAAGTAGGAGCCTTCTGGGTTAGCGTTTAACTCTCTCAGAAGGCATGTGGTAAGTATAAAGCATCTAACACACACAGACACTTTGCACACATTCCAATAGTATTGCTCTTTTACTTAGCATTGGGTTGTCCAAACTTTTTAGTGATATTGGCTCCATGCATAGTTCGGCTACACCTTCACCGGCCACATACGGAAACAAAATGGTGTCCTCCAGGCTTGGTTTCTGCCTGAAGGTGAATTCTTTTAGAAACTCTGAACAAAAGCAATGAAGCCATTTTTCAGTAGGTGTTGAGTGAAAATGGCAGTTATTATTAACAACTGTGCACTCTTATTTTAAATAGCTCTAGCACTGAAACGTCGGGGTAGAAATACACCATTTGGCAGGGCGTCATTCATCACTGGAGGAGTAAGTTGTGCCTGAACATTCTGATAATGACTGGTTTTGCTTTGAACAACTGAAAACCTATTGAAAGTCACAAATATATTTTGTATGGAATTTCCCTCACTAACCTCATAAAATATGGAGCTAAAGCCCTGCTACGCTAAAAACTGGAAAAGAGAAAGATGAAATCCTTAGGAAAAATTCTCCAAAAAGTGTACGATTAAGTGATTAAGATCTCACCCCAACGAACTGTACAAACAGTGTTCATTCCAGAAAAGCTTCAGTAAAGTAGCATTGATCAGAATCGGGCAGTCAAAAAACAAAGCAAGTGAAAGTGGCTGTTTCTCATTTTGTCCTTGGCAATGAATCAGTTGTCACCTGACACAGATTTATATAAATGAAAGCTTTCAGCAATTTCTACTGTCTGCCATGGTTAAAATGATTTACATAAAGTTTGGGATTTGCAATGGATGAAAGTGATGTATAGGAGAGTTCACTGGGCTGTGTTGCAACATTAACTGGAAGGAAACTTTGAACAAATGACTTAAATATTCATGTCAGGTCGTCAGCATAGCCACATAATGGATAGTAAATGCCCATATTGAGTATATTGTCACAATCTGCTGACATTAACATTTCATGTTTGTTACTATGCTGCCCGCAAAGGGCATTTATAAGTTAACAGCAACAGCTGGGCTAGAACCCAGATCTTGCACCAAAAGCATATATTCCTACCACTTGAGTTACAGGAGAATCACCATTAGCTGTTAGTAATACATGGTCTGACACCTGAGTGCTGATTCCATGCAGTGGAGGGCTGTAAAACCAGTGCTCAAGTCCTGCTGGAACAGTCTGAGATGCCATTCCAGCAACTTTTTTCTTTTTTTTTTTTAAAGCCAGAATGTCATCTTGCAGCACTTTGAGTACTTGCATTCTAGCACTGCTTGAAAGCTGCACTCAACCCCTTAGCAAAACACTAACTAGCCGTTTCAACATAACAATATTTTTGCATTTGTAGTCAGGGCCGCCCGGGGGGGGGCAATTGGGGCAATTTGCCCCAGGTCCCACAGGGGCCCCCGTGAGCCTCTCCGGGTTTTCGGCAGTGGGCCCTTCCCTCACTCTGGGTCTTCGGCAATGGGTCCTTCAGTGCAGCTGCTCGGAGCAGGTGAAGGACCCACCGCTGAAGCCTCGGAATGCTGTCCGGTGAGTACAAGCGCCGCAAGTGGCGGTAGGGGAAAAAAAAAAGGCCGCCATCAGCAGCACTTACGCTGCTCTACTGCCGCCGCTTCATTCTTCGACGGCAAGTCCTTCCCTCCAAGAGAGACCCACCGCTGAATTGCTGCCGAAGACCCAGCCCTGCCTCAGGGCCCCTGAATCCTCTGGGTGGCCCTGTTTGTAGTACATAACACCTTTCATCTAACAGTATCAAAGTGAATTTACATTAATTAAGCTTCAAAACGACCATGTAAAATAAGTAGAAGTATGTGCAGATGACATGTGTGACAACTTACGTGTCTTCATTTGCACCCACTTTTATATCAATTTTTTCTTATGCTAGAACCGGTGTTAGGCCATGTCAGTTCATGTTAGATTAGTTTGGCAACCTATCACCTGCATAATCAGCCAAAAGGGGCACAAAATAAAGTGAGATTGGTGTGACATTCTGATTAAGAAATGAACAAACATGGAGCATAATTCCTGAACTAGTCCTGAAGTAAGGGCTATACCTTTTTCCTTTCACAAAACATGGATTAAAAACAACATGGGGATAAAATATTAATCTTGCATATATTAATTAATAAAATGACCTATCTCCCCTCTAGTCAAAGTTATAAATTTATCTTATATTTCAGTTCCAGTCAGTGGCTGGTCCTCAGGAATCAAAATTCAGGGTACAAGCCAGAGTTCATCTAAATTTAACAACTACAGAACATTTACTATAGACATATGAACTGTTCACAATATATTGGGATGAATATGTCCTCGTTTACTTTTGTGCATCTTTGTTTTAGGAAGGTGGAATATGGATGTTTATTCCAGGAATTACTCCTATTTACAATGTTCCTTCTTCTTTTGATCTAAGAAAAGTTGGCATTAATGCAATAATAGGAGTTATGAAAGAATGCTACCAGGTCTTTTGTGTAACTGCACAAAAAGCTTGTTTTATTCAACACCTTCCTCAGGGCATCAGGTTAGTCAGAACCATGCGTCACCTAGGATAAGAGGCACTGCAATCAAAGCTCTCTCTCATGAGGTAAAAATTTCAATCATGTTAAACTGTTCCAAATTACATGTTATGATTTTATATTTGAATTGTTTACCACCGAAAGCTGTATTAACGCAAGCCATTAGGTTTTCAGATTGGTTTAAGATTAATAGTCAGAAGGTAAAGACATTAGCAATTATTAACCTAAACAACAGGATTGAGGCTTTCATTTCATTTTGCATCTGAAAAAGAAAGTTTGAACTAGAACATTAATGGAATTCTTGGTATTAATGGAGTTAAAACATGAAAAGCTCTGAGACAGACTGCAAAGTTTGGGGTGTTTAACTCCTGCTGTGAGATATGGTCTTACTTCAGACCAGTATCAATGTGCTGTCATGTGTTCTCCCAAAAGGAGATTTTTCAGGGTTGGAGTGGGGAGTTTTTTGTTCGAGTTTACTCAGCTTCAAAAAAAGGCAGTTTTTAAAAACCTGTGAGCTAGATTTTCCTCAGATTGGAACATAGATATTAAAAATGATCTGCTGAACCATTTAGAACCTGCTAAAATGTACTAAATTCCACCTGATATTTCAAAGGTTTCCTTTCCCAAGAACACAAGGCCCCACTGTCTCTTCCTCCTCCTCAATTTTTTTTTCCATGTTGACTCCCTATATTTGCCTGATGCCTGAAAAAACATAGAGGATATTAGAAAACTTGCTATAAATTCTGTTCCAGAAGATCAACAAGGAATCCCTGGTAAACTTAATCCTTTCATCCTATTCCAATGCAAAGGGATTAGATATCCTTTTAAGTCATTTCTGTAGTGGTCAGCATAAAAATGTTTCCCCAGGTCAAGGTTTTATGCTTTGTGATCCAACCCAATAATTGTTTTGCATGAACAGGATATACTAGCTCACAAACCCAAGAGAGAGAGATTCATAAACACCCCAGATAGGCAAGTATGACAAGTTCTGTATACAGTCAAACTTCAAAGGCCCGATAAACATTGCTCAGCCTCTTTGAATTGAGTTTTCAAAGTCAGCCTAATCCATGAGTCACACCTATGTTCTCACAGCAGTTGGGTTCTTTTTCCTGTGTCAAACCTGCTATCACTCATACTTTTTCCTACAGCTTACAAGAGCACCATTACAGGCTCACCATCATCTGCATCAACAACCTCCTCTGCAACAGCACCAGCATCCATGACTATTCCAAGAATTTTGTGGACAACTAGACAGTTAAAGTTATAAAGTAGCTTTGAAGTCTGTGCCTGATTTCTCAGGTTCATTAGGGAAGTACACCAGCCACCAAATCCATCTTGATTACATTAAGGTATATCTTTCTCCTCAGAAGGTTCTTGGTTCGTATCCAGTTCAGCACTCGAGTCACTAACCCTGCCTGATATGGGGAAGCACTAAACTGTTTTCAAATGGTCTGTTTATCATGGGTATTTTAAACAGAAATGTAAAACTGATTGCAGGAAACTCATTCCATGTAGTTGTATTAAAGGTATAAAAGTGGCATATTATCAGTTATTCTGAATAATAGATCTGTTAAATAGGCTTAAGAAAAGAACACTTGTAAAGTATATGGAAAGCTCATAGATTTACGGTCAGAAAGGACCATCATGATCATCTAGTCTGACCTCCTGCACAATGCAAGCCACAGAATCTCACCCATCCACTTCTATAACAAACCCCTAACCTATATCTGAGCTATTGAAGTTCTCAAATTGTGGTTTGAAGACCTCAAGCTGCAGAGAATCCTCCAGCAAGTCCTATCTGCACTGGGTACAGTATTATTACAAACATTTCACTTGTTTTAAGAGTAGTAAGCACTTACACTTCATTTCAAGGGCCAGATTTTTCTGCTGCCATAACTCCACTGAAATGAGCAGCTGCAAAGTTTTTGGCTATTTATGTTCAAGTTTGGCTATATATGTTATGGAGATTAACCCTTTGGAGTTATGTTGAGCATTATCTCTGTTGTACAGCTGAAATAACCACACAAATTGGTTTGATATTACCTAGTCAGACAGGAAATCAGAAACTACTCACTCCCAACCTGGCCTGTTAGCACTAAATTTTTGGATGCTTAACAATTTGATCAGTATGTGTTTGCTCATCTTGAATTTAATTACTTGTATTTTAATCCATGAAATAAGTTTCTAAATAAAAAGTATTGAATGAGGAGAGAATAAGTATTTTAATGAATGTTAAGTTGATTTGACCATCCCATTTATCAGGTTGCTGGGCAATGAGGCTGGGTTGTTCTTAACAGATTACATGCTTCATGCTTTTCATTTTGCAAGGTTCCCCAGTGCATCACACCATTAACTGTATACATTACTGAAATCAATTACACTGCAAATTGCCATTTGTTGCAGTTCAAGGTATATATATCCCTTAACGCAAATGACTACTGCAGATCAGTTTAGTAGTTGTCAACCCCAAAGAATAAAAAGCTTTAGCTCTGTCTGAACTAAGCATGTGTTATACATTGGTAGAGTTTTGTAGAATTCATATGAAAGATCATCCTTCTGCAACATACCCATTTAATTTCTGCAAAACAAGAATATTATTCTTGGAAGTTTAGCCATTCCTTTGTTTCCATGCTTGATATGTCAAGGAATTGCTATGAAGATTGGCAAACAAACAATCCTCTAGTTCATGGGCTTTCTGGCTTTATGATCTGTCTTGTGCTGATGAGGCAGCTATTGCTCTCTCCCACAACTCTGCAATATTTCCTTAGTATTTGTGGAAGTGTGAGGGGAGAATGTCACACATGCATGGTGGGAAAAAAGCTTTCAGAGAGCCAACTACTTGGTGTCTGGAGCCCCAGCATATTTAGACGTTTTTATTTCCTGCATTTTATAGTGTAACATGGCTTGTGCTGTTGTACAGAGAAGTGAAAAAAGAAGTAGATGACAAATGAATGCTCTGTAGTTGTTGCTTTGTCAGTCCCAGGATATTAAAGGGACAAGGTGGGTGAGGCAAAATCTTTTATCTTTTCAAGAAGATCTGTGTGTGGCTCAAAAGCTTGTCTCTCTCACCAACAGAAGCTGGTCCAATAAAAAACATTACTTCACCCACCTTGTCTCTCAAATGAATACTCAAAGCAGAAGCGAGAAGAGCAATGGATCAAACTGGTAACTAGGCAGGTAATACTAAGTTGAATAGAAGGTGAAGTGCAAACAGGAGGAGAACATGTGTTTTAAGGTCAATACGGGGTGTCATAAACAGATAGCTAAGGGTTAATGTCTCTTTCACCTATAAAGGGTTAACAAACAGTGACCTGCAAACACCTGACCAGAGGACCAATCAGGAGACAAAATACTTTCAAATCTCGTGGAGGGAAGCCTTTGTTTGTGGGCCTTTGGGTTGATGAATTTGGGGTCGATGAAGGATTGGTGGATAGTTGACACTTGTGCCCCCGTGTCTCTCCAAGCAGTAACCTTCTTTCCGCCCACTCTCAAAATTTCCCTTCGCTCCAAGGGTATTTGAGAGGCATCTGGGCCTGGGGATCTTTGGTGTGATGGTGGTGTAACGAACTGCACTCGGTTGGGGTTCTTTGGGCAGTTGGCCTTTATATGTCCCAGTTCATTACACTTGAAGCATCTTCCAGCTGACTGGTCACTGGGTCGAGGTGGGTTACTGGAGACTGGTGAGGTGGAAGAATAGGGCGTCTGTGCTTTCCTTGGGTTGTAGGTGGGGTCTTTGGCTGCCCTCGGTTGTAGGGTTTATTGTCGGTGTGCCCCCTGGGGTATTCGCTCCCCTTGACAATAGCTTTTTTCTTTTTTGCCACTTCCATCCATTTGGCTCCAATCTCCCCCGCCTCGATTACCGTTTTGGGTTTCCCATCTAAGATGTACCTCTCTATTTCCTCAGGAATACCATCTAAGAACTGCTCCATTTGTATCAGGAGGTGCAGCTCGTCCAGATTGTTAACCTTTGTTCCTGATATCCAGTCTTCATAATTCTTTGCAATGTGGTAGGCATGTCGGGGGAATGACACATCTGGTTTCCATTTTTGGTTTCTGAACTGCCGATGGGCATGTTCAGGTGTTATCCCCATTCTGTATCTGGCCTTGGTTTGAAAAAGTTTATAATCTTTCATTTTCTCCTTAGGCATTTCAGCCGCCATCTCTGCTAAGGGTCCACTGAGCAGTGGCCTCAATTCTACCATGTACTGATCTTCAGGGATGCTGTACCCAAGGCAGGCTCTTTCAAAATTTTCTAAGAAGGCATCAGTGTCATCACTGCCTTGTAGGTGGGAAATTTCTTGTGCTGTGGAACCATTATTGGCGAAGGGTTGTTAGGATTGGCTGTGTTCTGTTGCCTAGTCTGTTCTAATTCCAGGGCCTGTCGGTGGGCCTCCCTCTGGAGTTCTATCTGTCTTCTGTAGGCTGCATCTTCTTCTTCTTGTTTCCTTCTGTGGGCCACCTCTTCTTCTTGTTTCCTTCTGTGGGCTGCCTCTTCTTCTTGTCGTTTTCTTTTGTGGGCTGCCTCTTCCTTGGCTAGTTCTGCTTTAATTAGTTCCATCCATCTCCTATGTTCATTTTCTTTGTCCATGGCTTGTTGCCGTGCTCGTTCCTGTCTCAGGCTTTCCTTGGAACTCATGGTTCCTGCTTTCTTGTGCTGAGGTGCCCTCTGATGTTTACTGCCTGAAATGCAGGTTCTCTGTTGGCTTCCTGGGGTTGCTTAGCAAAAGAGTCCTTTTAACTTCCTAGCCTCTCCCAAAAGAGTTAAAAAGCAAAAGAAACTGTCTTTCATTTACAAATGTGTTCTGCTGGTGTAGTTGACTCACAGCTGGAGTTCTATTGTCTAACAAAAGACCCCTGTTAAACTTAATGGCCCTTGCCTGAGGCCATATCTATGCATAGCCAGACCAAAGCAAGGAAAAAAAATTCTCTGGCTGTAGGTTTAAAAAAAACAAACCCTTCTCTCTGCTTACAAGCAGCTAACAGAGAAAAGAAAATTAATAATTTTACTGGCTTTTGGATTCTACTCTTTCCCAGTGCTGCCACCATGTCAAGTATAATTCCCAATTCTGGACCTTAGCGTCCAAAATATGGGTACTAGCATGAATTCCCCTAAGCTTAATTACCATCTTAGATCTGATAGGCTGCCACCAATCAGGAATTTTTAGGGCCTGATACCCTCTGGTCCCCCCAAAATCTTCCCAGGGGACCCCAAGACCCAGATTCCTTGAGTCTCACAACAAAGGGAAATAAGCCATTCCCTTCCCCCTCCCTTCTTCCTCCCAGCTCCGTCCCGCCCTGGGAACACTAGGAGATCACCTGATTCAACTTCTTGAATCACCACACCGAGAGGAGTGTTCCCTTCCCCCTCATCCAGAGGCAATACAAGCTGCGTGAATATAACACAAAGAGAAAATGTATCCTTCCCTTCTCCCCACCAATTCCCTTGAACCTTAACTAGGAGAAAAAAATTAAACAGGTCTTAAAAGCAAAACTTTTAATAAGAAAGAAAGAAAAAAGTAAAAGGTTTATCTCTGCACTTTAGATGGTAAAAAGTTACAGGGTCTTTCAACGATAAACAATAGAAAGAAACTTTCTCCAGCAGAAACACAATTTAAGCTACTTCCAGCAAGTACACATATGCAAATGGAAAAAAAAACAAATTAAAAGACTATGACCGCCTTTTCTTACTTACAATTCTGAATAGATAAGAGACTGTAGCAGGGAGATTGGCAGAAACCTCGTTGCACCTCTAGTCCCGTCCAGGACCCAGAGAGAACAACGCCAAAACCAAAACCCACAAACAAAGGCTTCCCTCCATGAGATTTGAAAGTATTTTGTCTCCTGATTGGTCCTCTGGTCAGGTGTTTGCAGGTCACTGTTTGTTAACCCTTTTTGGGTGAAAGAAACATTAACCCTTAGCTATCTGTTTATGACACGGGGTCATGGTGGATTGTACTAAACTAGTTATTCAAGTACAAGTAGTGCACAGAAAAGCATTTTGTTGGAAAGTCAGATTTTTACCTTAGCTCTCTTAAGCTTTTAAATGTATGCTAAGTGGTTCTATGCAATACCGAACAGGGACATTAGAAAAGGATGGAAGAAAACCAGTTACAATTCAAAAGAAAAATGCTGTAGTCAGGCCAAGACATTAAGAGAAAACTATTTTAGGCAATAAAATGGAAATCAATTGTTTCCCTCAATTTGAAATCATGTTTTCCCAACACAGCTAATTCTGAGCATATGTATTTCCTTCAAAGGCAAACGCTGAACAGGGCTCAGCATGTTTATTTGCAAAACAGTGAATAACAAAGTGTCTTTGCCATCAGTACAAGATGGCTGAACTGCCACTGGTTAAACACAGCTGCTGCTTTACTATGGCTATAGTGAGAATTTAGAATATTTAGGTATTATTTTTGAGGAAAAGAGTAGGAAACATCCATTGCACAATCTGATATTTACAATATTGGATTTGTTATTCTATCAGCGTGTATACACATGGACCCATTCAATTATAGGGGATACATATGCTCAACGGGAGAGTACTTATTAGTTAAAATACATTCAAGGTAGCTGCAAAAAACGTTAGAGAGAGAATCTGCCAAAATGATCTGATCTACTGCTGCATTCCAGTGAGGGATTATCCACACTAACAATGTGATGCTGAAAAGCTGGTAATTCTAGGTTGGGAGAGTAAATGTTGTTCTTCTCAGGAAGGAACAGGCACTTCCATCATTCTCTGTGAGAGAACATTGCATCTGTTTCCCAACACATTAAAGTTAAATGCTTTCCAAGGACCAAAATTAGACATCATTGGTTTTATTAAGATAAAGCCAAGTGGAGTTATGTTCGTTTATGCCAGGTCAGGATCTTGCTGACAGTTTAAATGTACCTGTTGTAACATGATTCACATAGTAGAATCTGCCCTCTCCCAGAGGATGATGCAATGCTATTCCCATCTTGAAGCGACACAAAATCCAACATTCATTATCCCACCCACAATTACCAGCCTGTCAATATTGCTTTGTTTGTGTTAACAATTCCTTATCTGAATGCAAGAGATCAGATCTTGTTTCTGTTAGAAAATTAGCCATCTTACACAGCTATGTTGAATGTGCAACTTCAGTGGAACTACACTGAGGGTCTGGCCTCAAAAGACCAAGGCTAGTTCTGCTTATAGACAAAAATTGACATCCAAACACTTGGCAAAGTGTTTCAGTTGCAGCAATTCATAAGTAAGTGTGGGAATCTACAGCTCTGACCAAACTGCCCACTAAGATGAGTAAAAATTGCAAAATTTGTGCTTTATGAATGAAAACCTATGACAGCTCTAGTCAAAATCCTTGTTAATATCAGTCAGGTCATGACAGCAGTGCACACCAAAAAGATTTGATACCTACCCAACAAATATTGTGTGAAATCTAAAACTAATTAAACATGGCTTTGCTCACTGATTTGGGATGGTTAGATCTGAAATCATGGCTCATGTAGTTTCCCCAGACTGTGACTGCTGCTCAGAACACATGTACAATGGGGCAGTTCTGGATTCAGTGCACTAGTAAAGCAGAATTTTGTCCATATGTAAGGCAATATATCGTAATATTGGCTGCTGTCTGATCAGAGCTAAGTCTAGGAAGGCATCTATAATAAAAAAGACACCTATCTAAGTTTTGCATAATGTTTCAGATAGCAATGCAAAGCATATGCCCACTGACCATCTTCATGGTACTTTAAATATCTCGAGCTCGTGGTTTGTAATTCAAAGTGCACTCTTGGAAGCATCTTGCTATGAACACCCTTGTTGTGCTAGAAGCCCTTCAGAGGGTCTTATGTTCTGTTCTGTAAACCTGCTGGAGAGTGAATCATACTTAAGGCTCTGTGTACATTCTTGAAAAAATCCAGACAATTTAATTTAAAATGAAATGTTAAGTTATGTTGACAGAATGAATTGCAGATAGCTTTCTAAGTGATCCAGGCCTTTGGTTGTTTGGAAAGTCTACACAGAAGCTACATAGATCTAAGCCAGGGGGTCTCAAACTTCATTGCTCCGAAACCCCCTTCAACAACAAAAATTACTACACAGCTATGGTAGGGGAGAAGCCCAAGCCCAAGCCCAAGCGCTTCAGCCCTGGGCGGGGGGCCTGTCACCTGACCCCTGCTGCCTAGGGCTGAAGCCCAGCTTCAGTCCCGGGTTGTGGGGCTTGGGCATTGGCATCAGTCCTAGGCCCCAGCAAGTCTAATGCCAGCCCTGGCAACCCCATTAGAACAGGGTCACAACCCACTTTGCAGTCCAGACCCACAGTTTTAGAACCGCTGCTCAAAGCATATAATAATTTCAATTTTCCTTCAACATCTGGAAAAAATAGACTTCATAAATAAACTTTAAATTGGCTTAGCAGAACCTTTGTGACCTTTTGGGTGTGTCTACACTACAGTGGCCATGGTGGCCCAGCTATGGTGTTGCAGCTGACGCTTCCTACATCAATGGAAGGGGTACGTAATCCACCTCTCTCAGAGGCAGTAGCTAGGTTGATGGAAGAATTCTTTCATCAACCTAGTTGTGTCTACAATGGACATTCAGTTGACTTAGTTAGCTCATACAGAACGCAAATTTTTTCACAGCCCTGAGCAATGTAGCTAGGTCAATCTAATTTTTAGGTATAGACTAGGCTTAGTTACAAAATTAGAAAGTGGCTTAAAAGTTACTTTTCCTCAGTCACATCATATATTTCAAGTAACAAATCAAGGCATCATCCCTTAAGGTCCTGCATTGATTTGATAATAAATAGAACTCAAAATTGAAATTATTTTTATAGCAGGAAAACAAAACTGTGATAAACACCCGAAATATATTCCAATATTTTAGTTTAAAAGCTTATAGGCTCCTATAAAACAAGACAAAAATGGATGGTAGATAATATATGTAGATTCTAGCATCTTATCCTGCGAAGTGCTGAGCTTTCTTAATTCTATTTAAAGTCAGTGGAAGTTAAGGTGCTGTGCACCCTCACAGCATTGGGCACTTATTTATCAAGAGCCACTTAATATAAAATGTAAGCCCATTCTGTTAACTAGGATATTTTAGGCAGTGGGTGAGGAGGAGGAAGAGGAGAGCAAAAATTGGTTTTATCATCATGGTCCTTGAAAAGCTAAAGTGACACACAACAGCCCCGAAATTGTTCTGTAGCTAAATTGAGAAAATTAAAACTTTTGGTCCTTGGCACCTATAATTTAGGTAAGTGTTTCGAAGGAGAACACCTGCTGCTTTCTTCTTTCCTCACAGTATTTTAAGATGTACATTACTCTTGAAAATTGTGAAGTTCATAGCAAAGCCATATATTCTTTAGACTCATAGAGGCCAGTTGGGATTTGGGCTGGGAAGTCCCATGGAGTTCAAGAGAAGGGAAGAAAAGGCGGGTCTCTCTTTCCTGCCACAGAAGGGCAACATGCAATGGATTCTATGCTCTGTGTTACAGTTGAGGGCAACTGCACCTATATTCCTGCTCTGTGGTCCACCAAGCACACCCACTTAAAGCTTTTTCAGCTCCCAGTCATCGCCTCTCTTGGGCAGAGATCCGCATCTCTCTCTCTCCTGACCTGATTTTTCCAGGCTGCACAATTCCCTGCCTACACTGTGGTATTTCCAACACGATAGACTGTCTAAATAGGCCAGCATCTGCACTTTGCTTCCTCTCCAGAGACTATTTCCAGCATAATTGTTACAAGTTACCGGACAGCTTTTTCTAAGCAAGCGCATTTATTCAAAGGAGAAAGCATTACCAATAAAATATTAAAAACAATAAAAGAATCCACATGCATGCTAACAAACTTGCCAGAGGTCATACCAACTCCAGCCTTGGGCTCTGGTAGGTGTTAGCCCTTCAAAACCCACAACAGGTTTTCCCCATGCTAACAAATTCATTACTGTCTCAGATTCAGAACCAGAACCCAGACTGGGCAGTTCTGCTGTTTCTTGATACAGCTCAGTCCTTTGAAGTCCTCAGCTAATCAGAGAATAAGGATCCACTCCTCAGGACACAGCTTCCAAAGGCTGGTTTTTGCATAATCAGAGGAGAGGAAATTTGCATCTCCCACTAGGAAATCCATTTAACACTTATTGTCTCAAAAATCCATTCTGGTCTGGCACATTTTCAATATAGTCCTTCAAACTCCCAGGCCTCAAATAACACACACATCTCCGAGAGGTGACACACCATCCCAGCCCACAATAATACATAAACTTACTACCATAAGGTTTTTCCAAGGATACTGCAGGAAATTACCATATCTGACACACTGTACATCGACTTCATCAAGGTAGTGAAAGTGGTCAGTCTGCCTCAGGGTCATCCTTACCCATACGCAAAGTACGCAGGTGCCTAGGGCACCAGGAAATTTAGGGCACATGCTGCTCTAGCCCCTCCTCCTGCTTTTCCCCAGGGCTCCCACCCCTGCTCCACCCCGCCACAGCCTTGCCCCCACTCCCCTGAGGACTCCAGAAGCGGTCGGACTTGCACTCACCGGTAAGTAGAGCGACCTGGCCCCAGTTGCTTCACTCCCCTAGCTCCCAGCTGCACTGCCAGCGAGTGCTAGGGGGTGGTTCTCCCCTCCCCCCAAGCCTGGGAGCCAGGGGAGCGAGCAGGATGGGGCCGAGTCACTCCACTTCTCACAGGAAGTGGCCAGCCTTCCCCACCCCTTTTCCCCGGAGGCCTGGTGCTATCCTTCCCCTCCCCGCCCCCATGGAAGCCTAGGACAAGACCCCACCCAGCCCCCTCGTGGAGGTCTGGGGCCAGCCCTCCCCCCTCCCCCGCACCTCTGTGTAGAGGCTTGGGGGGCTGCATAGGGCACCAAAATAGCTAGGGATGGCCCTGGTCTACCTACCCATAGATCCATTGGCAATACCTCAAATCCAGGGCCGGCTCTAGCCATTTCGCCACCCCAAGCATGGCGGTACGCTGCGGGGGGCCCTCTGCCGCTCGCCGGTCCCACAGCTCCAGTGGACCTCCCGCAGGCGTCCCTGCAGAGGGTCCGCTGGTCCCGCGGCTCCGGTGGACCTCCCGCAGGCGTGCCTGCGGATGCTCCACCGGAGCTGCAGGACAGCGGACCCTCCGCAGGGACACCTGTGGGAGGTCCACCGGAGCAGCCTGCCGCCCTCCCGGCAACCAGCAGAGCGCCCCTCGCGGCATGCCGCCCCAAGCACGCGCTTGGCGTGCTGGGGCCTGGAGCCCGTCCTGCTCAAATCTACCCCCATCTCTTCCACCAGTTTAGGCAAGTGCTATTGCTAGTTCTGTTGATCTGAATGTGTAGGAGTTAAATCTTGGGGAAGTGCTTGTCAGCTGTGGTACAGTATTTTAGATGTTGGGCTGATCATCACTAAGGTCTGTTCCCTAAGTTCTGTTCCCTGCCCAAATGTGTCAGACTACAGATTGTTCTCAGGTGTAGCTGCTTCCTGCAGAAGCAAATAAAATATTACTTGGTGAGAAAACACCAAAATCTATTGGGACTATTTGCTCAGGGAAGGATTACTTTGAGGTGTATGTGTTGGAGGATCAAGCTCCATCCTGCTAGGACCTGATCCAGATAGAATGAACTTTTAGAACTGAAGGACTGCAGAAGCTACAGAGGTTTTGCTAAGCATCTCCTCTCTAGCAGCTGCAAAATTAGACATTCAGTGACTATGTGCCTAAAATTTTCATACAACTATTTGCACTCTGAATTAAAACTTGAACATGAAAATAATGGGGAGGATGAAAGCCAATTAATTCACAAGTCAATAATTCATGGCCTGCACAGCTTTAGACCTATGAATCACTGTAGGACTGGGTTAAATTAAAAACCTCTCTCCATTGATTTAAGTGTTTTGCAGTGTACCAGTACAAAACAAGATGTTTTCATTTACAGTCTAAGTGTGTGTGTATAAGGGCAAGATTTATAAAGGTATTGAGGTGCCTAAAGTTGCAGATTGAATATCCACCTATCTGCAGCTGTAGGCACCTAATTACCTTTATAAATCTGGCCTTAAAACTCAGCGGTTGTTACATTAAGCTTTTCCTCCTGATATTTCCCATGTTTGTAGATCCATGTTGGTAGCAATGGTGAGAATACTAATGTAGATCGACTTTGTTTGTTTATCATCATAAAATGGGGATGGTAATATTTATCTCACAGGTGTATTAATGCTTATGAAATGTTCTAAGATCCTCAGAGGGTAGGACCCCAGATTTATCCCGATTTTTTTTGGCCCTGAATAACCCAGACAGAGAGACTGTATGAGAAAACAGAGAGAGAGAGAGAGAGAGAGAGAATGTTAAATAGATGGCATGCAACCACACAGACTATCAAACCAGTAACATTCATATTTCACACCAAAGCCAGTCCAGCAACCCTTACTCATGAATAGTCAAGCAAAACAGGAACTGACATGATTTTTAACCTTCCCTGTTAAATCCTTTGAATATAATGGTTTAAAAACAAATTTAATGATGGAACCTACAGGGGAACAAACATTTTTAAATCCTAAATCCAGTCCATTGAAGTTCAGACCTATCATCTTCACGTACATATGACAGTTACCACCATTGCAAGCGGGGCTATAATAGTGAAAAGATCAATATAATGCTTTTAGCTGGGCACAAAAGGTGAGAGTGATTAGGTTCCGAATCATTTAGGATAAGCAACAGCTTAATGTTTTTATTTTCAGAGATTTGACCTACTTTAGGATTGCTCACAAGTAACAGTCGAAAATGATTGTTGATGTCAGTGAGGTTTTGAATTTGCTCCTTTACAATAAATAACTTGGAGCAAACAGCAAGAAATACAGCTGTTTTACATCCAAAACAGTGTGCGCCAAGGGCTAAAGCAGAGCACTAAATCAGGACTCCTGGAGCCTATTCCTGACTCACATGACTTGCTGTGTGACCTTGGGCAAGTTACGTAACTCGGTTTACTCTATAACAGCATGCTCTTTTATAACTACTATAAAGCCAGCAGATAGATAGATTAGATAAGATAGATAAGATAGACAGAGAGAGCTAACATGTGCTATGCACATCAGGCAGCAGACAAAACAGTCTTTAGAAGTGTCTTTAGAAAAGCCAGTTTGTATTCGCTTTACAGTAGCTGTGCAATTTGATTGACAAGTCAATAGCACCAGAATAATACTTTGCACTTAAACAGCACCTTCCATCTGAGAATTTCAAAGTTATTTTAGTATGGTCACACACACTGTATTGTATATGCCTGGAAAGCACCACACACATTTTTACACTGTAGAGATAAACATGTTAGTTAATTAAATCTCCCAGCACCGCCATAGTGGGTGGGCTCAGGTGGGTAAACGGGGTTAAGTGACTTGCCCAATGTCACATAGTGAGTCAGACATAGGATCCAGGAGTCCTGACAGCCTTTGGTGCACGCTGTGATTTACATAATGCAGCTGTTTATTTGTTTGAAGTTATACATGGTAAAAAAACACATTCAAAACTTAATTGACATATCAAAAGCTATTTTTGACAGTTATTTGTGAATGATCCTAAATTAGGTCCCATTTTCCTGGAAATAAAAAAAGGGTCACTTGATTGGCTACTGTGCAATAAAATTACTTTAAAAACACACCACTCAAGAGAAGTGACCTAGTTTAGAATTTATTTTAGGCCCCAAGGCAGGATTTGAAATGCTCTAGCAATGGATGCTAAGGGCAGCTATACTTCACCTCCATTAATATTGCCGTGCCTGTTCAGCTGAACTCAAACATATACAGATCTCAAAAGGTCATGATTCACAGATCCTAAACCAAACTCTAGGGTGGTGAAGGGAATCATTTGCAATCTAACTTACAGTGATATTTAGCCATATCACTATCACCCTGTGCCTACACCAACAGGAAAAATGGTATTGAGGTTGTGGCACTTGTCTGGGACTCAGATCTGGATTTAGATCCTTGCTCCACCACAGGCTTCCTGACACAACCCAGGGCACGTCACAGTGTCTGTTGTGCCTCAGTTCCCCATCTGTCAAATGTACTTCCTACATCTGGCCCTTAGTTTTGTTTATCCAAACAAAGCCCCAGGTTTTTCAAAATGGCTCTCTTCAGCATTAACGGACTTAGGAGACCAAGTCTCATTTTCAAAAGTGACTTAGACAAGTAGGTGCCTAAGTCAACTAGACATTGCAATGTCAAGCAGAGCAATGCCTCAATACCTTATAAAAATCTTGACCAAAGCTCTTTGGGACACGGGACAGCTCCTGTGAGTTTATACAGTGACTAGTACAATGCCCTATCTCTATTGGGACCTCTAGTTTTATTGCAATATAAGTATTGATGTTCACCTCCAACTTTTGAAAAAGTATTACCAACTCAACCACACTAAGATACACAACAGTTGTCCATTCCATTACATTCCTGGAAATCTCAACCTATAAATTTGTAGCCCTTCTATTAATTGTTACTGCAATTAAGGTTTCTACATATGTTAAGGTTTAGACTGGGATATTCTAAGGAGTTTAAGGGAATTAGTGGTCCTGAACCTGATTCAAAACACCCAACCTTAGCTGCTATGGACAGGGTATTCTAAGAAGCACTCTTAAATAAGGACAAATCCATCCATGGTGTGAAGTTGATGATTTAGTGAAGCTATACCAGAGATTAGGTTTTTTTCCTCATTTAACTGAATTCACAAGTAACCTCTTAAAAAGAGGATAGGTGTGAAGTGTCGGATACTCCTGGTGGTTCACACAAAGCAACTGCTGAACCACACAAAATTCAAAGCTTCTCTTTGATTTGGATAAGAGCAGACACTTACTAGATTCCCAGTATTTCCTCCTTCTGGTGAGTGCAGAAATACAGGGCTCATTGCTTCTTTTGGTATTTTGTCGCTTCCATTTCTGCTCACCAGGCACATAGATGCCACTGTGAAAACAGGAGAAAGTTAGTTGAAGTGTTAACCAGACTTTTGAACCTCTATACAACTTTCAGCTCAGTTCTGGGCAATGGTCTGGAGTGGGTTCAAATTTTTTTTCTAAACTAGCTCATCTAGCCCCAATCTTAAGAATACTTTCTATTCCTAAAGCAAATGCCAGCCTCAGAATGCCTTACACAACAGAGCAACAACTCACACCACCACATTTTGAGATAGAAAAACTGTGACACAAAGAAATATTGACTTGACAAAGGTCACAGGAATCAATGGGGAAGCCAGGAATAGAGCCCCAAGATTCTGTACCTTGTATAATTTCTCACAACAACCCTGCTGATAGCCGCCTGTGAATTGCAAAACTTCTTGCTTTTCCTTAGGCAAAGTAGCTGTACCTGAGCTCAGATTTTTTTTATTTTAATTTTTACCTTTGCTTGAGCTTCAAGAGAAGAAAAACTCTTCAGAGTAGTGAAATCTACATAAGGAGAAATAAAAACATTCCGATATGAAGACAGCAATTACATGTGATAAAGACTATTTGAGGGTACTTTTTTTTTTAAAAGAGAAGGATAGACTAGTTTGGTGGAAAGGAGCATTTTTTTATTTAGTATTATTATTATTCATTTTCCATTCTACTTTTCACCAGAAATATTGATCACAATAAACAAAATCCAGTAGGCTCAGCACAAAATAAGGCATCAAGAAATATAAAATCCAGAGGAAAAACTTGTAGCTTTAAAGATAATTTTTTATTTGTTGCAGGATAGTGCTTGTTTCTTTGTTAGAAATAACTTATTTTGATACTTGTAAAATCAATTGGCCTGCACTATTGTTTATAAACCTGATAGGTTTCTTCTTCCTTCGCAAGTCCATGGTGTGCACCACAGCACTTTAAGGCTAGATTGTGACTTTAGAGACATCCTCTGTGCACCACTCTTGGAGGAGTCGCTGGGCAACATGATATACACCTCTGTCGAAATTCTTTCCCCACTATTTCCTTGCTCAGAGAGAAGTAGAGTAGTTATTTGCTTCTAGTCTATTACCAGCTGCGAGTTACTACACACATGCTACTGTGAAACTTTGCACCTCATATTCATCATAGTGATATGATTATGATGCATCTTGTACAAAATATGTCATGTGAGGTGTCAATGGAAAAGCTGAATATGATTATCCTATTTGTATGCATGTATCATTTTTGTATCTGGAGTTATGAATATTAACTATCCATCTGCATTTCAAATGTGCTTGCTCCTGGTTAACTCCCACACGTTAATTCATATCCAGTCTAGCCTGCACATTGTGAATGGACTATTCAAGCTAATGACCTATCAGCTAGAACAGTGGGCCATGAGAACAGCTTAACCTCACCTAATAGTCTTGTGAACATTCTAGCCAAAATATGGGTAATGGCCCCTCCCATGACTCATCAAAGCATGCAAGGGCATGTGATACTGGACTCCATCATGTGCCTGTATTGTTTCATAAACTGTGCTGGGGACTTTGCTTGTAATCAACTTTGATCTGTACGCTACTACTTATAATCAGGTAAAATATATCTTTCTGTAGCTAATAAATTTGTTTTATATTTTTTACTTAAAACAGTGTGCTGTTTGAAGTGCAAAGGGAAATCTGCTCAGGAATGGGGGCTGGTGCATGGTTCTCTCCACATTGAGGGAAGGGTGGACTGAAAAATAAACTTGCCCTGGTCAGGCTTTTGACCAGGATAAGATAGTACAGGTCTGGCGTCCTAGGCTGGGGAGCGGGACTGGCTGAAGCCTCTCTATTGTTGGTTTATGAGTGACTGGCTAGTGAAAGCATTCATGTACCTGCAGCCAGATGTGTCCCTGTTGGTTTATGGCTGTATCAGTGCAAGTCCTGGAGAAGACTGTAGCTTATCACAGCCTCAGAGCTTGAAAGGGGGCCCAGAGGGCTCAGTAATATCCCAGTTCCAGGTTGCACCCCAGGGCAGTCTGTCACAGCGACCCCTCACTATAGTGGATCAGCTGTGCTAGACAGTGAGTAGAAAGGGTTGAGTCGAGGCTTAGCCCATCCCCCACCCAACCATGTCTAGGTGGCTGGGAAGTAAGCCAACACACAGCTTGCAGCACATTTACACCTACATGCCATGGGCCGAACAAGTCCAAGCAGAAATGCAAGTGGAATCTCCTTCATCCCTCCCACAGGAACAATGCAGGCCAAGCCACAGTCCAGCCTTTAATTTCTGTAACAAGACATATAATGTCAGACTAATGACTAAAATTGATCAATGAGATTTAGGGAAATTTGTAGAGTTTCCTCCACCCTCCAGTTCTAAGTTGTTTTCTCTAAACTGAGTTGCACACATAGATTTGTTCCGTGTGAGCGATTTCATTTTTAAATTGCTTGTAGTAATTATTTCATTGCTATTGTGGTTTCTAAAATTCCTCTATGCTAGATTGGTTTTCAGATTATTTGACTCTTTATTTAAATCTTCCAGTTAAACCCTTCACTCTGAAATGTTTCCATTTCTTGAGGTTGGTTTTTGATTTTTTTTTTGGTCATGCCTCTTGCATACAGGCACATTTGAAGTTTCCCCTGTGCGGTGTTCTAATTACTTGCTGGGTCTTTCCTGGATTAATTCCTAATTTTTTCCTTAAATCTATTGCTTCCCCCTAGAGTTTATGGAATCATTCCACAATTAAGTTTTCCTGGCCTTGCTTGAAATACACTTCGTTTCCGCTGCTTTTTCTTCTCTCTCCAAAGGCCTCTCTACAGGCACCCCCATATGCTTGTCCCTTCCACAATGCGATGCCTGTCATTAAACTCTCCCCACATCCTGCGCCAAATTTAAAACCTGGTATAACCAAATGCAACTTAATTAAATGGAGCTAATATCAGATCTCTATTTACATCCCCACCCACCCACACACTAGAGTAATTTAAACTATTCAAATATATCCTGTCCCACATTTTACAAATAAAGGCTCAATTGTTTAAGAACTTCTTTCTACTTAACGCTTCCTCCACACCAGCTCAGCCACATTTCCTGTCTTCTTGTTCACCATTTTCTCCTAACACTAAATATTTTATCTGCAGTATCTGGGTGCAGTACCATCAAGGTCTTGCTCTTAAGCATCCCCCTTAATTCCTCAAAACTCATTTGTAGACCTACTCAAGTTACACACAAAAAACACACTGCCATATTTTATTGTCTAAAGTGAGACACTAACAACTGCCATAGCCTGTAATCCCTTACTCTCACACAGCTCTGCCAGTGCAGCTGAGTTCTGCTCTGAAATACCCTTTTGTGTGATTGCCAGTAAGAGTCTCCTGGGCCCGGGGTTTACTGCTAAGTATGCTCAACTGTACAGAAATTTTGAAGCGCGGGTACTAACTGCTGAAAAACCTATTCATTGGTCCAAGCTGCTTTTCAAGGGATATCTTCCTTAGCAACAATGGAGAGCTCTTACAGCAACTTCTTTGGGAAATTCATTAGGCAACATTGATTAGTGGTTAGACCAGCACTGCTGTCAGGAGATCTAAATGTCATTTCCTCATTGCCATTGATTCACTGTGAGCTTGCGTAAGTCAAATTTCTGGGCCTCCCTGTTCCAAGCTATAAAAGAGGAATACCACCCACCCTCACTGGCAGTTATGAATCACTTTGAGCACCTCAGCTCATTTCAAATGCAAGGCACACTTCAACCCTGCCTTTGCTAATATAACACAACACAGTATGCACGTGTTGAATAAAATCCCCTACAGTTTCCCATTTACACCCAGCCACTGGGCTTTGTAAATGGCTATGCCCCCATATATTCAAGTGCGTGGACACTGGCAGGCTTTTAATTCTTGTTTTACTAATAAAGCTCCCTTTCCAAGCATCAGAGTGCATTCTGAACTCTCCTATTCTATGGAGGGAGAGCAACACACTAGTAGCACATTGCCTTTCCCCAATCATCCTTTCCTGATGCTGACATCATGCACATTCCCTTTCGTAGCGCCAATCCATCACTTGGTCAGTATTGTGCAATGCAGTGAACTCCTCAGAAACATATCACCTTAGTGACACCACCTGGTCTTATGCAGGAAGAGCTCAATGTCTCTCATAGCAGAGAAATATCTGCTACGCTGACCACTAAAAATATTCTGAAGGGAAAAACAATAAACCTTTCCCATTAAGAGGGCAATCTGAGAGGAGACTTCAGGAACTTCCTCGCTAGGCTTTATCCTAACCTGTCTTGCAATTAATTTTTTTTTAAACAACAGGAAATGAATTTTTAGCAACATAAGATGGGTGATTTAAAACAGTGAGTGTTTTAAAACACAATTATCTCAATGTTTTCCCAGGTGGTCAAAAATAGACATTTTTCAAGTCTGGTCTTTTAAGATAAAGAAATAAGGAAAACTGAGCCCTGTTGTAAGATCACGTAACTTCAATGAAGTCAGTAGAAGTGCTCTGTTTTACAGCAAGGCTGACTGTAACTCATTGTCCCCATCCTATACATTGTGGGAGATCTATGCAGAGAGCGGGAACAGAATATCAGGGCTGACATCTGCCACAATGATGGGAAAAGTGCATTGCTCTTTTTACAAAAGACTAGAACATTGTAAAAAAAATAGCCTGTTAGTAGTTTAGCTTTGTGGAGGTGGAGACAGATTAGACATTTTTCATAACTGACTTAAAATAGTCTAGCATCAGTATTTTAATGGATAAGCAATTGACAAGTTTGTGCCTATAAAAAGAATCACTAAAAATAGACACATCTGTCAGCAGGTTTGACAGTCTATCAACCTAAAGGGTATGAAGGATATCGCCAAGAAAATGTCTTCATAAACAGAACTCACCATTCTCATGTCATACAACAGTAAACAAGGGAGCCACTCAACTTGATTTTCTCAAATTGATTTTCTTCCTCTCTTACAAATCAAAACATCTGTTGACATATATACAATAACTTTGTTATTATATAATGTTCTGCTGACCTACTCACAGGGATGTACTCTGATATTATAGCCGACAAGCACTGAAACGTACAGAAATTCAAGTTATTCTTCTTCCAGAAGAATAAGTATTTTGTGGCAGTGTTGCCCCTCTTGGATTTCTGGCAATGGACTTTTTATTGAAATATCCTGTACCAAGGAGTGCACAGACCTGTAGGTCTGAGATTAATTCAGACACTTTTCCCTGACAACTCATTAAAACTGAAGCATACACAGGTTTTCTTTACATCAGTTCTTATTCACTAAGATTATTAGGCTTACAACTGTAAGTTTCTTGAACTGACAGTTACCACTGTTCATCCAAGTATCCCGGGGTAATGGGCTAATTATGTCAACCACCAGCAATGAACCCTAGCTGAGGGGCACCTGCAAGGATGAAGAAAACCTGTCCTGAGCATGCTTAGGTTTTTATTCTGCATGTAGGAAGAGGAAGCTGCTAATCCTTCTGCCGGAGCAGAGGCCTTCCAGGAAGACTCAGACTAACTAGCAGAATGCTAGTTGTGTGCTCAGGAGAGCACATAGGTATGCACTTACACGGCCATTGCAATTCAAGATTTGGGAACCACTTTGTAAAGATCATTACAATAATAACTGAAGGTAAAACAAATATTTTACTTCTGGGCTAATGCGCAGAACAGAGAGTTCATTTAAATATAAAAAGATAATTCACCACCCAATGCTCACAATGCTGACAGAGACAGAACCACTCTGTTCTGAGATAATGGCCTAAATTCATGCCCACTGCAACTCCATTAACTGCAATTTCAAAAATCAAATGGAGTTGCACTAGGATGAATTGGGCCTATCCCAACAGATTCACTAACTCAGATGCTGACATTTGGAGAAACCGACTGCCAACTCCCAGGGATAGGAAAAGGACATTGGATCATTGAAGAGTATTTTAGAACTAAATCAAAACTCTGGAGAGAACCTCTTAAGGAGAGCCCCAGCAGATTTCAGCAGCCAAGTCCCACAGGGGTAATCTTATTCCCCAGGTATTCAGGGGCTAATGTACTCCTATCATATGTTTGCTCTGTACCTTTCTGCCGTTGCCATCAAATAAAATGGGAAGCAGAAACAAGCAACAGTTACCCAGTAAGGATTACGGAAGCTATACTGAGTTTCCAAAGAATATAGATTTCTACATTCCAATGACAGAGAAGATAGAAAATATAGCTGGGGTTTGTGAAGTGCCTTGTGACTTTGAGTGCCCAACTGGAGATTAGTTTAAATGGTCTCACTTGCAGAAGGAGGCACTCTCTGAAAGTCTACCCCTGTAAGGCAGCTCAGGTTGAGCACCCAAAAATCATTAGACACTTTTGAAAAACCTGGAGTAAGAGCAGTTACTTAAAGTTTATTAAAGATTAAAAACCAATACACATTTGTCTTTAAGTTCTGTGGACTATTTAAAGTCCAATTTTGCAGAGCAGTTTCTGAATTTTTGGAGCTTTTGTATTTCAGGAGCATTCATTTTTGAACTGATTAATGGTCAGTCTAACATTTAAATTATTTATGCTTCATTCTTCATAAACTGGCAAATTGCCATTCCCTCCCACTCCAATTAATGACATTGCTGAACAGGCAAAGGGTGCATTGTATTCCTCAGCACAATCAGCATACATGCTTAACAGTCAAATCCTAAGCACAAAAATTTACAGTAGATATAATTACTAACTGACCTTATGAAGGTTTCTCTTAACCCTATGATCCATGAGAAAAACATATGCTCTACTAAACAGTAATTGGTTATCCCCGGATATGGAGAGAAGGAAAGATGTTGCAGCGAGGGTTACACTAGCCTTTTATTCTGGGATGTTGCAGTGAGGGTTACACTATGCCAAATTTAAAATTCTTTCTCCCAGAATAAAAGGCTAATGTAACCAACACTGGTTTCCTGGTCTCACCCATTTCCTAGTTATTTGTTCATATCACACAATATGTCATAGAAAAATTTGCTGGTTTGGCCCAGGACTGGACTGGAAGATTGATGCAGGTGCATCTGCAAAGCCATCTGTTTCCAATGTCCCCTCTGCTCTGTCTGGCTGTAGCCACAGCTGTACATTATTTAACCTTCATGAACATTAAGACCAAGTCAAGGTATTTTGTATGCTGTGCATGCAAAAAGATAGAAAAATGTTTTCAAAGAGTACACTATAACCACAGCATTCTACTGGCAGAGTTAATAATCATGGTACAAGGTGGCAGAATTTCATTGACTGACCTACCCAGTTCAGTTAGCAGGTGTTAAGACCCTGCATAAAGCTGGTGAAGTTTCACTGACTATGACATCTGGAGCTTGTTAATTAAATTCTGGTAAATTATCACTATATCTTGCTGATAGACTAGTGGATAACTGCCTTTTAAAGTAATTGGGCTAGAGGAAAGTTTCTTTCAGTGGTATCCATTAAAATTGTTTTCTTAGGTGATGGATTTGTTCTATCAACAGAATTTATCTTCGAAATCCAGTTCAACACTTTATCTATTGAACTCAACCATTAGATTCTTTTATAATGGATGGAAAGTATGCATACAATGAAACTGCTTTAGCTGTCCTTAAATCAAGCAACAGAAAGATAGATGGTTCTGTTCTAATTCGGGGCAAATTTCAAGCTGAGAAATCCAAGATGACACGTTGCAATAGCCTCCTGTTATGGTCCCACCTAGTAGATAAGAGTTTAGGTCTTGAAAGCTTTAATATCCACAAGACTATAGGATCACCCTATATCCTGTGCTGGGAGGGGGGAAAATCCCTGCTCTGTGCTGGCTCAGCAGGGCCAGTGAGTGTGGCCAGGGGGCAGGAAGTGGGTCTTTGGGGGCTATGTGGGGGGGGTGCTGGGCTGTGAGGGGGCAGGAGACACTGGGCAGTAGGGGAGGTTTGTTTTGGGGTGCTAGGCAGTGTGGAGGTCTGTTGCGGGGGCACTGGGTAGAGGGAAAGATCTGTGTGTGTTAGGGTGCTGGGCAGTGGGGGGGTCTATGTGGGGGGCTGCGTAGTTGTGGTGGTGGGGCTATGGGGAAGAGCACTGGGTAGTGGGAGGTGGGGGAGATGTGTGTGTGTTGAGGTGTTAGTGGGACATCTTCATGGGGCGCTGGGCAAGTGTGGTGGTGTGCAGAGCACTGTGCATTTATGAGGAAGATCTGGAGGGGTGCTGGGCATGGCAGGTACAGGGGGTACAGGGCATAGGGAATCAGGGAGGTGTTGGATGGGGGGCTGTGTGGCGTGGCACAGTTCCACCCCCAAGGGGAAGGGGCATGTTGGCAGCACACAGGGTCGGGTGGGCCGCTATGTGTCTGGTGACTGCCTGTTTGTAAATAGTGCCCTTGCACTGGGCTGAGCAGAGCAGGGTCGCCCCTGCCATACCATGCGCCTGGCCTGTCCCTCACTCTGGGGACCGACCTCTCCACGCCATGCTCCATTGCCCCGATGGGGGCCCACAAATATGTTTGGTGCCAGGCTTACAAAAGGTTAATCTGGCCACTGTAATTGACCCTCTGCCTTCTCCAGGTGAACTACAAGGTGAGATTTTCTTCACCTGAGTATAAAATGTTACATGGCAATTGATCATAGTATTGAAATCCTAAAAATCTTTCTACCATCAGGTTAACCCAACTGGGGCTGACTAAAAAGGATACAACATCTATTGAAGGACCAAGAAAGTATAAAGGGTCCCAGGTCTGCTTATCAGAAAAGTGGGTTTTTTAATTAGAAAATTATGTTTTTCCTATAAGTGCTGTTACTTCCAGGTATGCTTCATACCTGAGCACTGGTTAGAGGCACTCATTTGTGAAACTTAACATGGATATTTAATGTAGTTCGGCCTTTTCCAGTGTATAAGAAAGCAGAAAGGTAAAGCTCAGAAATCAAGTTCCCACAAAAAGCAATAATTTGTTATTAATGTAAGTCAAACTGCTTATGCTGCACTCCAGACAAGAGACTTGGCAGTGCTTCTATATCACGCAATGGACATTTCATTAAACAAAGGACATTTCATTACAGGAAAGACTATTCGTAAATGGCAAGAGTGGTGAGCTCTGCAGAAGGACTGAAATTTCACAGACCTGGATCCAAAGAGACTCAGAGCCCACATCCACAGGAATAAGGATGTCTCATAAGTTAAGCATCTACAGGAGAAAAACTCCTCAAACTCTCAGAATTCAAAAGAACTAAGGAGAATTAACTTTGTCTTCTGTCACAGCTATGTCAGTTCCTAAAGTCCTTTCTAAATAGGGAATTCCTACAAGCTAAATAGATTTTCTATAAGGCACAGAGACTCGAAGTTGAAATTTAGTTCATGTTGGACTAAGGACATTAAGGCATCTGTAAGAAACTGCAGTGACATTATAAATAGCTTTAGAATATGAGAAGTTATGTAGTGCTATTAGTACTCATGCAATTAATAAATACCCACAATTACCTCAAATCAAGCATACTTATTGAGAGGTTATTTATAGAGATGTGCTGCTGTTAACAGAATGTATGCTACAGATCTTGCCTCCATCTCTAGACAACAGTAAATGTGTAACACATAACTTTATGCCACATCATGAGGCATGAAGCAGCACAGTGCAAACCAAAGTACTTCCTAAGCTTTATCACTCACTTTGAATGGCAGCATTTTATCTTCTTTAAAAGAAACACTGCACTAAATATATTTCACACAGTTATGATCAGAAAGCTCTCTAGACATACATCTTATGTTCCTGCCACATGCTTGTCATTAAGTTCCAGCCCCAGTCATAATTAAATAGACAGCAGGTAGAACCTCTGTCTAATTTTGCAAAGCATCTAACCCTACAGAATCTTCATAAAACAGTCTAGCAATTCATTGCCATTCGCAGAAATAGCAGGGATGAAAACTAGGCCATAGTGAAGTCTGGATTTCACCTGAAGTGTGTAATGCTGCAGGATTTACTCTGCAAAAAGATGCGTCTTACAATAGTGTGCACACGAACCCAGTCAATTAAGCTGGTTTATACGTATCCTCATCACTTTCAGAGAAACCACACCACTTTTTACCTATAATGCACTTGAACTTGGATGTACAAGGTTCATTTTAGCTAGACTGCTCCCACAATTATTCAGTGCATAGTTATTTTCTAATTCTTATATAGGCTTCTCTCTCTTTTGAGTCTATGCCCTTGCAATCTATCAGAATCTTTCTCAAACAATGTTAGCTTTTCATTGCAAATTTTTTGCCTACAAGCAACCAGGCCTCAAGAGAAAAATCAGAGAAGAAAGACTATGTATAACAATGTGGCCAGGATTTTACTCCTACATAATCTCTTTAGTTTATGAGTTTAAGTATCTAATCTCACTGAAATCTATATGTTCTTGATTAGCTTTTCCACCTTCAAATACAACATGAATCTCTCCTGTTCATCCCATATCAGGTAACTGTAAAATATTCATCAACCCCTGGAAAAATCACTATGACTGTTTCTAATTTATTGATGTAACCCATATTTCAGAATTTTAGTGATGACAAAAGGAATGGATGCTAATTTCAGATACCTGTGGCAATAAGTATCTAAAACCTAGCTCAAGTTTCAGAGTAGCTAATTCTCTTATTCAATATCCTTAAAGGGAAAATGTATATTTATTCAGTGAAATGTAACCAAGGACCCTCAATGTCATTAACAGTGTCTGTGCATTTTTTATTCTCAGGTGTTGCACCAAGCTGTGTAAGTGACGTGCCTTAGTTGGTTGCTAACAAATATGAATGATAAACATTGATTAAGATTCTGCACTACCATCTCTTGTAATGCCATGCACAGAAAGGTGAGATTATAACAGCATTGCCAAGCTAACTTTTGTCTTATCAAGAGTCTTATAGTCAGTCTCTGCTGGAAAAATCAAACCTTCAATTTCTGCTATTTAAATAAATCAGTTCTCTTTGGATCCTAATCAGACTGTCTTCAAACAGGATTGTCCCTTGATGCCCCTTGCTGGCATTGTTGAGTGTTTGAACTAGTTAAAATCCATACATTGTGATCTTATCATGCAATCAAGCCGGCTCTGGCAGCAAGCGACAAGTGTTTTGTCTTAGATTTTATACTCAGACATCAGAACCATGCTCCATGACTTCACTAAACCATCTGAAAAGTATAAAGTGGATTTAAAATCTGAAATGTAAATAACTAGCAGCCTTGCAACATGCAAATCATCTAATTAAAAATGATGGGAAAACTGTGTCACCTAGACATCAAGGAGAATTCTTAGAAAATGAAAAACTAGCATTTGCTACTTAGGTTAGGTGTTTTACTGAACCTATTCTACCACACACAAAATTATACAAAATGGCCTGTCTGATCATGGATAAACATTACAGAAATAAAAACTAGCAGGCAGCTGTTCCAACAAGGGGCCAAATTCAGTGCTTAATCTGTGCCAGGGCTTGCTAGGGCTGAGCCCCCGCTGCCTTAAGCTTGCCAATTCATAGCCCTGGCACCCTCTGGGCTTGCTGAGTCAGTTATGAAAGTAAAAAAATTGCTTGAGCCCTGGAACCTCTTTCATTATAAACTAAACACTGAGCAAATTTTATTCTCACCTACCATCAGGGAAAAATCTAAGTAATTTGAGGTAAAAAAAATAGCCCATGAACCACCAATCAATTCTGGGTTTCCCCGGCCTGGTCTGATACTTTCATGGTGCTGTAACGTGAACAAGCTGACTACGCTGTATTCTGTAGGAACTTCAGAGCCCCAGTCAGATAAGGGCCTAGTTGTGCTAAGCACTGTACAACAACAAAAAGACAGTGCACCTCCCCGAGACCTTACACTCTTAAATTAAACAAGAGACGATAGGTGTGTGTGTTAATTGTATTTTACCTATGTATTTTATCTATGTAAAACAAAGTATACTTTAAGAACTACTGTCAGTGATCTATTGCAGACTGGCCATCTGCAATAGAGCACATCACTTAGAATTATTTAAACTGTATGCTATTGTAACTTGTAGTAAGGGATGTGTGTCTGGTTTCTATTTTTAGATTACAATGCAGTAGGGATTATTAGTAACATCAATAAAAAGATCATTTGTTTTGGAAAACATATTGCCTGTGTCAATCACTTTATTAGAAGGTTATATTTGTGTCCTTCGAGTGTTTCCTTATGTGATGCATGGCTAGAAAGGGTTAAAGATCCTGCAAAATGAATAACCCACAGAGGACATGTGGAGAGATAATGTTTATATCTTTGCATATTTACATATGTATGAGTAGGGTGGACAATGTAGTCAACAGTGCCTGTTTACGCTGTATTCTGATAATTTAGAGATCCAAACAACATCCTATCGTGTAAATGAATTGTAAACATGGGATATCTCAGTATTCATCTCTCTTTGAAATGTACTGCGAATGGTGGAGGAACAAGAAAATGTACTATGAACGGTGAAGGAACAAACAAACAACCCAATTACATATCCAGAGTCCTGGATGTGCGGTGCTGGGTGGCTAGACAACATCAATTCTCACCACATCATGGTCTCACTAGCACCATTTTCAGCACCAGTGAGATTAAATCCAGGGTGGGTCTGCCTATCGGCATTGTGATAATACCTTCATCTGCGGTGTAGACCTACCCTCAGACACAGTATGGGTGAGGATCCAGAAAAAGGTCAAAAAAATCGAGACGGATGTCCAGATTACAGGCCTAACTGACAGGGAGTATGGTGGTATTGTCCATGTTGATCTTAAACTGATAGCTGGGTATTCAGAAGGATCTGTCAGAAAAACAGGCCAAGATTTTAATTTGTACAGACAGGTCCAGAGTGACGGGTAGATCTGAGAGTCGTCAGCATAGAGAAACAGTTGAATTTGCGTTTACACAAGAGATCACTGGAATGCCCCCATCATATCCCTTCCCCCCCAACCATATACTCTGTGCCAGCTGGAAGGTGTCAAAAAAGCACTACACCACTCACTCAGAAACCTCCCTGCATGGGAGAGTCCCTCCACAGGCTAGCTAACCCAGATTAAAGACAGCTTTGTACCAGTGGGGTGACAAGAAACTACCCTAATGTGGGGGAAAGATCTGACCCCTAATCTGGAAGTATCCCTATTTATAGCTTAATGAAGCCTAATGGGACTTTCCCCCCATTTTCTCTCCATTGTTTTATTTGTACACAGTTTCAACTTTTCTCTTAGTTTTTTTTTCACATCTGTCTTGAGGGCCAAAATACCTGCTTGTGTTCAGATATGGGTTGTAGAACTTGAGCTACTTTTTTCCCTTTCTTGTAATAGGAAGAAAACATAAGTCTTACAGTTGCTTGGATTTATTTCTATAATATGTCATTAAAAGAAAATTCAGATTTCCCTGAACTCTTTCTACTCTCTTTAGGACATTTATGTCTACAAGATTCACTTAGCTTCTTAGCCCTATAGCTAACAGAACATGATAAAGGCTTGCTAGTTCTTCTTGATACAGAATGATGGTAGCAAAGATGGATGGTTTGTAAAGCTGGCATGGACTGTAATGAATGAGGTTTGCAAATACATCAGCATTTTGAATTCTATCTGTTTCACATACTGTATTCAACATCCATCCTGAGAAGGTAAATCAGACTATTGAGAAAAACTATTGAGGTGCTTATTTTTATACATTTTCAGTAAAATGAGATTACACCAAGATTATGAGCTCCTCAAGGCAGGGATCATGCTTTCTGCTTGGAAAATGTGCTACTGAAATTAAAACCAACAAAAATAATATTTTCTCAAGTTGCTGTCTCAGAAAATTTCTGTTTTGTTCTGCTTCTCCCTGTTCTAGTTAGAGCTTTAATTCAGTATCTCCTCTGTTATATACCTTACTATATGCTACATTCTCACACAGCAGCTGCCTGTCTCCAGAAATCTTGTTAGCATGTCTGCTGCACGTTTAATTTTGTCAAATCTTTTTATAAGATGTCATGAGTATGCAGTACAGTGTGCAATTATGGACTCATTAGGCTTCAAAAAGCTAGTAATTCATTACAAACGACAGTTACTGCAATTGCTATCTTGACAGATGCTTCTTTGTTTTATTCTAGTCTAACCCTTTAATTGCTGATATAAAAAGATACGCAAGTTAATAATGCACCAATAACCTCAGTGGGGGAGGGAGAGAGAGAAAGAGAGAAAATGAGAATCAGTTTTCTTCTCTTTCATGGAACAGAGGTCAAAATTGGAATCTTGGCTAAACATTAGATGAGTTGTGTATGTATTTTGTCTGCAAATATTAGACTCTTTACATTGCCTCACCCCACTTCCCATCTTCCACTCCAGTGTTTAATAAACTAGAGCTGACTACAGTACATAAAAGTAGTAACCATGCACATACATTATCAAGCACAGGCAAAGCAGCTCAAGATCTTTACCTTCAAAAGCACAGGACATTTTCATTACAGCTTCACAACAGGATGTCATCTGATTTTGAGATGCTGCTTCAGTGACTTATTTACCAATTTTAGTAAAACTGGGAATAGTGGCCACACCTATCTGCAACAGAGATTGCAGAGGTTTTATTCATTTATTTATTGTTCTGCCAAACCTTCAGTATTGGGCGATGGGCTCTTCCTTTACTATCTTCAGCCCCAAAAGCCAGTCCAAAAGTACACAGACAACTGCAGTTTCATTTAACGTACATACTGTCTCAGCTGTGGCCTCAGTGCTTTCTGTCTGAGAGGACAGGAGAGCAGCTTCCGCAATCAGGAGCACTGTTGACAGATTCAGAGTGAACGCAAGTCATCCCTATCTCTGGCTCTCAAGACCTTCATCCTAGACACTTGCTTGCATGGTCCCATAGAATTACAACTGCCTCATTGGATCATAAATGGTCTCTTACATAGCTGAGCACAAACCTGTCAGAATCTTAAATAGATCCCTAAATAGACACCTGTGTGCCAGATTGTCTGTGGTCAGTCCTGCTAAGGGGTATGTCTGCTGCATTCTGACAGACTGGAGTAGGTGTTGCCTCTACTTTCAATTTCAAATACAGTGAGTTACACTAGTCCACTATGAAATTGATGAAAGACCAGATCACTATGGACCGAAGGAAGAGGCATAATTTCCCAGCAAGCCAGAGGAAGAAGAATTTGTTTCTCACTACAGCTGCTACCAAGATTATTGATGGATCTGGTAGGATCCTGAGGCTTTGCACTTCCTTAATGAACTGTGGAAAGATACTAATTCTTTGGTTCCAAAAGTATGAATCAAATTAGCCAATGACTGAAGAGGAAGAAGGCCTGTACCATGATTAGATCCTCAGTTGTTAAAGCATTTTTATATATTCTGTTACAGAGGATGTCCATTGATGTACAGTGCTAACATCTATTCATACCCATCTGTACAAACTTTTCTGTTTTCAAGCCTCATTTTAATTTTTTATTAGGCATTCTGTTAAAAGAAGCTGCAACTTGCTGTAAAGCTTCACTTCATTTTTGGCATCCTCAGCAAGATTCAGGACATGTGTCTGAATTAAAAGTGAGACTAATTCAACTAATCGAAGAATGACACAGCCAGAGAAATTAGTACAGCCGAGTGCTAAGAATAAAATTAAAAAAAACCACCACAGACTAACTGAAACAAGTGGCACAAAAGCTGTATTTAGGGAGACAGACAAGGGGGTGGGAAGCTGAATTCAGTAGAGATGTAATGATACTGAGGCAGTGAGATAAGAAGAGAGGCTGCCTTTGAAATAACAGGATAAAAGAAGGTGCCAAGGATCAGGATCACATTCTCCCATTAAGATAAAAGCCATGCAAGATCAGCGGCAAAGGAGGTACAGAATTCGTAAACCCCAATTCAATTTTTCTGTTATTGCTGCCACACGCATAAATGCATGCACACACCCATCCCTGTTTATCTTGCTCTTAGTTTGGTCAATGCAGATGAGGAGGAATGAGTCAGAGTCATTTGCTGAAATCAGCACCCTGTGTGTCATGCTACAATTGAACAGACAACATAAAGCAAGCTTGCAGCAAGAAATAGAATAGAATTAAGCTGCCTAGTAAGGATTTATTTTTTTTTAAAGCAGCAGCCTTTCTTCAAGCAGCTAGGGCAATTATTCATTTTCAGAATAAAGGAGAACTCACACCTGAACGCTCACTGAAAGAAAAGTGTACCCAGGACACTGTCTAGAAGCTGTGATCAGTTTTAGCTACTAAGCACCTGTTTTCTAGGAGAAGATTGATTTTATTTATTTATAGGGACATGAAATGCCCTGAAAGTATTAGACACAGCACAAAAACACAACTACACTTTCAACAGATTAAGCTCTTTTGTGGGCCAGATCATCTCAACCACTTACAGGAGATATCTATTTAATCAATAGTGCATCCTAAAGTGCTTTCTATAATCACTGTGGGAGACAGAGATGGTTAAATTTATGTTTTGAAGATTTGACTCTTAAACGGGGCATCTGTTACAAATAATAGACTTTTTTTGCTGTTAATATCTGGCAGATTTTAATGTGAACAAGTAAAATCCAGCAAGCCAAACCTAGATACAAGTTAGAACAGATTCTGGGAGTGTGTCCATACACATAATGGAGGAAACACCTATGTGTACAAACATAAAGCAAGACTTACAATTTTATTATTTTGTTCCAATCATGGGCCAGTGAACACATCACTGACAGTAAGACTTCAATGGCCTTTGGATTTCTTATTAGGAATAGTGAGATGGATAGACAAGCTAAAGGAAAGGTATCTTTTTGTCCAAAAAAACAAAATTGTACTTGTTAATCATCCTACAGATCCCTCTATTAAGAAAGAATAGAAGCTGCCCCAGGTTTAGTTGTGATGAGTTATTATTAATGTATGTCATTTCTTTAGGAACAGAGAGCCATTATGAGCCATTTTTTGTTGCAGGAGTAGGGCTGCAGAGAGGTTTTCAGGAGGGCCTTGACCAAGTTTGAAACTGAGGCCCTCCACCTTCAAAAATAAAATAACCCTGGAGACAAAACAGTTTAAAGGTGGAGACTATGGGGAAGGGAGAGTCAGAGAGGACTCAGGCCTGTGGAGGCACTGCCCTTCTCACAAGGGAGGGGAGGCTGGGAAAATGATGGGGGGGGGTCAGAGAAGGCCCAGGGCTGTGGGGTCATTGCCCTTCCACAGGAATCAGGGGCCAGGGTCTTGGGGCAAACTGCCATTTTGCCTTGCCCTACCCTGCTCATCAGTGAGAAAAGAATGAAGTAAAATCTTTAACAAGGTGCATAATAGATGAGAAAAGCAACAGCATAAACTAACCCTGGATGCTTCATTGCCTAATGAAAGTGACTGGAATACTAGACAACAACGATCAATTCATGCAAAATACTATTGAGCTACTGATAATTAAGTGAATTAACGCTAATGGCTTTAAAAGACATTTAATACCACAACCTACAAATGGATCTGCACAAAATTTTGGGTATTTTGTTTGTTGGGGGGGGCGTTGTTTGTTTTTAGTGAAAAAACTGTGGAAGCTTTACTTTTCAGATCATACCAGAGTGGTTCCAATAACATTTTGAATATTGAATACATTTCTATCCAAAAAAGATTCCTGAACCTAAAAAAAGTTCAAGTAATTGTGTAAAAAAAAATAATCACAAAGAGCACTATATTAAGAGCTTACTGCTGCTAACAGGAAAAACAACAAATGGGCTTGTCAGATAGATAATTAGAATAGAATGCAATTCAGCCTCCATCAGGTTTGCTAGTCCCAGAGCAAATTCTGTCATAAATAAAATGAAAGTGTAATTCAGAAACAGAGCCCATAAGTGTTTTAAGAATGCTTTAAACCATTCACTAAGGCCACGTCCAGACTAGGTATTAAAATCGATTTTAGATACGCAACTTCAGCTACGGGAATAACGTAGCTGAAGTCGAATTTCTAAAATCGAGGTACTCACCCGTCTGGACGGCGCGGCATCGATGTCCGCGGCTCTCCGTGTCGATTCCGGAACTCCGTTCGGGTTGATGGAGTTCCGGAATCGATGTAAGCGCGCTCGGGGATCGATACATCGCATCCAGACTAGACGCGATATATCGATCCCCGAGCAATCGATTTTAACCCGCCGATGCCGCGGGTTAGTCTGGACGTGCGCTTAGAAGCAGGTGGAATTTCCAACATGATTTCCTTTATTTCCCTGTACAAGAAGCCTTCATGAATGGTATCTCTAATCTTTTGATAATTTAACCAGGTTCATTAAAAACAATGAGAACACTAAGGGTCAAATCCCATTCTCTGGACTCAGGCGCATATTCTCATTAACTCTCGTGTAACTATTCCTATGAGCATGGCAAAGCATCACTGGATCTTAGCTCACTCACAGTACAAAGGTATCTCCCTCATTCTCTCCTGGACTAGCAGTTGATCTCTTGTGACCAATGATGGCTAGCAATGGCAGCCTTCCCGCTGGAAAGGGGATATTTCCAGTCTTCCAATAGAACACACTGTGACGTTGCACTATGATTTTATGAAAGTATTCTGATGAGTATGAATATAATGTAATTGGAATATGCTTCATGCAAAAGGTCTCTTGGAAGGTATCATTACAAAGCTTATAATCTACTGAGTGTGGTTATCCTATTTGTGTAAATGTATCACTTGTATCTGAAACTAGAAATATGAAATATAACACTGAGGGCCTACTGTAATTATGCAAAGCGTGGGCCATTAATGGTGGTTTGAAATCTTGATGGCTCCCATTAACCAGGACAATTGTCTGTAGATGTCTCTGTTTTACCTGTATACTGTATACTTCCTGTATACTGTGTGCTGGCAAGTGGGTAATGAAGTCTTACAGTGGCATATGATCATATCACCTGAAGAGGAATCCATCTTTAACCTGGTGATTTTCCATTGAGAAGGGGGTGGGGGTGGGAACCCAGAGGGACAAAGGATTCCCGCCTTATGCAAAAGTTATATAAGTGGGTGGAACAGACAAAGAAGCAGCCATCATGAGAAATCCCCTAGCTACCACCTGAGCTGGAATAAGGGCTGTACCAGGAGAAAGGATTGGGCCCAGACTAGGAAGGCATCCAGTCTATGAAAGAAACATCTCTGAGGATGAGATTTTATCTGTATTCAGTTTTATTACTATATTAGACTTAGAGTTGCGTGTTTTATTTTATTTTACTTGGTAATTCACTTTGTTCTGTCTGTCAATACTTGGAACCACTTAAATCCTACTTTCTGTATTTAATAAAATCACTTTTTACTTATTAATTAACCCAGAATATGCATTAATACCAGGGGAGGGGGGGACAGCTGTGCATACCTCTGTGTTATAGAGGGCGAACAATTTATGAGTTTACCCTTTATAAGCCTTATACAGGGTAAAACGGATTTATTTGGGGTTTAGAGCCCATTGAGAATTTGGCATCTCAGTGTTAAAGACAGGAACACTTCTGTAAGCTGCTTTCAGTTAAGTCTGCAGCTTTGGGGCACGTGGTTCAGACCCTGGGTCTGTGCTGGAGCAGATGGGTGTATCTAGCTCAACAAGACAGGGTGCTGGAGTCCTAAGCTGCCAGGGTGGGAAAGCAGGGGCAGAAGTATTCTTAGCACATCAGCTGGCAGTTCCCAAGGGGGTTTCTGTGATCTAACCCATCACACACACCACTTGATTCTAGCCCTAGAAAACCCCAATGTAACAGACATTACACCATTATGTATGGAAACTTACTATACTTCACAGGTTGCTAAATTTTAGTCATAATCAGGGCTTTAGAGCAGAGCCTGGAGCTGGAGCGCGGAGCAGCTCCAGAGTAGTGGAGCTGCAGGTTTTTGCCTGGAGCTGGAGCTGAGTTGGAGCACAGCTCCAAAGCCCTGGTTATAATCTCTGCTCCTGTGAGGCCTGTACACAGGACTGAATTAACCTTTTGTGGGCCCAGTACCAAACGTATTTGTGGGCCCCTTTGGGTCAATGGAGCATAGCATGGGTAGGTCAGTCCCTAGAGTGAGGGGCCAGCCGGGGCAATGGGGCATGGCACAGTAGGGGTGGCCCCATTCCACCCAGCCCAGTGCGAGGGCACTAATTACAAACTGGTGATTACCAGACATACAGTGGCCCGCCCAGCCCTGTGCTGCCAGCATGCCCCTCCCCTCAGGGGCAGGCCCTTGCCATGCCACACAGCCCCCCACCCCCACCCCCTGGATCCACTATGCCCAGAGCTTCCCCCAACCTCCCCACACAAATGCATAGTGCCCTGTACAACACCATCCCTGCCCAGAACCTCCCTGCCCACAGCACTACCACAACTGCCCATCACCCCCCCACAGAATCCCCACTCCCTAGTGCTCCAATACACACATCTTCCCCTCACAGCCCAAAACCCTCTCAAATTCCCCAGAATCCTACTCCCCACATGCTCTGCCTCCTGGTTGCACTCACCAGCCCTGCTGGGAGGAGACTGTGTCTGCCGGGCTGAGCCGGCAGTGCAGCCAGGGCTGGTCCTGGGGCGGGGAATCATTCCAGCCCCTCGGGAGTGGCATGATCAGCCATGCCAGGGCCTACCCTGGCCAGGCTCTTTCAAAACGCACTTGCCTGGAGGGGTCAGCTAAGCCTCCCACCCTGCTTCTCTCCCCACTACCTGCCCTCAAAGCTGGCTGAGACTGGCTAGGCTTCAGCACCAATCCCAGGCGGCTCAACTCCGGGGAGACAGGCGAGATCCTACAGGTGGTGGGAAGCAGAGACTGGGGTCCAGCCAGGGGGCAGAGAGGAGCAGGGGGGTGGAACCAGGGGGTTGAGAGGAGCCCTTGGCCATTCAGCAGGCAGGCCAAGAGGAAAAAGTAGTGGGCAGGAGAAGCCAGCGAGGTTTCAGTGCACAGTGCAAATGGAGCAGGCCGGGGGCTCTTCTGAGCATGGGCCCGACTTCATGGCACCACTGGCACCATTGTAAACCCAGTACTGCCTGTACACTTGGATTCTGTACTAAACAGCCTGGAATTTCAGAAGTAAAGGTACAAACACAAGCAGTATCAATTGCCAGATTTCTGAAACAGTGACTGCTGTTTTTACTGCTGCCATTTTTGGAGGCAAATTTCAAATCCAGTTTTGCATCCATCACAGCAAATAAGTTCTCAGGAAAGAGAAGGCAGAAAATTAGAAAGTAAAATATTAAAAAGCCACTTTAAAAACATTTCTAAAATTGATTTTCCATTAAATGTTGCATATACAGAACACATGACCGTGAGAGATGAAGATTTATTGGCACTCTCTGGATCACCTGAAGAAATCAACTGTTTCTTCTCCACTTGTGAATAATGTAACCATCTCAAATCTTTATAGCCACATCACTCCATCACGTAGCCTATCTTGGTTTTATTGACATACATGCACACATAAATCCGGACGTGTCATTTCAAAGGTGCTTTTCCGTACATTTATAGGGAGTGAGAATGGTTATGCTCTATAGTTGGACAAAACTTTGGTAACAAGAGGCTATGTCTTTCTCTGGTGATAGAGTGCCCAGCAATAATAATATTAAGACTTTTGAGCAATATTGTAATAAAATAACTCATAATAATAAAATAACTCATAATTAGTATACACAATCCTTGATGGTGTTTACAGGAATAGGTCCTAAAATTTTGACTTATTTGCATTCAATATACTTAACTCTTAGGATGAACAGCGCCATCATCAAGAATTATCGTAATTATTCAAATACTTTATAAATCTCACTGGAAGCCATAATGTTATAGTTAGTTGTGTATTAAACAATTGATGATTCCACCCTTTGTATTCAGGATACTGCAATAATAACTGACACAGATCATTGCATGTGTTTTCATAAAACAAAGTCGAAATCATGCTAGGCTAGTCATTTAGAACAGCATATCTAATACCGACACGCTTGTGTAATTTAACAATTCCAGCCCATACTGAGCTGACATCCACCTCAGGAAGAAAACTATATGTTAGCAAAACACAGCAAAATTCCTCTTGAAACAGAAGAAACTACAGTTGGCTAGACTGCAAACCATTGCATTTTGAATTGCTACATTAGTTATTTCTTTCTTCTACAAAGCAGAATCCCTTCTCATCCCAAACAAGCAGTGCCAGAGTCACCTTCACCTTTGAGAACATTTTATGTTCTGTAAGGCAAACTATCCTTGCTGCAACAGAAATTTGTTCATGATGATTAAACAAAAATGGCACATCTTGAGCCTATATAGCGCCATGCTGGTGAGTCATTTAAGAGGAGTCTTTCCTATCTTATCACAATATACATATTGTAATTCAATTACACTTTGGGGGATTCCCCCCCCCATGCCAATGTGGGTGATTTTATTGCTCATGAAAGGTGCCACCAGGCTGAGAGCCCAGAGACTAAGTGCCTCTGTTTAGTCAGAGAACAAGCACAGTATTTCAAGTGGCAGTGCAACTTTCCCTTAACAAACCATCTCTAGTTCACTCTTCGCCATTCAGTCTTTGGTAACTCCAACACTCACAGCAAGAATGAGAGTTTTACTATATAAATACATGAGCAAGGATGATACTTTTGGTATGGGTGTATCATTGCTAGCAGGTTCAGAGGTGCCAAGGACTAGAATGCAGCTTTGGACCTAGACTAGAATTGTTAAACTGGAGAAGATGGGGATTAATATGAGAACTGAAAAGTGGGTAAGAAACTAGTTAAATGGGAGACTACAACAGGTCATACTGAAAGGTGAATTGTCAGACTGGAGGGAGGTTACTAATGGAGTTCCTCAAGGACTGGTCTAAAGACCAATCTTATTTAATATTTTCATTAATGACCATAGTACAAAAGTATGAAAGTGCTAATAAAATTTGCAGATGACACAAAGTTGGGAGGTATTGTCAATACAGAGGAGGACTGGAATATCATACCAGAAGATTTGGATGACCTTTAAAACTGGAGCAATAGAAATGGGATGAAATTTAATAGTGCAAGGTCATGCACATAGGGACTATCAACAAGAATTTTTGCTATAAACTGGGTACCAAAGTAACAATCTGCAGTAACTCATGAAGCCTTCATATTGCAGAAGCCCCAAGTGAAACCACCTACAGCTACATTGCTATTTAAAAGGAAGAGGATAACTAAGTTGCTTGCCACATTGTTACCACAAAGGAATGTTGCAAGCATTTGGCCAACTACAGATCAGAACATGTATTTAGCCTGTGATGAAATACAAGATTAAGTCTCTGAAGCAGGTTTGGTAAAGTCATAAATAGAGAGAACTATGAACAAAAGCAGAGTGAGCTTACTGAGATGTACTTGAAGTCAGAAGTTTGCGAGCGTACGGCAACATATGGATTTGCCCGTTTCACCTCCCTTTAACCTCAGGATATTGGTATAAAAAATACTCCTGTTAACAGTCACATTTACAAACATTCTTTCCTCTCTCTTCATCTGATACTGGCATAAAGCAGATAGAAGTTGACAACAGGGGACACACAGAGCCCTTAGCATGACAGAGAGGATGGGGGAGTTGCAAGGAGTTACTGAAGTAGAGGGGAGCAGAAGGGGTTATACCTGAAGCCAGGGGTGCGGTAGAGGGGAAAAAGAGAGGAATGTAAGGGGCCCTTGGTATGTGCAATGTGACTGGCCAACAGAAACAAGGTGTATGTCCCTCTATTTAATTAATATTTGAAATAAAGGGTAACACTCAGAATCAGTTTCTATTTTTTAAATATTTTCCTTTAAACATTTTCCATCTTTCAATAGCAAGACTGTTTTACAAAATATTTCATATGCTTTGGCAGTCACCATTTCATTGAATAAGGAGGAGGAACGGAGAAGTCACATCCTTGGCAATTTGGCAGCATGATGTTGTAGCATCATTCTGCATTCTACCATAAACTACACAAATGCCAAGATTTCCCCATCACAAAGCTCTCCTCATCAATGCCTGCCTGCAGCCCTCAGATACAAGTAAAAGAGAAAAGGTAGGAAAGAAAAGGCAGTGTGTAACAGGAGACTGAGATGGAAAATGAATAGACAGGAAGAAGAAAAAGAGAACAACATGTAGCAGTTTGTATAGTGCTTTCCCTCTCCAGAGTGCTTTATCTGTGCTGACTAATCAATCCTCACAATAACCCTGTGTGGTAGGCAAGTATTATCTGCATAGGTAAAAGGGTAAATGTTTTACACTGCACATAACACAGTGGAAAAAATCCTTTCTGTCCTGGTGAAATATGTTGAGGTTCTGAGCTCCCAGTGCTTGCAGAGTTTAACTGAGTCTCTTGTACCCTCTCAGCTCCCAGTCATTCTCATGCACAGGAATAAAAAATTAGCCACTTTTGGGAGGGCACTTTCCATGCTCCCTGCAGCCAGAGGAGCTGGCTCCCCACCGCCACAGCTGGCTATCCCTCCCCTCTTGGCCCTGGGGCAGGTGCAGTTCACTTGCCCTGGCCAGGAACCAGAGGAGTTCTGTGCCTCTGCTGTTTGCCCCCCACCTTCTGCATGCCCCTGAGTACAGGGCAGTCTTCAACCGGGGAATCTGCAAACCACTGTGGTTCCTGAAAAATCACCTAGGTTGCATAAACCTGTTTGAAGGGCAGTTAATAACTAGCCATTTTAGACTTCAGCCTCACAACGAGCGAGTATCTGAAACATCCGTCTACCACCTAGCTTTATTTCTCGCCATATAGAAGTGCAATAGCTAGTTCCTCCTTCCTTGGAGACAACTGACAAGTGTGACTTTCTCTTCTTAGCAGGCTATGTTACTGTGAGATGATGGATGGAGTGATAGGTGCAGTCAGCAAGGTCTTTTCCTCAAAGGTTAGCGTTTGTTACAAGAAAGTAAAATAATCAGAAAGCAACCATAAAACCTAATGAACCCCTTAGATGTACAGTCCTAGCCTACCAAAGGGTAACCTCCACTTTCTGCCTTCTAAGCAATCATTTTTTCCCAATGACACCTTACCTTAGGCCAAGCTGCAATTAACTCTCTTCTCCCCAGGGGCTAAGTAGTACACTTACACCCTGTCACAGTTACCTCATTGCATGGTCAATCTGCAGTAGAGATGAGAAATCTGAGCTGATTTTTGAAGAAGAATGCAAACTACAGCTGACACTTACAAATTGTTATCCTACTGCTCTGCTGCTTTCTTTATCTGAAACAGATTCACTCTTTTCAAACCAAGCTCTCAACACAGCTCATTTTAAACCTGTCATTTTGTTCCTGTAGCAGATATTACACTGTGACAGTAAGTCACCATGACTGCTTATCGCTGCAAAGCAGAACATCTCCCTGAACCACGCCATTCTCTGAAAAGAACACACAGACTTACCAGAATCTTTGCAAGTCTAAGCAATTTGGATTATTTTGTTTCTCAAACATTAGCCTAAGCCCTTAAAAGAAGCCCACCTGAAAACCAACAGAATCCCTAGAGGCATATGCCCGATGCCATACCTTCACCCATACAGCAGAGGAGCACTTCTTTCTTATCTCAGACATTACTAAACGAACACGAATGAGAGACTGAAAAAGAGTATTGCAGAACCAGAACCAGCTGAAGAGGTGTTAGTGAGAGACACTGGAGCCAGCTCATGTCTTTCATGTCTTAAAGGCTTGGGAAAGTGGGTCTGACAGTTTGGGGAATATGTTTGTGTAATCTCTGAATTCCATTTCTGTTTTGTGGACACCATGTTGTACTTTAACCTCCATTTTGAATGTAACCCTTAGTATGGCTTTGAGCATTAGTATTGTAGCAGGAACTTGACTATGGGTTTGTCTGCTCTTAAAATGCTACAGTGGAACACATTCGCCACTGTAGCACTTCCCTGTAGATACCTCCTACACCAGTGGAAGGATCTCTCACTACTCTTTCAGGTGGGCTACTGGCTCTTGGTAGAGACCTTGCATGCCACCCATTAGTGAACAATTATGCATACATCTGGCCCTGGAGGTCCTTGTAAAACTCACCCCCAGGCTCTCTTCCAAGCATAGCCCCAGTAGGAAAACTGCCTCTAGAAAGCCTGACACCTATTCAATAGCAATTTGTTTGCCAAACCTCAAGTCCCTCAAGTATGATTTTATCAGTATAAGTGAATTGTGCAGCCAGTGGTTATTTTTATTTCACTAGACATCCTTGATGTTTGTTAAGGGGAAACATAACTAACACTCTAAGGAATTCCAGAAAATATACTAAGCAGGACTCTGAGAACATTTGGCCATTACTTTCCATTGTCTGCTGAAAGCTACATATTGAGCGTGTTAATTATACATTTAAACTGAAATGAAACAATCTTTTTGAATCCATGACTAAGGAGGCCAATCAGTGTGAGGCCACTGTTCTTTTGTCAAGGCTCCTTGAAAATAACTGAATAATCTAATTGGCTCATCCTACTCTTTGGAAGTTCAGGAGCAATTAGCTCCTTGCTGAAACTTTCATCTCTGGTTAAAAACCCAGTAAGCTCCCATCTACATTGGTAAAGTGTGTTAGCACTACAATTTTTAAAGAACTTATATGGTGGTGATATGGTTTAAATATTCACTGGCCAGCTTAGGCCAGGAATAACCCTTAATAAATCATGTTTACCTTTATAAAAACAAATAAGCATAAGCATTATTGTAAGCAGAGTGTTTGTGACTATTCTAAAAAAATACCACAGGGTTCTGTAATAACGGCAGAGACCTTGTTCTAGACTGCATCAGACTTTGTTCTAGACTACAACAGGTTCATGCTCTAAAACAGCTATGCTTGGTTTATACTGGTCAGGCAAGCCAATTTAAAATCATGTTAGCAAGCTGTCTGCCCCTTTCTCTAACTTATTCATACATCAAAATTATTTGCCAAACATCTGAATAATTCTTAGTCTGTAAGTTGCTCATGACCAGATGAGTGTGAGCATTCAATTTTCAAAATTCAAGCTGTTTTGTCTGGGCATGTTGGTTAGATAGTATGTTTCTGTTTCTTGAATGGATGAAAGCAACTTAGTCTGTAAGTTGCTCATGACCAGATGAGTGTGAGCATTCAATTTTCAAAATTCAAGCTGTTTTGTCTGGGCATGTTGGTTAGATAGTATGTTTCTGTTTCTTGAATGGATGAAAACAACAGACTCTGCTTTCTGGTATGAATCCCATTTACTGCTTCAAAATTCAGTTCCAGCCATAGGTGCTGGTTTGAAATGGTTTCTGTCATATACAGGGTTTACAGTTTGGTTCAGTGGCTCTCAGCAACACCCCCATACACATTGTTCCAGCATCACTGGTTCTAGATATGATTCTGCAACATTATCTACATTAGATGTTTCTGCAAACTCTTTTGCCAATGAAACAATTATGGAGATATACCTATCTCATAGAGCTGGAAGGGACCGTGAAAGATCATTAAGTCCAGCCCTCTGCCTTCACTAGCAGGACCAAGTACTGATTTTGCTCCAGATCCCTAAGTGTCCCCCTCAAGGATTGAACTCACAATACTGGGTTTAGCAAGCCAATGCTCAAACCACTGAGCTATCCCTCCCCTCTTTACTAGATGTTTGTGGAAAGTGAACACAAGAAGGACATTACTTAGATGACCTGTTGTTTGGGGCAGAGATTGACATTTTGTTCCCTGTTTGTAAACAATCTAGTCCTGGTCCATGGCTGAGGCTCTTAGGCACTACCCTGGTACAAACAAAACACCAACAAGGTTAAAACAAGTATGCTCACAAAATTCAGAAGAACATTCATGGAAACTCCTTGGTAGTGTTTTCCCCACTGTTACTACCACATCTCTGAACTAAGCCTATCAATTATGTTAACTAAAGTCTAGCTTCCTGGTAAAAGGTCAGAATAAACGTAAGTGAAAGAGGAACTTTACTATTCTTTTCATTTCATTTGCAAATGCTCCACTAGCTGCCCATCTACATTTTACTGACTAAGGCCTTTGGTTCAGTTTTCAATGCACAGCTAATTAGCTCTGCATGAGTGTGCAGCTTGGTTTTCCATAACTGAGATTGACTTGGTCAAATCAAAGACAATTTTCCTCTGGGGCAACATTTTAGAAAGTGCTAAATGCCTAAGTCACTTAGGCACACTTGAAAATTTTCCCCATGCTTATTGAAAGGTGCTTAGTGGGAGGTATTTCCTCCATCAGTTTTCAACTTCTCACTGCCAGCCAGTTGAGCTATAGAACTGCTCATTGAACAGACACAAGACTACAATGGATGAAGTGGTTTTTTTCCCCTAGTATCATTTGCAATGAATAGCTGAATTGTCTTTGCTCAAGCTTTCCAAAAATAGTTCACCTTCAGGCAAATACCAAGCTAGGAAGATTAAGATTGAAAGGATTTGGGAAAGTTATGGGTAATTGAAGACAAGGCAAACATTTACTCAATATTCACTATAGGAGACAGACACTATTTCCATTTGCTATCAAAGAAACCAGCTAAATGAATGCATTTCCTATTCACTAAAATTGAAAACTGGCTCAAAAAAGGGAAGAAAACTGAAGATTAAATTATCTCTAGTCTAAAATATGGTCATAAAACAATGGAGACAGTGTTAAAGGGACAGATTAAAATAATTCAGCTGTGAACTTGTACAAAAAACAGTTTTAACTACTGCATTCTTTTACCTATTGTCTAGTATAGTGAACTATCCTTGAAGAGATTCTGCAAAGAGGGAATTGTAATGTAATGTAAGCAAATCTGCTAGGGTGAATGCTCATGTCAGTCAGAATATCTAAGTTATTTACCAACGATTCCTTGTAACTGCTCTAATCCATGTTCTAGACAAGTGCTTTTCAAACTTATTTGATCATGCCCCCACTTAGTTGTATCTATAGTAGTTTATGCCCATCCCTCCTGCCACAGAAGTACATATGCCAATTTAAAAACAAAATCAATATGCAACTCTCACTACATATTAAAAACAGTAAGGCATTGATTCAAACAGAGCCATATAAATACATAGTAATGTAAATTTTAAGTGAGATACTGCTTACTGGCATCACACTGTTGTTACTAGTGTAATAGGTGTGCCTGTTTTTTGGAGCAGAGCAATTCCACGAATAAGCCAATGATCCAAAACTTGTGTTCAATGCTTACAATTAAGTGTGCATTTCACGTCATAGCAAAAAGATTAACATACAGATGGCAATGACTTTGTATAATACTATGCAAGTTTAACAGAAATCCATCAAAAATCACAGCATCATCTGAGGACCTGATATGTCTGGAGGAATCAGCATTGCTACTTATTCGTTGCTGGTGTAAAATGTGCACAGTAAGTTTTGTTGTTGGGAGGGGGGGTTCCTAGAGCTTCTCACATTGCCCCAGAATGCATTATGTGCCCACCCCCTGGTCGTGTGGACCACCCCGTTTGAGAACCTCTATTCTACAGCATGCTCATTCAGACAAAAACTTCAACATTTCCTTCAGTTTATGCCCTTGAAAAGAACATTTTAAAGCATATCTCATCAGTATTTGTAATTTGACGCTCTGCCTTTTAAACATGTTTTTCTGGTAGTTCTATCACATTACTGCTTTGAACTTGCTGACTCAAACTGTATTAATTTTGAAAATGCTTATTTGGAAAGAGCAGGAGGATAGACATGAAGGGCTAAAAGTCATTTTTAAAATGCCTTATACGGGCAATGTTTTGTCAGATCTTTCACTGCAACATCAGGATCTCATACATAATAAAATACACACAAACACTATTATATTTGCATATTGCCTGTATGCTTTAGACTCGTGGACCCCAGCTCATCTTGGCATTAAACATGAGGTATATTGTACAGTGTATGAGTATTGCATAAACAGCAAATTCTGCCAGTACTGATCTAATAGTTTGACGTTTTTCTGTTATAGGACAAATGTTTGGTAGACTATATCAAGGCAAATAGCTGGCAACATTCTGTAGGAAGATATTTAAGTTTTGATTCAATTCTAGTATTTGTTAATAACAAAATGAGTGCACTGCGAAGATCCATAGAAAATACAGGCTGTGTCTACGCCAACCTCATTCCTGAACCTTTCTGTTATTCTCCTTATAGAGCTGAGTCTATTAGTTGTGCTGCATCAGATGGTAGATTTATTACAGGGTTAAATGTCCCAGTAAATTTGTTGCACTTGACAAACTAGATGAGCCATCTTTAGCAGGGGAAAAACTAGCACACCAACTGCATCTAGATAGATACAATAGGTCACAGCTGGTTGTGTTGGTTAGCAACACAAATTACAGAACACATACAGCTGGAATATAACCTCAAACTCAAATAGGTTCACAGAGGGTGTTTCTAACACCTGTAATTAGCCCATACTTTAGACAGCAAAAGGAAAGAAACACTAGTCTCTTCCCAGCAGCAAAAGACAGATCCTGAATTACTACCATACTCATTCCCTTCCTCGCTGAGTAACCAATAAACCTACACCCCACTAATGCGTAAGTTTCACCTCTGAGTTTGGCTTTTGTAGAGTTTTACCTTAAAAGATTCCCCAGAGTAGGGTGACCAGACAGCAAATGTGAAAAATCAGGACAAGGGGTTGGGGGTAATAGGAGCCTATATAAGAAAAAGATCCTCAAATCAGGACATCTGGTCACCCAACCCCAGAGCTACTTTGTATCCAGATTTCAAGCTAACTGGACTCTCAGGCTAGCATGACTCAGCAGAAATTGCCCAGTATCCAGTGCAGGACCTGAAACTCTGGTGCCTGACAGAACCATACCCTACACCAAGAGTCTCAAACTGGAGGTCAGGACTCTTCAGGGGGTTATGAGGTTATTACATGGGGGGTCATGAGCTGCCAGCCTCCACCCCAAACCCCACATTTATAATGGTGTTAAATATATAAAGTGTTTTTAATTTATAAGGGGGGTCACACTCAGAGGCTTGCTACGTGAAAGGGGTCACCACTATAAAAGTTTGAGAACCACTGCCCTCCACTATTTAGGGAGTTAAACTAATATCGAGCCCCAAGATAGGAGAAACCAACTACATGTTACACCCACTAGTGCTGATTTCTACCTTCCTCCTACCCTTATTATAAAGAGTAGAGACCAGACAATCTTATCTCAGAGATATTTTTAAATACTTCAGGGTTCCTCTAGAACAGGGGGTCTCAAACTGGGGGTCACGACCCCTCAGGGGATTGTGAGGTTATTACAGGGAGGGGTGTCACAAGCTATCAGCCTCCACTTCAAATCCCACTTTACCTCCTGCATTTATAAATGATGTTAAATATATTTTAAAGTGTTTTTAATTTATAAGGGGGGGGTCGCACTCAGAGGCTTGCTATGTGAAAGGGGTCACCAGTACAAAAGTTTGAGAACCACTGCTCTAGAAGGAGCAGAAGTACAAGTGGACATAATTTGGGTTCACATGAGATCTGTTATTTATACTGTCACAGAAAACCACCAATAGATCGGAATGCAGTACAACTGCTTCCTATTGTGTGGTGGGAAACTGCCAAGTAGTTGTGGTTTTAAATTAGCTGCTTTGTTCTCATTCTTGTTTGTTGTCTGTTTAAGTAGGTGATTTGTGGCAAGCAATTTATAGTGGTTAAAAACAACACAAAAAATGCAAAAAGTATAAAGAAAAATCTAGCATGGAAAAGTGAAGGGGTCTATTGGCTGACACCTCAAGAGGCTGGAGCCAAACTAGTGTCCAGAGCAGATATGTTAATCCAGGGTACAATTTAGGGAGCACTCCTGCTATTAGATTAAAGGCCTGATCTTCCATTTGACTGTGGGTGCACCCCACTCACAGTCAGTTGCAGGATCAAGGCCTATTACTATAACAGGAACAGGTATTTATTTGTATAATTCTGCTATTACAACCAAGGTGGCATCCATGACATCTGTTTAAAGGTGGACCTTCTAAGAACCCTAAAATCAACATGCTTAGGCCTTGGCTACACTGGAGAGTTGCAGCGCTGGCATGGGTTCCCCCCAGGGTGCCACTTGGAACTAGGATACCACTGAGCTCACCTGTCCAACCAGCCTGAGTTTCCCTTACTCTGTGCTGCTGTGACAGGCTCTCAAGCCTCATTCCAGCACACACCCAGCTGCAGCTATATTCACACAGATGCTGAGATCAGCACTGCATGGGAGAGCTAAGGACTTGCCCAACACACAAGTACACAATCCCCTCTGGAGTGTAAACCCAAAATTGGATCGTCTTGCGCTGCACAGAGAACTATACAACGTAAGTGCATAAAATTCGCCCTCTCTCTCAATGTGAAGAGAGATATGCAGCAGCATTCTCCCCCAACTATGAGTTCCACACTGGTTTTACAGACAAAACAAAATGAGTTTATTAACCACAAAAGATAGATTTTAAGTGATTATAAGTGATAGCAAACAGATCAAAGCAGATTACCGTAGTAAATAAACAAAAACCACAAACTGAGTGTAACACACTAGATAGGTAGGATATAAATTAGCAAATTCTCACCCTGAGTGATAAACAGGCTGGCAGATTCTTAAGGCACAAGTTGCCATGGCTTTCCCAGGTTTTCATACACAGGCTAAAAATCTTTCTAGCCTCGGACCACCATCACTTCCCACAGTTCAGTCCTAGCCCCTCAGATGTTTCCAGGTGTGTTGTAGGGAGAGTGATGACATTGTCCCCCTTTTACATCTTCTCCTCATTTGCTGGAAAGCTCTTTTTCTGTGACCTAGGTCAAACAGTTCCCACTGTGTAGTGCTATCTCTGAGAGGTTTTTATTGTACACAGTTCCTGGGATAATCTTTGTGCTTGTGTGCATTTCCTCAATAAGCAATCAACATTGTTTGGCCTTTTTACTGTTGTACCTGAAAGGCTGCTTGTGGGTGTTTTCAACCTCACAACATGTTTCAGTAACACTTACATAGCCAAACTTCATAACTTCACATGTGATGATAGTGCATACAATCCAATGAGATATTATTGTCTAGCAGATCAAGACTTTTAGAATGACACCTCACAAGGCATACTTTGTACAAAACATATCCTAGTTACATAACAGTGGTGAATATTGGGGGTGCCAGGGTGTCACAATGTGATATGAGGATATCTATGTTTTGCACCTTCTTGTTGGGTGAGGAATGGGAAGAGGTACATGTGTATCCTTCATGACATTTGTGTTACTTGGAATGAATACAGTAAATTATTTAATAAATGGGTGCAACTCAGTTGATTTCTGTAGAGCAGGTCTGAATTTGGCACTGCATATCTAAGTTGCTACTCCAAACTGTATTCACTGGGAAGGTTATTTGGTCTTTGATCGTCATGAACAGCTAACATGCAATATATACATTTAGGAAAATGCAATAAGCACAAACCTAATGTCATAGTGATACACTAGTATAATTAACCAGTGCAAGATAATAGCAATGGTACATAGCAGTTCAGTATCAGAGCTAGGACTAGAACTCCTACTCCAGTGCCCTATCAGCTACACCACACATGGCCTCCTAATAACCCCTTTGCTCTGAGCTAAAAACAATATCTTTAGCTAGCAGATTAGTCACTGTTAGCCACCTTATATACAAAGGCTGTATTATGTCCTGGGGGAAATGACTTGGCTGTTTGGAGTTGTTTCATGGTAGCTGCACTCTGATCTGCAGGATATTTAATTAGAAAACACTCCTGAAAAAAATTGTGAAAGCAAATACAAGGTTTAAAAGCTAATCTGCCACTCAAAATTTGGGTCTCAGGACCTGTACAGTATCAGGTTCAGTAGAACAGGTCTGTGGGAGTCAGTGAGTCAAGTCCTTAAGTCTGGGCTGTTGGAACATTGACTGTTTTTACTGGGTTTTAATTTTATAAACTGTCCCGTGCACACTTTTGTCTTGAGAGACAACTGTCATGCTCAGCACCTCTATTATACCCCACCGCTCCATGCTTTGCTGGAAAAACAAGTTGTTTTCTTTTTAACATTAAAAATAAGAAAGCATTCTTAACAGTTCTAATAATAGAGATCTATTTATATTTTCTTCCGGGTTACATAGTTCCTCATCTAAAGAAACAAATGGTGTTAAGTTGATACATTCAAGTAACCAGGAAGTAACCCAGTGCCTTCTTTTGGAAGTAGCATTAACTTCTAAGAAACTATACAATCTCTGTCAAACAAGTTCTGGGGGGAAATAACCCTGCAGAGCCTGGGAGAGCTGATAATTCCCACAGCACCACAGGGTGAGTCATATCTAAGTAGAGCATGGTGGAGATTAGGTGCTGCAAGAAATACCGCCCAGAGGGTCCAGAGTGACAGCAGCCTGTGGCCCTCTGATTGACCCATGAACACTATTTAATCTTGGAATGTGACCCAGGAGGCTGTCTGGACAACCAAAGCCATTTCTAGCCTGCACCAGGCTGCGTCTTGCTTTCTGATCTCCATTCTCCAATCCTAGTCTTGACTTTGATCCTGACTCTTGCTTATTAATCCCAACTATAGCGATCACTCTGATCCTTGCATGCTGCCTACTGCCTCGTGGCCATCCTTGACTTGTGGGTACCAGTCCAGCCGGGAATACTAGCCGGACCACCTGTGCCTTGAACCCTTACACATCCTGGAATGTGTATCCTGGGCCCTGATTTCCAGAGAAGCTGAATACCAACAGCCCTCTTTGGCTTCAACTGGATCTGTGGGTGCTGAGCACCTTGGAAAATCAGGCCCTATGTCTATAACAGGCAGATTTTAACCACCCAGGATCAACTTTGGCAACACTTGAATCTGGATCCAGACATTGTATTTCAGGCCCATCTCTAGCTTATGGCTGTTAATATTCTATGAAAATCACTTTGACCTTCATGGTGTACAGCAGTGCTTGTCTACAGGCAGCGAACAGTGACACAGGTGTTCTCCAAGTCTGTCCGCTTATTGGTCTGATCAAGATTCATGATGCATTCAATGCTTTTTGTGTTGTCAAGTCAAAATTGTATGATTGTATCAGAAGGCATGAGACCACCCTGTGAGTCCCTGTAAGTGGAATACATCCTCTTAGCGTCATGGTGTGCCCTTGAAAATTGGTTCATAAATAAAAACTAGCTTAAGTTGACTGACACACACAATGGCTGGCAAGGTGATTGGTCTTAAAATCTCATGTAATATAGTAAAAAACTGAAGATACTCAGAAGTTAACATATAATTGTTCCCCTCCATTACTGTCTTCACAAGCTAGTCAGGGGGAGGGGCTATATCATTGGTCAGAAACCCCTGTAACATGTTTGCAGCTCTAAGCAGCTAGTAGCAAATACAACAGGTATGCAATAGAGAATCTAAGAGAATATTTGTGGGTGGGGTTGACTTAATGCTAGTTAAAAACCTGCGTACTTCTGCTGTGTAAAAACACTTCAATAGTGATGAAATATTGCTGCTGTCATATCAGTAGGGTTAAATGCACATTGATAAGCTGTGTAAGGGGTTAAATTTGCCTGGGACCTGCATCAGAATCTGGGACATCCCACCAGAGAGGTTGATTCAAGGTATCCATAACCCCTACTCTGCTAAAGGGCCCTTAGACAGCAGTCAACCCCAATTATATGCAGCAATGGCTGGAAAGGGGACCTTGTCAGGTCAACTGGGGGATGGGCTACCTCAGCATATTCCCTCAAGACAGACCAATGGTTGCAAATGAAGGCCGTTTTCTCCTAGCAGAATGGATGGTGGTGCAGCAAACACTGCCAGTGATAGCTGTCCCCATTAGCTGAGGTAGAGGGTGCAGTTTGCAGACATACCATATATGAGTGGTGGATGACTCAGACCGAGGGAATGTGCAAAACAAACTGAATTGGCAACAGTATAACACTGTAACACAAAAAGCTGGCTTGTCCTGGGAAGGCGTAACAGAGTAGCACAAAAAAGGAGGCTTCATACCCTCTCATTGTCTTATACCCTCTAGCTGGGTACTTTTTCTATGACAACCTCTACCCACTTGGCATATAAATTACACATAATTTCTTAGGCTGACTCTAATGGACACCACCATTTGTTACCTGATCCTGGCCCACACGTTCTAGCAGGCTGTATAGAAGAATAGCCTGGACCTGAGCTGGAATTAATTATTTGCTGGGATTATCTACCTACCTATATAATTATTTAAAGATTTAATGATGACTGTATTGTGACCTCAGGGTCTGGAATATTGTAACAAGGTGGTCTCCCCTTTAAGGAATGATTACATGGGCAACTGATATTGTACTATTTCCTTCCTAGCTTTCAAATGCTTGACTTTGCAGCTGAAATAACATTCTTTTAAATGTAGTTTGTATATAATTTAATTTGTACTACATTATGAAGAATGCATGTCAGTCTACCCAAGGAAACATTGGTTTCAGCTCTCGTCTAGCTTGAGACAATAGGTATGGAATTGTAAACCATTATCTAATTGCTGTACCCAAAATAGTCTAAACTGTAGGTGTATTTTCTTTTAACTTCAAACCCTTTTGTTACAGGGTAGCAGACTAAGACCATGTATAGGAATTCAGGGCTCTTCTGTTGAGTCATTCTCATGCTACAGCTGTAGCATGGAATCGTGTCAGACAATGTTAAAATCAGTTAGAGGAAAGCCAAAAAAGTCAGTTCATTTTAGATACAGAAAAATAAAAAAGAGTATTTTAATTGGAAGCTCTAAAAAAAAAATTAAGGATGGTCTGGTGGGTAAGGCACTGGACGTCATGCTCACCTGCACCGCCACCTCCCAACAATCATGAGAGTGGCTTAAAAATCATGAGATCACAATAGATACCAAATAGGCGTTCTTTTTCTCTGTCTTTTGGTTTCTGAGGCCCACATCCTCTAAGTGTTTAGAAGCTTAAATCCCATTGATTTCAATTGGAATTAGGCACCTAACGCCTTTGAAGACCTAGGTCTGAGCCTTTATGCTAGCACTCACTTCATATTTTCAAGCTTTTCTCTGCAACCGTAAGAGCTAGAAACTTGCTTTTTTTCCTATTAAATCTGAGATTCTCACCTAATTACATGCCTCTGGGGGCTGGGATTTTAAGAAAATATGAAATAACATGAGTTGGAAACACTGACTACTGTTCTTAGTCCTGCACAGAGATTGGAATTGGTGGGTCCTTACATTCAAGCAGAGTGCTGCATGGTTTCCTAAACTAGCACATATTACCCAGTTGAAGCAGATACATGATCTACTCTGGCCACATTCATTCAAAGTAACTATCAAATGCAGTCCCAGTCAGACATTTTGGTTAGCATCAGTTCAGCACAGACAGGCCCTTGTTAGCTTCACTGTGCTCCACCCAGGTTTGCCTGCACAGACCCCATTGCAAGATCAGAGCTTAATTCTGTCTTAGTTTAATTGCCTTTGTGCCTAGTGAAATATTCTGGGGACCATAAACCCTTGCTGCAGCAAACAGTTTACCTAATATGTGTACTGTCCCATATTAAAACATCCATAAACTCTTTAGCATGCATGCGCAAAACTAGTTTTCTGTGCACGTTTGCAAAATAAAACTCAAATGGTCGACTGGGCACAGAAAGCAGACAGGGGAGTGTGTGCGCTCAAGGAGCAGTATTGCTTTGAACAGAATTATTGCAAAGGCTTTACAGCATTCACCAGCTTTCATTTTTATACATTCATAAAATAGAAAGTGAGGATGAGCATTAGAGCATCTTAATGGGTGAAGTGACCTAAAGGCCAGATAATTTACATATTTTACTGGGAAGTATACCAAACCCCCTCAGTGGGCCAGTGCCAGAAAGGGTTAATGATCTTGCTCTGCCCTCTAACACCTGCCAGAAATGCTCCAGCGGTGATGATGATTCAGGAAGGGGAACAGGAAATAAAAAGGAAGTAAGCAAAGCAGAGAGTGCTGGCAGCTCTGAACCACTATTGTCTCATTGTTCACTTGTACTCTCCTGTCTAGCTATATCCATTTGTTGTCTCTTATCTTATACTTGGATTGTAAACGTCTTGAGGCAGGAACCAGCTTTTTGTTTTGTGTTTTTGTACAGAGCCTTGTACAATGAGATCTGGATCCAGGACTTGGGCTCCTGAATGCTATGGTAATGGAAATAATAATGACTGCCAGTAGCCTGAGAGCTAGAGATGCCCAAAGCTTTGCAAAAAATAGTCAAAACATTTATTTTTACTAAATTTGTGAAAAGTATTTGGTTTTTTTCTGACCAGCTGTACTAAGAGTTGTAGTCTACTGAGGAGGGAAAAGTGCACTGGGCTTTTCTGAGGGACAAGAGAGTCTATAAGTTTACTCGTCCACTCAGTATGTGAACAGTCTGACCAGGTTCTTTCAGATAAGGCAAAATCCAAGGAATACTTAGTTTATTTTTCTGTTTCTTTCCCTTTTCTCTTACATCCTTTCCACCTAGGTGCTTATAGGCTGCACAACTCTTGATGAATGTGTGATGAACCTTTCCCTCTTGCAGAGGAGGGTTATAAACTGTCAGAAAAGGAAGGGAAGGTTTTAGGACGATTGGAGAGGTATATCAATGCTATTTGAACCCATCAAGTGTTAGAGCCTGAGGCACCATTGGCTGAAGCACGTATCTTGCTTGTCTGATCTGTGCTATACCTGACATGCTACAAGCAACAGTTTCAGCACAAAGTTTGGCGCATCGTGCAACTGTGGTGACAACCACAAGTTCATAGTCATACTTATTAGGGGGCAGTGTTCCTCTTCATGTACTGTGTCTGTGTAAACCTCTAGCACTTTGTATCTCAGGCCACTCTTCATGTGCACATAAAAATTGGCAAGTATTCCATGCTTCTGCCCCTACCCAATGCATATATCCTCTATATATGCCTCCCAGCTAGCCCCACAGTGCTGTATATCACCTCTGCTGCCCGGAGGTAGCAGTTTGATTAGATTCCTCCCCAAAATGTAAAAGCAGCAAAAAATCTGAAAGTGAAATTGGGGGGAAGCCGCCAAGCAAAGAGACTCAGTGTTATAGGAGGAGACTGTCAGGAAGCTGTTGTTATGACTGGGCCTTACAAATTTACCTTAACTGGGAGCTCAACTGTAAAAAGTGAGTGAAAATTTATAAAATGCCACAATAGCATATAACAATAAATGTTGATGGGGAAAGGTGCCAAAGGGAAACACTGAATTCATTTAAACCAGAAGGCCTACTAATATAACTCAAGTACTGTGGTAAGATCATGCCTGGTAAACAAGATAAGACTATGACTGGAAATCAATGGACCAAAATTGGTGTGTCAGAAATTAGGCCTAATTAGTGGACAAAATAATGAGGGAATTGGCTAGCACATCAACCACAACCCCTCTTGGGGTCCTCAGAAAAGAGACTTGGAGTGAAAAGCTGGCTAGTGCGAATATTGGCGGACTGAAACATGAGAGAAAGGAGAACAAGTAAGCTTTGCCATCAAGAACACCACCCCTACCATCTCCTAGGACACTGAACCTTCATCCTAATCCTGAGAGATGTCCTGACTGGGCCAAGCCACAGGGAGGGAGCTAGATGGCATCACTACCTCCACTGGCTCCAGCTGCACCTCGAACACCACCTGGGATTTGAGACTGTATTGTACACATACACACCCACACCAGTGTGTTCTTTTCCTTCCGCACCTCATTGGCCTCCTGTCTAACGAGAGCCTTGCTCAGCTGGCCAAGATGGTGTATTTTGTAACACTGCTGTAAGCCTGTGACCAGAAAGAGACAGCTAAACACAAAGCCCCAAACAGCCCAATGCTGATACAAGTTTGCCAGGTCTTGGAGTGCTTGAGAAGCCCATGCACCATGCCTCTGTTCTTCCAGCAATGAGGTCACAAGTGAGACTCCAGACCAAATACAGAAACTGCACTTTCTATCTTTACTGATCTTTTCTTTTCTCTCTTTTTTTCTTGTTTTGTATTCTCAGAAACAGCCTTTAACAACAGCTCCAGCCCATTTCAACTAACTTCTTCTCTTCTCCCCATAAATGACAGTTATTACCATCTTTAATACCATCTAAGAGACTTTCAGATTGCGAGGGGAGGGGGAGATTCTTCCTAAAGATTCCAGCTAAAGGGAAAGCGAGCAAGAGATGTTAAAACATCTTCCTTACTGCGTTACATTTCAAACACATTTCTTTTTTATTTCTGTATCTTTAATAAAAGGTTAAAAAAATGTTTAATGGTGTATTTGCCATGGTATTAAGCAGGCTGAGGTCTCTGTATACAAAACTTCAAACCTTGTTTAATACGGACAGTGACAGGGTTACGTTAACACCTTTAGCTTTTGGGGCCTATATAGTCCATCTAAATTAATACAACAGTCCCCCTCACTGCGTTCTGTGAGTGCCTCAAAACCTCTAATGCATTTAGCCTTACAACAGCGCCGGGAAGTAATACTACTACCCTCATTTTATAATTGAGGAAACTGAGACACAGAGAACCACAACGTGACTTACCCACAACGTCATAGTCTGTGGCAAAGCAGGGAATTGAATCTGGGTCTCTATAGTTCAGGCCACTAGAGCATCTTTTTTTTTGCAGGTGAAAGAAGTACACTCAGTATTTCTACAGAGATGTTTAAACTTTTATAAAGAGCATCTTAATATAAATAGATGTTTAATAAATGGCTAATCAATTTTTAGCCTGTTAGCACCCACTAGGTTGCGTATAAACAGCATAAAAGCTAACTAATGATGTGCTTATAACAGTTAATAACATGCATAGCTCCTTTCTGTATCATGCTTATAACAGATCACCTTAATCCTTTATAAATGGAACTTTATATTAAAGTGTGACCACTTCTATTGATATGAAAACCCATAACTCAATAAATCAGGACTGTAACTTTATTTCAGTAAGGATTTGGTAAGTTCTGTCCTCTTTAGTAGCTTCAAAGCAGTATATACACATGCTTCCTTTCTGTGTGCTTATGGCCAGCTCTTATTCTCTAGCTACAAGAGGGGTGACTCATCTCATACTAAAAAACAGGCTATATAATGTTATTACACAACAGACAATTCGTTGTTTGTGTTTGATTTCTCCACAGACTTGTATGCAGAGCTCATCTTAGCCCTGCCCATAAATGGAACACTCTCTAAGTCTCTAAAACAACACAAAACTACACAACCCTTGTATCTAGTCACACTTAAAGGAGCAGAGGTTAAAAAGATGGATAGCTGGATAATAGTGCCACTTCTAACTACACAAACAAAAGTACTTGATGAACTAATTTTGCATAGTAAAACCTCTGTTTCTGCTTCAGTAACTAGTGTATAATACAGCTCAGACACTAGCATATGGACTGTTTATACAGAAGCTAGAAAAATATATTCAATACTTGAACCTGTACATTTCATTCTGAGATTATGAAGCACACTGTTGCTGGTATTCGTGGCAGAGGATTCTGTGTAAATCCAAGAAATGGGATTAATTCCTCTCAGCATGTTAACATATGACAATTCCATTTCTATCAGTGTTGCTACATAAATAATTCATCTGGCATTAGACTATAAGATCTCTCAAAACAACTGCAGTTTACATGATGATGTTGAGCATTTTATTAAGATTTTATGAAGGAAAATGAAGGCAGCGGAGGAGAAAGAAAGATCAATCAAGCTAGATGTCTGAAAAAAGAAATGCTTACACTCAATTGCATGGCACGTCTGTTCTGGTCAAGCATTTGTTTGACTGGGCATCCCTAGGGAGTTCATTTTGTGGTATTGGAAAGAGGAGCAATTGGTCTAATTTGTCATGCTTCTATGGGCTTCATTAAATAGTGTCAATTAAAATAAATGTGGATTATAGGAGGCACATGACTTGGACATGAACAGTGACTGATGGGGTAATTCAATTTTCTTTAAGTTACATGTTTTAGACATTTTTAAAGTGTTGTTTGTATAAAAAAGATCAATCTCCACACAAAATAAAGGGCTGTTAGCCTGAGTGCTAGGTTTACTTGGACTGCAAAGTGTTATCCTACAATGGGCTCCATAGCAAAGAAACCACTCCAATATTAAGCAGCAGAAAAAAAAGTGTTGGCCCCGAAACTGAAGTTAAATTGCTACCCTCACAAATACTGAGGTTAAGCATAGCAAAAACAGGGAAGTAGAAGGAAGTACTGCAGCTATGGAGGCAACACCACCTGGCTAATTTTCATAAAGCTGACAAATTCAAAGGATCGCTGATGTAAAATAAAATCTGTTATTTTGTCAGAAAGTTGCCCTTGCTATTTGTATCAGACTCTATTCAGTCAAACTCTCTGGCTGCTGGTTCATAAGATCTTTCCGACAACTGTTCTTTATTGAAAGAAGTACATCCCATCTAGCCCAGCCTTGCAACATCAGTGTCAACTTTATGAAGCTTCATGAATGTTCCCCATTTCCAGGCTTGTAGACCCCACTCCACCATGATAGCAACATGGAGATGGAGATGCATGCTCTGGAAAGCGGCATACAGATAGGAAATGGCAGCATAGCAGGAGACATAAGTAACAGGGATGTAAAATGCTATGAAAAAGTATCAACTTATGTCTTTCTAGTACACTTTCATTAAGATGAAGTTATATTGCATAATCTGGTTCCTATACACCTCGTACCACCTGGGGCTTACCCTAACATTAGATACTGAAGGGGGAACACAAGATCCAAATGCATCCTAAATCGTTACGTTCCTTTTACTCCTGAGGCCATGTCCAGTGCATTGCCCAGGAGATAATTTCTATTGCTGTACCCCAAACCTTTGGAACCAGGACTTTCAATGGAAATGCTGACAAAACTCCTCAGATGCTAAATATAGTTTTGAAAATGTATAATTAATAGTAAAGTACAGTGTGTACAATTACTGTTGATTCATCTGTTCCAACGTTCACTCCTAAAGTGCAGAATAATCTTGAGCAAGGATTGGGCAGCTCCTGATCTTGCCTAATGAGCAGTTGTTAATTTTCTCTCTTTCAGAAAGTGGGAAACTATTTTTACTTGTAAATGAAAATGTTTTTTACAATAGTACGGAAACATGTAGCTTTTTTAGGCAGGCGGTCTCACCATTTAGACTGACAGGGAGTCACCTAGGGCTGCAGAATGTTGGCCTTTGTGTGTACAAAAGGGCTCCATAACTTTAATGCTACAATTTGTGCACCTATTTATGCAAATGAGACTATGGCTTGAGGCCTCAGTTATGCCCTTTATAGTGTCCCTTGCACTCTTAATAATGGAGCAAGACCTCACCATAGCACTGCAGAGAACAGGCACTAGTACAGAATGCACTGCTCCATACACCACATATATACAGGGGGTACCGACCTCACTCATTGGAATCCAGTTCTGGCCAGCAAGATCCTTGGAGCAGAGAATGCATAGGCCCCTCACTGTGCCAGCAAAGGCAGGATTTGGCCCACCGCTTACAGACATATTTCAAATGTCTGACAGATCCTGAAATATTTTCATCCATTTGCCACCATGTTGTTGTTCTTTGCTGGTCACTTTTCCAACTGACACTTTCCCTTGGTTCAGTTGTTTTGTGCATGTGCCATTCTCACTATTCAAACTGATAGCAGTGCATCTGATTTCATTAACCCACGCACAAATCCATTCACCTTGAACTAAAGAAACTAGTTGCAACAGGTGATCAAGTAAAGGAGAGAAAGGACAAGTTTGGTTTAGAATGCTCTTCAAAAGATATGGCATGGATGATATAAGAACAAAGGAATGGCCATACTAGGTCAGACCAACAGTCTGTCTAGCCCAGTATCCTGTCTTCAGCCAGTGCCAGTGGCCAGTGCCAGACACTTCAGAAGGAATGAACAGAACAATTATCAAATGATCCATCCCCTGTCATCCAGTCCTTGCTTCTGGCAGCCAGAGGTTTAGGGACATCTGGAGAATGGGGTTGCATCCCTGACCATCTTGGCTAATAATCAATGATGGACTTATCCTCCATAAACTTTTTGAACCCAGTTATACTTTTGGCCTTCACAACGTCCCCTGACAATGTGTTCAACATGTTGACTGTGAGTTGTGTGAAGTACTTCCTTATGCTTGTTTTAAACCAGCTGCCTATTAATTTCATTGGGTGACACCTGGTTCTTATATTATGTGAAAGGATAAATAACACTTCTGTGTTTACTTTCTCCACACCATTCATGATTTTATAGACCTCTGTCATATACGGCTGCCAACTTTCTATTGGCACAAAATCGAACACCCTAGCCTTGCCCCTTCCCTGAGGCCCCGCCTCTGCTCACTACATTCCTCCTCCCTGGGTGGCTCGCTCTTCCCAACCCTTACTCACTTTCACTGAGCTGAGGCAGGGGGTTGGGGTGCGGGAAAGGATGAGGGCTCTAAATTGGGGCCCGGCCTCCAGGGTGCAGTCAGAAATGAGGAGATCAGGGTGAAGGAGGGGGCTCCAGGCTAGGCTTGGGGCTGAGGGATTCAGAATTTGGGAGGGGGCTGCAGGTTGAGGCAGAGCATTGGAGTGTGGGAGAGTGAGGGCTCTGGCCTGGGGGTGCTGGATCTGGGATGGAGCTAGGGATGAGGGCTTTGGGGTAGAGAAGGGGGCTCCAGGGTGGGGGGTGGGGCCAAGCGATTTGGAGTGCGGGAGGGGGCTGTGGGTTGAGACAGGAGGTTATGGTGCAGGAAGGAGTGAGGGATCAGGAGTGGAGCTGGGGATGAGGGGTTCAGGGCATGGGAGGAGGCTCTGGGCTAGGGCAGGGAGTTGAGGTGCAGAGGCTTTGAGGGCTCTGGGCTGGGGGTGTGGGCTCTGGGGTGCAGGAGAGGGGCTCTGGGTTTGGGGGGCTCAAAGCTAGGAGTTGGGTGCAGAAGGAGGTACGCACTTTGGGCCGGAGGTGCAGGCTCTGGGGTGGGGCTGGGGATTTGAGGTTTGGGGTGCAGAAAGGGGCTCTGGGTTTGGAGGGGCTCAGGGCTGCAGGCTGCGGCTTGGGGTTGAAGCGCCGACTTACCTCAGGCAGCTCCCAGTCAATGACGCAGTGCAGGGGCTAAGGCAGGCTGCCTGCCTGGGGCACCACATTGCGCCCCAGAAGCAGCCAGCAGTTCTGCCTCTTGTGGGGGCCAGAGGCTCCATGGCACGCACGGCTCTCGCCTGCAGACACTGCTGCCTCAGCTCCCAGCCAGTGCGAGTGCAGAGCCAGTTCTTGGGGCGGCAGCAGTGCATGGAGCCCCGTGGCCCTCCCGCCTAAGAGCCAGACCTGCTGGCCACTTCCAGGCCACAGCGTGGTGACCAGGACAGGTAGGGACTAGCCTGCCTTGGCTCCACGGCACCGAAGACCGGACTTTTAATGGCCCAGTCAGTGGTGCTGACTGGAGCTGCCAAGGTCCCAAACCAGACACCTGGTCACCCTACTGTCATAGCCCCATTTAGACATCTCTTTTTTAAACTGAACAGTCCTTGTCTGTTTAATCTCTCCTCATATGGAAGCTGTTCTATGCTCCTAATCATTTTTGTTGCCATTTTTCCAACTCTAATACATCTTTCTTGAAATGGGGTGACCAGAGCTGCACACAGTATTCAGGGTGTGGGTGTACCATAGATTTATATAGTGGCATTTATGACATTTTCCATCTTATCTATCCCTTTCTTAATGGTTCCTAACATTCTGTTCACTTTTTTGACTGCCACTGCAGCTTGAGTGGATGTTTTCAGAGAACTATTCACAAATGACTCCAAGATTTCGTTCTTGAGTGATAACAATTAATTTAGACCTCATCATTTTGTATGTATAGTTGGGATTATGTTTACTTTGCACTTACCAACATTGAGATTCCCTTTGCAACTCTTTGCAGTCAACTTTGGACTTCACTGTTTTGAATAATTTAGTACTGTCTGAAAACTTTGTCACCTCTTTGTTTATCTGTTTTCCTGATCATTTATGAATGTGTTGAACAGCACAGGTCCCAGCACAGGTCCTGGCGGGTCCCCTCTATTTACCTCTTTCCATTGTGAAAACTGGTAATTTATTCTTATCCTTTGTTTCCTATCTTTTAAACAGTTACTGATCCATGACAGGACTTTCCCTTTTATCCCATGTCTGCCCGCTTTGCTTAAAAGCTTTGATGCTGGATCTTGCCAAAGCCTTTCTGAGGGTATGTCTACACTGCCATTAAACACCCACATTTGCCCCATGTCAGCTGACTCAGGCTCCCAGGGCTTGGGTTATGGGGCTGTTTTACTGTGGTGTAGGCATTTGGGCTCAGGGAGAAAGGTTCCAGAGTCCAGGCTCCAGCCCAAGCCCACATGTTTACACTGCAATTAAACAGCCTTGTAGTCCAACCCCTGCAAGCCCAAGACATGCAAGTTCAAGTAAGCTGTATCAATTGGATCACCTCTGTCCACGTTTGTTGACACCCTCAAAGAATTCTGATAGATTGGTGAGACATGATTTCCCTTTACAAAAGCTGTGTTGATTCTTCCCCAACATATCATGTGTATGAGTAGAGTCCACAATGTAATCAACAGTCCCTGTCTATGCTGTATTCTGATATCGTGTAAATGAATTGTAAACACAGGATATCTCAGTATTCATTTCCCTTTGAAATGTACTGTGAATGGTGGAGGAAAAAGCAAATGGCCTTATGTTAATTTGCATAGCTAAGGACTGGTGATGGACCTCCTTCAAAGTCATCCTAATCACCATTTGTTCCCTGAGGAAATTCCAACTTGTCAAAGAGGACATGAAATTGTATAAAAGATCCTTGGGTCCTGATTCTGTCATCTCAGATCTGCTTAAGCTTCATCAGGGGAAGTTTGCATTGCAAGATTGAGGTCCCAGTTATGCTGGTACGCCCTGAATATGAGATTTGGACACTGGACTATAACCTATGAACTATTTCTGAAAGAACTTTTTGCAACTACAAAGCTCACCGTCTCTGCTATGAATTTGCACCTCAATGACTTGAACTCATGTCTGTATGTATATTGATCTTTTAACCATACTCTCTCTCTTTTGTTTTTTAATAAATTTTAGTTTAGTTAATAAGAATTGGCTGTAATGAGTATTTGGGTGAGAACTGAAACAATCATTAACCTTGGAGCAGAGGTGAAAGTAAGCCGGTACAGGCGGGTACGGAGGACCGGTAAGAAAAGGAGACTGCCTGAGGGAGGGAGAAGCCTGCCCCCTGCATAAGAATAGTTTAAACTCAGCTGTTCCCTGAGTGGTTCAGCCCCTGGGGGTTAGGAGTGGTTTCTGGCATCCTTGTTAATTTAACTCACAGTATCTGGGGGAGGGTGTGTTTGACCATGGCAGAGGTAGTCCTTTTCTGCTCCTGGGATGAGGGGATCTCTCCAGTACACAACAAATACAAGCATTTGGCTGCACAGCTTAAATTCAGAGCTAATAAAAGCAGGTGGAAGGGGAAAACTCACTGTCACATTGGTTTCTCGTCTCCTACCTCCCGCTCCTCCAGCCAGGCTGTAGACAAGGCTCTACATTCCTCCCCACCTCCAGCAGGGGTTCTCCTCTAGGCTGTAGCTTGCAGTAGGGACACTGGCTGAGATGCCTGCTGCTGCTGCCTGCATAAGAACAGTTTTAAGTCAGCTGTTCCCTATGCAGTTTAGCCCCCACGGTTAGGAGCCATTTCTGATATCCTTGTTAATTTCACTCCCAGTTGTTGTGGGGGGGGGAGGTGTGACCATGGCAGGGGCAGTTCTTTTCTGCCCCTGGGATGAAGAGGATCTCCTATATACAAAGAACACAATCAAAGTCAGGAACCATTTCGAAGTTCAAATCTATCCCACTCCCTCCCCAGCAGAGGATCATGGCTGCGATGTCCAAACTGCTTGCAGATCCTCTTTGAAATGTTATTGAACTGTGCAGGGAACAGCTGAGTTTAAACTGTTCTTATGCAGGAGGCAGGCTTCTCCCTCCCTTAGCCAGTCTCCCTGCTTCAAGCTAGAGGGAAGCCCCTGCAGCTGCTGAGTGCCAGGGAGAAAGCAGGGTGCCTAGTGTCGGCAGCCTGGCTGGAGGAGGAGGGAAGACGCAGAGAAAAATGTGACAGTGAGTTTCACTTTTTCAGGCTTATTCCAATAATAAAGTTTTATTACAGACAGTCCTGGTAGTAGTAGTAGTAGTAGCTTTATTTTCTCTATCTATGTCATGAAGTGGGAGGGATCCATGAAGTACATAGGAGAGGTGGGTTGTTTGCGATTGGACCATATGAGTAAGAAATGTAAATTACTTTCTCCCCTGCCCAAACCCCAGAGCTCCCAGCCGCCTCTGCAGCTGGGAGCTCCGGGGGTGATTTAAAGGGCCTGGCTCCTAGCTTCAGCCAAATCCCTGAGCCCTTTAAATCCTGATTTAAAAGCCCTGGGATTTAAATGCCCCATCTCTTCTGATAGAGGCCACGCCTCTTCCGGTTGAGGCCCCCCTGCAGGACTTTGTAGTACCAGTAAGTCCTTTAAGTTACTTTCACCCCTGCCTGGGAGGTAATGTATCTGATCCTTTGGGATTGGTAGAACCTTTTCTTTTATAGGATGAAATAAGATTTACAGAAATTTTCAACATATTTGATGTGGGTACCTAGATGGAGGCCTGAGGAGGGATCGCTTTAAGGGAACTGTGTTGTTTGGACTTCTAAGTAACCAGGGAGGTAATAAAGAAGCTGTTTTGTGCTGGTTTGGTGACTCTAAGTATTGGAATATCCACCAGCTTTATGGGGATTGTCTGCCCCATTCTTTGCAGTTCACCCTAATTGAGTGACCACAACTGGCTCCCCACTAGGACCCTGGTCACATCTCCTATATTGGTGCCCCAGTTACTACAAAAGTAGCTTCTCCCAAATACATCAGGGATGCATATTCCAATTTAAATTGGTGTTGCAAGATGATGCAATGTCTGCCAACAGAGAAGAACCAAAATCAGGTGGATCAACACTGCAGTTTCTGATTTGAGGTTCTGTTTAAAGTGCATTTCTATTTCAGTGTCAAGGTATGCTGCACCCTCTTCGTAAGAGGCTCTCTATGAGCACTTGAAGGGAGATAGGAGGAGAATTTTGGGGGAAGGGAATATTTGTAATGAAGAAATAGTGTTTTGGTGTATTAGGTAGGATTATTGACCTGATTAAGTCACTTAAACTGATTGGGGAATTTAAGCAGAAGAACACATGTAGAATAACCTTCAGCAGCCCCAGTGAGGTGCACCTGGCAACTGGGAATGTCTAGTGGCTTTAGAGAGCATACAGCCTTTCAGAAGCCACAAGAGACCACATGGCATTTCAACATGAGAGAAATTGATTTTTTTTTTTTTTTGGTTAGTGTATGGCTCAGAATTAGTATATAGTTCCATCTTGGTTTATTCATGTGATCCAGACATTACTTGCAATGTGCTTACATCATGGCACCAGAACTCCTTTGTGGGTTTAGAGCCAATTCCTGTCCTGACATGCCACTACACTCAGTCCAATATGCCCTCTGTTGCAGCAGGAATACTGTACAGGATTCCAAGGTGTGGGGAGGCAGGGAAAAAGTGGCAAGATAATACTATGCTGCTGTTCTAAACAGGAATAGCATGTGTCCCAAACAGCACATGATGCTAAGTGCAGAACAGAGGATAACCAGCTGGAGGCCAGGACACTCCTCCTGGATGGCAGACAATGTCCCTCAGAGCTGTAATATATGGACTGGTGCATTAAATAGTCCTTTCTCCTAGCAAACTGAGCCTGCTTAGAAGGAAGCAGAGGAACACAGCTGGGACAGAGCAGAGTCTAGCCCAGGGATTGGCAACCTTTCAGAAGTGGTATGCCAAGTCTTCATTTATTCACTCTAATTTAAGGTTTCACATGCCAGTAATACATTTTAATGTTTTTAGAAGGTCTCTTTCTATAAGTCTTTAATATATAACTAAACTATTGTTTTATGTAAAGTAAATAAGGTTGTTAAAATGTTTAAGAAGCTTTGTTTAAAATTAAATTAAAATGCAGAGCTCCCCGGACTGGTGGCCAGGACCTGGGCAGTGTGAGTGCCACTGAAAATCAGTTTGCGTGCCGCCTTCGGCACATATGCCATAGGTTGCCTACCCCGGTCTAGCCTCTATGTACAGCTGTGATTTTTGGTATATGTAGATTTTCTATAAATATAGACAGTGGTAATTGTCACTGGAATAGTGTATTGTCTGTTTGACTGCTTTAACAAATAAGAAATCCATGAATTCATTACATTTCAGAACATTACAAATAATTCTCACTGTAACTCCCACCCTCTCCATTAATATGGAGCAGGTAATGTCAGTATTAAGGAAAAATTAAAGTGTGGAAAAAAATATGTAATCTCAACTACATTAATCCCCATGGAATACTTTATTTTCCCCACCGAAGGTTCTTCCAAGACCCAATCTGTGTTTATGTCCATGAGAGGCTAGCAATGACACAGCTTAGCCAAACAGTGGGAAAGTTGCTTACAAATCTTAGGATATGGCTACACTTGAAATTTCATGTGAGTGTGGTCGGAGCGCCAGCGCTGGGAGAGAGCTCTCCCAGCGCTGCACGTAAACCACATCCTCTACGAGTGTAGCTTGCAGCGCTGGGAGCCGAGCTCCCAGCACTGCAGCACTGATTACACTGAGGCTTTACAGCGCTGTATCTTGCAGCGTTCAGGGGGGTGTTTTTTCACAACCCTGAGAGCAAAAGTTGCAGCGCTGTAAAGTGCCAGTGTAGCCAAGGCCTTAGTTTAGGCCAGACCAAAGTGGCTAGCTCCTGGGGGGATAAAAGAAAGAGGATGTAGAGTGGGTGACTGCTGATACCATTCTTGCACACCCAATTATCTCTTTGGTGTATACAGCTCTGAGTCCTGGTGCTGGCTTATGAATATAAGTGGATTCCTTGTAGAAATACTGAATGTGGAGATGGGAGGAGGAAGAGGTCTTTAGTACATGACTATCCTCCTAAAGCTGGAATTCTGACTTGGTAAATTACAGTTCTTGCATTGCCGATTATCTGACCTGCAACATTGCCACTGTTAATGGTTCAGTGTAGATACTCACTACAGAGATGGGAGGCATTCTCCCATCTCTGTATTTAATCCACCTCTGTGAGAGGAGGTCACTCGCTCGAGGGAAGAAGTCTTCCACCGACCTAGCACTGTCTATTCCAGAGGTTAGGTCGGCATAGCTATGTCTCTCAGGGGTGGACTGGGAGATTTATCTATGCCAATATACTTTTTCTGTATAGACCAGCCCTCAGTCACAGCAAATAAGACAGGCTAGACTTCCTTCACTGCAAAAAGAAGAAAATTCTCTCTTCAAAAGAGCTGGTATCCATTAAATTAGGATAACAGGAGATGCACACACTGAGAAGAGGACACACCCAGTGTTATTCAGGACAATCAGCCAAGTGAGTGGGATATTTACTCCTTTTACACTCCATGTCTTTACAGCCATCATGGGGCAATTTCTTTGCAAAGATTCAAAATTCTGGAGATGGGTGAGGTAGAATCCTTGGGAATGTTTCTTGGATTCTGAGGCAGATAAGCAAAAATCCCATCTTGGAGGAAAAAGAAGTCTAGAGAAACAATAAGCCGAATTCATTGACATCTATTGGTTCATACTCCATTGACTGTCAATGTGACCCATCTGGAGAGTTTCACATTGAGTTATTCCCATCACTGAGGTAAGTTGGGTAATATGGGAGTTGCATGTAGAGTTCCTATCACTGCTGCTGCAATTAGCTGGAGTCAGGTTCCCTCCAGCTATGCCTGCTAACCCCCCTCCTTTTTTTTTTATTCCCCAAGGGTCAATATCTATGCAACGGGAAAGCAAATTTAAGGGTTGTGGGGTGTTTCGGTTTGGGTTTGTTTTTTTTTGTTTTGGTTGGTTGGCTGGTCTTTGGTTTTGTTTTTGATTTGTTGCTTAAGTGAAATGTTAGATTTGGAGGAAAGCAGGAAAGAAATCAGATTCCTAAAACTATACAAACATACTTTTCCACAGCTCAGTCTCGCCACAACCCATCAAATGTCAACATCTTCCTAGGATAACAGGGATGAGGATTTTTAAAGAAATTATAACCACCAATGAGTTTGGTTGAAATAATAAAAATGGCACTGCCCTATTTCCAGACCTGACTCAGTTAATTACAGTTGTGCTGTTCTCAGTCACACAATAGCATCCTACTGCAAGTAGGAGACTGGGTTTAAATGCAGTGTCGGGGTATTGGCCAGCTGCTGCCAAAGCAGAAGCTGGCACAATTGCAAATTATTAGTGTGAACACAGGAGGTGATTAGCTTGGCCCTTTCTACTGCTGGCTTTGACAGCCCCAAAATGCTGAAAGAAATATGAATTCAAGCGTCTTGGGCTAATAAAAATAGGATGGGGAGAAGTGACACAGCGCCATTTTCCATCTTTTTCTTGCACTGTTAATGCTTTGTGACATCTATGTAAAACCAGACTGACTGCTGAAGGTGATAATTTCAATACCATTTCCTCTGTATTCACACATTTTAAAAAACGGACTGGCAGATGTAACCTTGACGCCTACCAGAATGTGTGAAGGGCTTCTGTTAACAAGTGTAAACTAAAATAGTCTCTTTTACTTGTTGCACTCTGCCCTGAGAGTGTTTAACTCAAGTACTGTATACACAATAGTACTGGAGACGGCTCTAGTGTATTTGTGAAAGATAAATTATGTATATTTAACAAAAGAGGCATTTAGATTCCAACCGATCCGAGACTAACTTACAATAACATTGGTATTTCACCAGTCTGTGCACTGGATCAATGCCACTGACCTAGCACCTATGAAATGAACTCATAGGCTCTGTTGAGGTATTCTAAATCTTTCCCAGTGGTGGATATTCTCCTCAGTTCAAATTCAGTAGTTAAAGAGGTTAGGGATGACACACTGAGACTGACTCCCTCTGCAATCTGTGCCTGTCAACAGAAAATGCCCCAGAGGGATGATAATCTAATGCCGCTGATCTAATCCCATTATCTAATTTCACTATTTAATTTGGCTCATTAGCATTTGGGTACTTCCTTCCCTTCAAGAACACCTGCAATTCTGTATTTTTTTTAAAAACTGATTCAGCTTCAAGGCAAAGTTATCACATGCAAATAGTATTTTTAAACCACCTACATTCAAATTGTCAAATAGAAATCACTTACAGGAATTACTGTACAGCACCCATGGTTTTTCCCCATGAGCTTCCCTTTTAAATTCTGTGTATCTATTGGTATTTAGATTTCAGGAACACTTGCTGCTTGATCATTTTGAGTGTTTAGTGGCTTGTTTGCAATGTTGGTCCACAAATATTAGAAAGTCAAGTTGGTTGAGGCAATGTCTTTTATTACCTCACCCACTTTGTCTCTTTAATGGCTTGGTGAGTTGGCTCAGCTTCCAAAGTCCTTGAAATAACTTTGCTACTAGTTTTTTCTCCAGTTGTATAATTAAAATTATTGTAGAGAAGAAAGCAATGTCATCATAAAGAAGGCCATGTCTAACATTGCACTGGAACAGTGCAACAGTACTGGCTAACAGTTCTAAAGGAGACCTGAGTTTGGAAGGAGAGGAATGATAGCCCAGTCGTTAGGGCTAGGACTCAGGTTCAAGTCTCTATTGTGCAACAGAGTTCGTATGTGACTTTGCGAAGTCACCTAGCACTCATCTCCATGATGGGGTAATGTGCTTGATGGGGATGTGATTTCTAAAGTGCATTAAGTGGTCCATTTAGATCCTGCAACCTGCTGGTGTGCTTTAATGTAGTACTGTTTGAAACAGCACGTGTTAAAATCCTAATTACAGAGCCTTTAGTGTTCACCACCAGGATCTACACTGACCATTTAATGCACGTTAGTGGTGCTTTAGAAATCATACACCCCAGAGTGCATTACCCCACCATCTAAACAAGCCCTTAGCCTATCACTGCTTCTGTTCCCCATCTTTAAAATGGGGACAGTAGTACTTCCCAACCCACATGAGTGTTATGAAAAATAAATACATTAAAGATTGTGAGATACTCTGATACTACATTAATGGGGGCCATAGAAATACCTTAGCTAGAAGCTGACTGGTTTTATAGCCTGAACTGGCAGGGAATGGCTATGGTAAAATATGTACCATTCACCATCCTGCTCTCATTGAAGTGAATGAGAATTATGCCCTCTACATTGATGAGAGGATAGAAGATGCTCTTCATATAGGTACAAAAACATTCCCTCCCAAATGATCAATGCCATCAAATTTTTGGAAGCCATTTGTCCTGTCCACTTGTTCCTACACAATCTAATATCACTTGGGTCCCTGGAAAAATACGACAGACATAATAAGACTTCATCTTCCTAGTGTTGAATCCTTGAAATTTTCATCTTCCTAATAAGCCAAACAACCCAACCACTAGGTGAAGGGGCAGACCAGCTGGCAAATCATGGGAATCGCCTGATATCCGTAATGACTGATTCCTTGTTCCACAGTAACACTGCTCTCTCCCCCATGCTGTTCATTCAGTGAATCATATTGATCTAGTTAGTTAGCTGAAGTGCATTGGCAGAAGGCTAGAACAATACTGGTGCAAAATCAGCTCCAGATCTGTCAAGGCACAAAGACTTCCTTGGTAATAGAAGCCAGGAGTGCCTACTGCCAGTTCCCTGTTGTAGGCCAAGCTGCTCTCCTGAATAGATTCATTGCCTTCTCTTGACAGATTAGTGACAGATATTGCAACCCCATGAAGTTTCTTTTGGAGACCATTGTATTAAATTTATGAATGGTTTACATAAGGTTGTGTTCTACTTCATGGGGCAGTGTTACCACAGCTCCTCCAGGTACTAAAGATGGGGGGTATAATTAAGGCAAGTCATAAGAACATAAGAACGGCCAGACTGGGTCAGATCATGGTTCCATCTGGCCCAGTATCCTGTCTTCTGACAGCGGTCAATGCTAGGTGCCCCAGAGGGAATGAACAGAACAGATAATCATCAAGTGATTCATCCTGTCGCCCATTCCCAGCTTCTGGCAAACAGAGGCTAGGGCCACCATCCCTGGCAATCCTGGCTAATAACCATTGATGGACCTATCCTCCATTAATTTATTTTTTGAACCCTATTATAGTCTTGGCCTTCAGTACATCCTCTGGCAAGGAATTACACAGGTTGACTGTATGTTATGTGAAGAAATACTTCCTTTTGTTTTAAACCTGCTGACTATTTATTTCATTTGATGGCCCCTAGTTCTTGTGTTATGAGAAGGCATAAATAACACGTTCTTTTTTACTTTCTCCACACCAGTCATGATTTTATAAACCTCTATCATATCCCCCTTAGTCATCTTTCTTCCAAACTGAAAAGTCCCAGTATTATTAATTTCTCTTCATATGGAACCCGTTCCATACCCCTAATCATTTTTGTTGCCCTTTTCTGAACCTTTTCCAACATATATATATTTGTATATGGGGCAACCACATCTGCACGCATTATTCAAGATGTGGGCGTACCATGGATTTACATAGAGGCAATATAATATTCTGTCTTATTAACTATCCCTTTCTTAATGATTCCCAACATTCTGTTTACTTTTTTGACTCCCGCTGCACACTGAGTGGATGTTTTCAGAGAACTATCCACAATGACTCCAAGATCTTTCTTGAACAGTAACAGCTAATTTAGACCCCATAATTTTATATGTATAGTTGGGATTATGTTTTCCAATGTGCATTACTTTGCATTTATCAAAACTGAATTTCATCTGCTATTGTGTTGTCCAGTCTAAATACACTATATCCACTGGATCCCCCTTGTCCACATGCTTTTTGACCCCTTCAAAGAATTCTAGTAGATTAGTGAGGCATGATTTCCCTCTACAAAAACCATGTTGACTATTCCCCAACAAATGATGTTCATCTATGTGTCTGACAATTTTGTTCTTTACTATAGTTTCAACCAGTTTGCCCAGTACTGAATTCAGGCTTACAAGCCTGTAATTGCCAGGGTCACCTTTTTAAAAATTGGTATAACATTAGCTATCCTCTAGTCATTTAGTACAGAAGCTGATTTAAATTATAGGTTACAGACTACAGTTAATAGTCCCGCAATTTCACATTTGAGTTTCTTTAGAACTCTTGGGTAAATACCATCTGGTCCTGATGACTTATTACTGTTTAGTTTATCAATTTGTTCCAAAACCTCCTCTAATGACACCTCAATTTGAGACAGATCCTCAGATTTGTCACTTAAAAAGAATGACTCAGGTATGGGAATCTCACTCACATCCCCAACCATGAAGATGCAAAGAATTCATTTAGTTTCTCCGCAATGGCTTTATTGTCCTTGAGCACTCCTTTAGCATCTCAATCATCCAGTGGCCCCACTGGTTGTTCAGCAGGCTTCCTGCTTCTGATGTACTTAAATTTTTTTTGCTATTTCTTTTTGAGTCTTTGGCTAACTGTACTTCAAATTCTTTTTTGGCCTTCCTAATTATATTTTTACACTTCATTTGCTAGATTTTATGCTCCTTTCTATTTTTCTCACTAAAATTTAACTTCCTCTTTTTAAGGGATGCCTTTTTGCCTCTCACTGTTTCTTTTACTTTTTTGTTTTACTATGGTGGGTCTTTTGGGGGTCTCTTACTATGTTTTTTAATTTGGGGATACATTTAAGTTGACTCTCTATTATAGTGTTTTTAAAAAGTTTCCATGAAACTTGCAGGGATTTTACTTTTGGCGCTATAACTTTTAATTTCAGTTTAACTAACCTCTTCATTTTTGTGTAGTTCCGCTTTCTGAAATTAAATGCTTCAGTACTGCGCCACTGTGGTGTTTCCCCCACCATAGGGATGTTAAATTTAATTATACTGTGATCACTATTATTAAGTGGTCCAGCTATATTCACCTCTTGGACCTGATCCTGTGCTCCACTTAAGACTAAATCAAGAATTGCCTCTCCTCTGGTGGTTTGCCCACCTCTGCTATACAGGCATTGGTTCCTACACAGTAATGAAGCTAATCCAAATATGTGTAATATATCTATATATATATATATATAGATATATATAGATAGATAGATAGATAATAACTAGAATAAAATGTGTAAGTGTATATAAAGGCAGAGGGTTTCTGTGTAACTTTGGATTTGTTATGTACCCTGCATTTACCTCCCACCCTAAGTTTGAGTCTGATCAACTTGGCATAGCATTGCTGTATGCCAAATAAAGATGCCTGAGTGATGAAGTCTGGAGTTGAAAAGAATTCTTGGGAAGCCAAGTGGAAACAGGTCTAGTGGTGAATCCCAACAGGCATATCACAGTGTAAGGCCTTAAAAAAGCCCAGCCTTAAAAACCCCAGTCAGATGAGGGTGGAACCAAGGTCTCTATCCAGAGTCAAGTGATGTCCAGAGACCTACCTGGGCACTCTTTGAGTGAACCACAGAGGATGCAGTTACCTTGAAACTGTAACTAGGTCAACAGTGTCACCTTGTGAAAATTCCTCACTGGAGTTTAAAGTAACTTTCAATTTTTATTTAAAATAGATTTCCCATTTCTCCCAATACACAGGTAAAGTTCTCCTGACAGTGTTTCATATTGTGAATATTGGGATGGATCTAGCTGAGATAATCTTGGTGGAAAACCTTGATGAAGACAACAGAGCTCATAAAAGCTAAAACAAGAAGCACCTGTCATTCCTGATGGTTAAGAGGGTCAGCTAGAAATCCTGCAAACTTGAAAATAATAAAAGCTACACTTTCAGGTACACTCCTGGCCTTGAGGCTTCATACCAACTTCTGTTGTTTTAAAATAGTTATTTCACTTTTCCCTCTTCTTTCTTGTAGTGTGGAAGACCAACATGCAATGGAGAGACTCTAGACAGAGAACCCTATAGCTCTAGCTAGAAGCTCTGCCAAACATACAAATTAAAGAGACAATCTTTGTTTGTTATAAGAATCTTAGGTGATAAAACTTTCTTGGACGTGTTGGGTGTGTGCCTTTTATTTTATTTTTTTAAGTTGACTATCAATTTAGGATGGGCCACTAAACCAGAGAGAGTCTGGAAACACCACTGCATAGGCCTGACAAGTGAGAGTGAGATGTGGGTATGGGTCTGTGACATTCTGGGGGTCAACTCAGACCAGTGAGGGGTTGTGTCACCAACTACCCTGCAACTCTGGGTGCCTTAAGTGCTATGCTGCTATGGCTCACAGTCCAGACCCCAACAGCCAGCCTACATGCATACAGGTCAGACCTTGGCTTCCACGGGCCAGTTACTGTTTTCAGAGTGATCCCAACATCCCCTAAATCCTGAATTTCCCAAAACTGTCTCCCTGCAGTGTCCAACCCTGTCCTGGAACACAGGTAACTTTGGGGTTCTTTTAAAGAAACAAACAGCAGCTTGTTATCTTGACAGGAGTTACAAATACTTCAGTTCAATCACTGCATTGGGATGGTTTATATAAAAAGTAAAACAAGTTTATTCAATCAAAGAGAGAGATGTTAAGTAAGTTCAAGTACAAGAGATAAAGATAGAAAGGACTACAAGCAAACAAAAGTAAAAGTACAGTCTCTAAAGACAAAAACCTAACTTAACAAGCTACAGTCTTTGTTCAAGGTAAGTTCCTCACCTATCTCCTTTTTCCAATAATTGCTGACTAGTTCTTAGTCAGGATCCCCAGAGTCCCAGGCACTCCTTTTCCATGTCTTCTAAGGTGAAGTAACTTGGGGGGGGGTCTCTCCCCTTCTCTTTATTGTCCAATAGACCTTTGAAAACGTCTCTCTCTCTCAAAAGTTTATTGATCACGCTTCAAGAGACAGGAAGGCTTCTTGGGGGCGCAGTCTCCATCCCCCACTGAGATTGCTAAATGATCACTTTTCTCCCCGTTTACTCTTCCTGGTGGCTTTGTTTGCCTGGCATGCAAATGTGCTTTTCTTTGTCATTGGTCACACCTTGCTCAGTTTACATGGAAGACACATTCAAGCAGGTGGAACAACATTCCTTATGTCTGGAAAAATTAGTTTAATCAACTCCCTCTGACATGCTTGCTTTCAATACATTTTAATAATAATACCAGCACATCTCTATAATCCTCTGTGGATTGATTGTACTTACATCATGCAAGAAAATTAACAATCAGTGAGTTATTAGTTTTCCAATGACATATTACATGGCACCTTTTAGATACAAATAGTGAGTTGGGTACACTGAGATGATTAGGTGAGCTGAAACTCACTGCTAGATCCAGGAAGTCCCTTGCCTTTTGGCACAGGAATGCTTTTAGGGTGACAGGGGCATGGAAACATCTAATCTGCTAATTAGTTACTATTTTGTCACCTAAAGTTTTACTTTATGTACCATATCCAATACATAGGATCACCTGGCAGAATGAATATGACCAAGAAAAAAGTCGCTGAATGGCTTTTGTTCATTCCCTGACCAGCAGGTTTGCCTTGCATTCTTGGTATGTCCTAACTAGAGTACTCTTGAAGCACAGAAGTCTTAACTTCTAGCCAGAAAGATCATTTTAAAGGGGCTATAGCTCTCTCCTTTGACCTCAGAAAAGAAAGTTTGTTCTTTCAGGGGAGGGTAAACAAGGAGCTAATCATTAAGTCATGTAATATGGTGTGAGTTGATGTATATCTCAAAGGTTCGTAGACATTGTTAAAAAGATGCCTTGTCTCACTGTTTGTGTTTCTAAATGGTGTTTGTTTATGCAATGGTTTGGCCTGTGAGATGTGAGAAACCGCTACTTAACCTGGGTATCTTCTGTGCAGCTTGAAATTCTCTGTAAACTAAGGCACAGCTAGATGCTGGAGAGGGCAGAGCCACATTTGACCTGTGGTCTTTTGGGAAATGTAGTTTGGTAGCTGGAGCCCACATCCTCAGGAGGTAGTTTTCTCCTAACTTCCATTGAAATCAATGGGAGTTAGGTGCCTAAAGTAAACGTCTTTGAAGATCTGAGTGTAGGAGACTAGCTTGTTACTGACACTATAGTTACAACATTGCCAATAATTGTTAGTTTTGCAATATTTCCTTTTTTTTTCCTTGAAGCTCCACTCCTGGGGAGATGTGATTACATCAGAATGTCAGTGTATAAAAGGGGAAATGAGTTGCCTGGTTTGTTTGCAGAGCATAGGAGTTATTTGCAAGCAGAAGAAAGGAAGTAAGATAATTAACCTTCTACAAAGGTAGCTGAGTGAACACCCAGGGGAAAGGGTCTAGGCACTTCTGGAGGTAATGGGGGAGCAGGCAGGCAGCAGCCTGGCTCCCACAGTAAGGAGGGTTTAATACTAGTGAGCTATAAGTTAGTAGATAAGTTAGCAGATCAACGGGAGCTATGCTGACAAAAACATCAGTGTAGACGCAGCTATGTCAACGGAAGAATGCTTCTGTCAACATGGCTAATGTCATTTGGGAGGTGATGTTTCTATACTGTCTACAGTAGGGGACTGGAGTCTTTGCTGGCATATAGTGTAGACAGCCTAAATCTTACAGCAACTCGTATAAATAAATACTTGGGGAGGGGAAGGTAAAAATGTGCTAAAATTCTTTAACCACCCTTTTGTTGGCAATAGTACTTATTTCTTAAGCTGCCCCTTTCCCGTGATTCAAGATTGTAAAAGTAAACAAGCACCGAAGCCTAAAAATTGTTTTGAAATATTTAACACACTCAAATTTAAAAAGTAAAGGGAAAAAATGAGCTTATGGATTATGCACAAGAGTCGGACTTGGGGCTGGGGAGGAGGGGCTGTGTTCTCTTCCCAGCTGTGGCAGAGACTTTCCATGTGTCCTTAGGAAAGCAGCTAAGGTCAAAATTTCACTGGCTTTGAATGCTGTATGGAGCCTGAGATACCGAGACCAGATTGTTTTTTCAGATATGTTGCATATCCACAGCTCCCACAGATAGACTTATGGGGGAGTGCCCGGGATCTCTGGCTATTGCCCCTGGGTTGGCACCAAAACTAACAAGTGGAACCTCAAAATCAGTGGACACTTAATAATGTGAGTCTTATCCTCTCTGCCTCCATACCCTTCTCTAAAATGGGGGTAATAATACTGGTCTTTTTAACACTAATGGTAATAAGCACTAAGTTATGGCATGCACTGTAGAAGGATGAATTATTACTTTATAACAAATTGGATACTGAGAAGATATCAGCTATTCAAAACCAGATAAAGTAATCTAAAAACTAGGTAAGTGCCAGGTCTAACTTCATGATTTTACCTGAAGAACATGCATGCGTGACCGGAGCACAGAAATGTCCCTACAATATATAAAGACTGACTTTTGTAAGAGGCTTTTTTAAAGCAAATAGATACAGGAAGCTGTATCTCTCAGGAAAACTAATATGCAAAGAAGCTGCAAGTGTAAATGTGTATAAATGGCTGAGAGATACAAGAGCAACAACTAAAAATGAAACTAGCCAAGATCAGGGTACCAGGAGGTTACAGAATGCCATAGCATATGAGCATTCAATTTTGACATTCACATTCTGTGTGCAAACAAAATGAGATTTGCATATGTGTGACTTGAAACCTCTCTGCTCATTGACAGGTAGGGGGCCACGTGGGAATTCTTGACTTCATTAGGTTATCCATGGAAACCTGTTTGAGAACACACAACAACAAAGTTGGCGTCACATAAGTTATTGCACATAATGCATTTGTCTACTTAGAAGATGACATGATTTTGTTTTTCTCTGCTGCATAGGCTATAGCACAGAATATGTACTAGAAGTGACATGTTGGAATTACTATGGAAAGTTAAAACTATATATTAACATCTATTAATTGGAGCTTGCAGTGTTTGGGCAATGACTGCTATTGTTGCATAAAGTCAAGGGTAGGTTATCAGGGTTAAGAACTCAAAACAGGAAGAGGCTGATAGTTGCAGCTAATGTATCTACTAAAGTATTACAGTGGCAGAGAACCGTATTTTCCTATTGCTGCAACTAAATAGCTCTTCCTGTGTATGCACGTCACTGATAAAAGGGCTAGAGCTGTGTGATTGTGAAAGATGATGAAGTATGTAAACTGTGGATGTTCTGGAGTTAGTGTGATAGATATAATATCCTGCAATAGCCTGGCCAAACGTTATGGAACTGAGATAAGTTAATACCTTTGGGGTCTATTTATTAACAATGGAATTGTGTATGTGTTAGTGTGGAATTGTACACAACTTCTGTAGGAGACTGAAGGATTAGGAACTTCAAAGGACTTTTTTTGAGACATAATGTGAAGTGGATTTCCTAGGAAATACTTGGGGTGAGGGGAATGTAAACAATTAAGCTTAAAGTCCATCCTTTTGAATCCTGCACCTTGAGAAAAATCTACTGTCCACTAGTTACATGCTCCTGTAAATGCCATTTCAAAGACCCCTGAACTGTATAAAAGGATGGACCAGACTTTTCTTAAGTGTGCTGGTTCTGAGCTGAGGAGGCTATGAATTTGTGACCATAAAAGATACCTTTTTGTGGGTTCTGAAGAACTAATCACCTGCCAGAGCCCATGTCAGAGTTAGGTGGTCTCTGGTAAGCTTATCAGCATGCATATAGTTTTTTATTCTTTTTAATATGTTTTCTCTGTAATGCTTTTATCCAAAGAATAAATAAGCTTACACAGAAAGAGCTAGCTACTGTAGCATTCCCACTGCCACAAGCACATCATCCTAGAGAGACTAATGGGGCTAAATAATAGCAATCCACATGCCATAAATGTGTGCTCCTTGAGGGTTTTAAGTGAGGAAGAGGGTAATTCCTACCTAGACGACCTAATAACCTGGGATTTTATATGAACTGACTGCCTTGTCTGGCATCTACCTATTATGGCAGAACAAACACTTTACCATTCTTGACCATCTAGAATAAAAATGTCTGCAAGTGACAGTCTACATGTCAGATTTACACTTGCAAGAGCCTTTGAACTAACCCAAAATCCAGGAACTGGCTCTGTTAGAATGATCTATTTACATTACTTTCCAAATTTGTAAAGAGGAATACCTGGGAGGCTTTGTATTGTCCTAAATCTAGTGAGAATCCTTTAACCTTTCCAATTTGATCCTTTTTTAGAACTAGGTGTCAGAGCTTGTTCTAACATTAGCCTGAGAACTCAATGCAAAACCATGTGTCTCCTTGCTGCCTTAAAGATAGAAATTATTGTATTATTTCAAAATGCTGATTTAAAAAAACCAACAAATATAATTTAGATTGCTGAAGAGTTTGCATAATATAGATTCTGGACTGATTTTTTTTTTCAGTTTTGTGAACACCTATGATTGTAGAGTTTGCCACTTAGGGTTCTCCCTCAAATACTCCAGCCCTGGCCACTCAGTGCTCTCAGGTCATTTTGATCTTCTTCCTGCATTTATCTAACTCATGCTTGCTACTATCACCTTCAACAATGGATCCCTACAAACAATTATATGTAAAGAAACCCATGGATTGACACACCCACCTTCACAGCTCCAGAACCCATCCAAAACACAACAAAATCTGCTAAAGTGGCTACAAAATCTGCTAAACTGGCTACATTGCTTCACTCCAGTGGTAGCCGTGTTAGTCTGTATCAGCAAAAACAACGGGCACACCTTAGAGACTAACCCCCCCTCCAACCACACACCTCTAATTGTCACTTGGAACCCGCAGGGGTATCAAACAAATACAACCTAGACTTGATGGGGACCACAGCCTGAATGAAATCTGTCCTGAACCACTCTTTCGACCTTCAAACAATCCTCCAGGCTCATCATCATAAGCAAGCACCCCCACACCAACTCAAAGCAGCACCAGAACAACAGATGTAAAACCTATAGACATATCTCCACTGCTACAATGAGCAACACAACACTCCTTTCAAGATCCCTGGGTCCTACATGTGTACCTCATCCAGTACACTCAATGTCTCAACAACAACTATGTGGGTGAAATGAGACAATCACTATGCTCTCAAATAAACTCACACAGAAGTGCTTTAAAAAATACCATATCACCTGTGGGTGGACACTTTTCACAAAGTGATCACTCTACATCTGACCTCTCAGTCCTCATCCTCAAAGGAAACCTGCATAACACCTTGACAAGATGAACATGGGAGCTTAAATTCATAATTTTGTAGATACAAAAAATCATGGACTGAACAGAGACACTGGATTTATGGCTTATTACAACCACCTATAACCAACTTAAACTGCCTCCCCAACCTTTTTTTCCCTTTCTCCCCTATGACTGGAGAAGTGTTAATGGAACATTGCATCTTGAATGGTCCCTTGAAATATGTGTTAACCATTTATACTGAACAATTTGTTCCACCCCGTATTTAGCTTTGACACTCTGAGCTTGTTTAGATTAGGGGCTTGGCTACACTTGTGAGTTAGAGCACATTAAAACAGCCCCAGGTGCCCTGACTCATGACCTGTCCACACTAGCAAGACATTTAGAGCGCCCTGACTCCCTGGCTACAGAGCTCCTGGTAATCCACCTTGGCGAGAAGCACAACGCTTGGTGTGCCTCGGGTGAAATGCCTGGGCATCAGTGTGAATGAGGTGTTACATTAGTGTGCTCTGATCGGCCTCCACAAACGTCCCATAATTCCCTTAAGTCAAGTGGCCACTCTTGTCATTGTTTTGGAATCGCTTCAGGAATGCGAATATCAAAGCAAACCATTACTATGGAATGCTGTGTGTGTGAGAGAGAGAGAGAGAGGCAGGGGATGAGGGGGATCTGCTGCTGTCTGAACTTACAAGACAGCATGCAGAAATGCTCTCAGCCCGCCAAAAACCCACTCTCTCTGCCCCCACATACACAGAACACACTACCTGTCACACTCCACCCCACCTCATTTGAAAAACCACGTTGCAGCCACTTGCACGCTGGGATAGCTACCACAATGCACTGCTCTCTGTGGCCGCTGCAAGTGCCGCAAATGTGGCCATGCCAGTGCACTTGCCACTGTCAGTGTGGACAGACTGCAGTGCTTTCCTTACTGCGCTCTATGAAGGCTGGTTTAACTCAAAGTGCTCTACATCTGTAAGCGTAGCCATACCCTTAAAACTCAGCATTGCAACTGCACAGCTGCAGCTGTGCCACTGTAGTGCTTGAGGTTATGGCTACACTACATAGCTTACAGCAGCGCAGCTCAAAGCTGATGGGAGCGAGCTCTCCTGTTGATTTAATTACTCCAGACCCCCCACAAGTGCTGGTTGCTATGTCAGCTGGAGAAGCTCTCCCACCAACACAGCCGTGTCCACATCAGCACTTAGCTTGGTGTAACTTATGTCACTCGGGGGGGTGGCTTATTCACACCCCTGAGCAACATTACAGTTTACCTCGGAATAAGTTGTGAGCACATAGCCTTAGTGAAGACACTACCTAGGCTGACAGGAGGGATTATGTTGGTTTAACTGAATCACTCATGGGGGTGAATTTTTTACATCCCTGAGTGACAAAGTTAAACTGATCTAATTTCTTAGAGCAGGCCTCTGAGTAAACTTCCCAGACCTGAAGAAGAATTCTGTGTAAGCTCAAAAGATTCTCTCTTACCAACAGAAGTTGGTCTAATAAAAGATATTACCTCATCCACCTTGTCTCTCTAGCAACTCTGAGGACATTCTGGAGAAATCTCTCAGGTACTACTGGTGTTCTGTGCTTATAGTAAGCAATGTCTTATTCGTGATTGTATCTGTGAATAGGCAGAAAACATACCAAGATGTTTCCTGCACCAGAGCACCATGGAAACAGGTCAGCTTGATCTGTTTAAGTTGTCTGCAAATATTTACCACATTCTGATGTACTGTAAATCCCACTCCATCAAAATAGTTAATTTAGACATAGATTACATCACCACGACTCATAGCCAGGTTAAAATCCATTCTTGCATAAATGGATGAGCAACACTGGAAAAAAGTTTGCTGCTCAACATTATGATTTTGAGCAACCAAAAGTAATCTGATAGCTTTAACATAAGAGACTGAAGAAAGAGCAGTCGAGATCATTAAGGAATTTAAAAAAAAGAAAAAATCTGCTAAACTGGCTACATTGCTTCACCCCCAGCAAAGAGATATAGCCTAGAGCTACTAAATATGCAAATACCAACTTCAGTTCATTGCACCAACACAGACTCACTCAGCCATCACTCTTGAGAAATCAGCTGCATGGGAAGCCACACACTATGCAATGCAAAAAAAAAATCCCACACTCACATCTGTGTATAGAAATTATATGGTGGGCCATGAATGCTCACAAAATTGAGGTTGAGGTTTAGGAGGGGGTTAGGGCTCTGGCTGGGGGTGCGGGCTCTGGGCTGAGGCCAGAAATGAGGAGTTCAGAGTGCGGGAGGAGGCTCTGGGCTGGGGCATAGGGTGCGGGGGCAGGTGAGAGCTCTGGCTGGGGGTGAAGGCTCTGGGGTGGGGCTGTGGATGAGGGGTTTGGGGTGCGGAGGGTACTCCAGACTGGGATCAAGGGGTTCAGAGGGTGGGAAGAGGATCAGGGCTGGGGCAGCGGGTTGGGGGAGGCTCAGGGGTGCATGCTCCAGGTGGCACTTATCTCAAGTGGCTCCCAGAAGCAGCAGCATGTTCCCTCTCTGGATCCTACATGGAGGCGCAGCCAGGCAGTTCCGCTGCGTGCTGCACCATCTGCAAGCACCGCCCCTGCAGCTCCCCTTGACTATGGTTCCTGGCCAATGGGAGCTGCATGGGAGACGCTTGGGGCGGAGGCAGCATGCAAAGCAGAGCTCCCTGACTGCCCCTACAAATAGGAGCCAGAGGGGAGCCATGCCGCCGCTTCTGGGATCCATGCAGAGCAGCCCCCAAGCCTGCTCCCCAGCAAGCCCCAGACCCCACTCCCCAGTGGGAGCTCAAGGGCCAGATTAAAATGGCTGGCAGGCCGTAGCCGGCGTGCAGGCTGTAGTTTTCCCACCTCTGCTTTAACATTTGAGTGTATGTGCTTGTGAATTCCCTGTTTCTTCCTCTTTAAAGATACTCCCCCCTGTATGTGTGAAGTTTACCTCAGCATTACATAGGTATATTTGTAGGGGAGTGGAATAAAAAAGAAATCTACTTATGGAAACTGAATGTATCTTTATTATTCTACAGCATATGGTGGCTGCAGCTAACATTCATAGTCAACAGCTATATGTGCATTTGCATTGTCATAGAATAAGGCACAAACTGTAATCATTACTGAGTTCATACCACAGTGCAAAAAAACTATGCCAGGCTCAACACATTATAGCAACACACCTTACTGTGGCTCATTGTTAAAATGCTCCTTCAAAGCCTCCCTGAGCCGAATAGACCCCTGTTGAGCCCTTATAGCCCTAGCATCTCGCTGCTCAAAATCAGCAGACAGCTGATCTGCCTCCAAGCTCCATCCTTGGGGAATTTTCTCCCCCTTTACTTCGCAGATATTATGAAGTGCACAGAAGGCAGCTATGACCATGGGGATATTCTCCTCAGTGAGGTCTAATCTCCTGAGGAGACAGCACCAGCAATCCTTCCAACAGCCAAAGGCACATTCAACAGTCATGCTGCATCTGCTGAGCCTGTTGTTGAAGCGCTCCTTGCTGCTGTCAAGGTGTCTGGTGTATGGCTTCATGAGCCACGAGAGCAAGCGGGGAGGCTGGGTTTCCCAGGATAGCTATTGGCATTTCCATATCCACAATGGTAGTCTTCTGTTCTGGAAAGGAAGTCCCTGCTTGCAGCTTTCTGTACAGGCTTGTGTTCCTAAAGATGCATGCATCATTCACCTTCCCTGACCAGTCCACGATGATGTTGGTGAAACGACTCCAGCGATCCACCAGCACTTGCAATACCATAGAAAAAGTAGCACTTTCTCTTGATGTATTCCGTTACAAGGTGCTCTGAGATCAAAATAGGATATGCATACCATCTATCATCCCACCACTGTTAAGAAACTCCACTGCTGCAAAACCATGCACTATTGCCCAGAATCACAGTCCTTCACAGCAAGAGGTGATTAATGGCCCTGCACACTTGCATCACAGCAATCCACATGGTGGATTTCCCCATTTCCCAGCTCCATACTAATTCCCAACTGATTGGTAGCAGTCTGGCATTGCCAGCTTCCACACAGCAATCAGCACTCACTTCTCCACCATGACTGCAGCTCTCATTTTGATGTCACTACACAGCAGGCTAGTGTGACCTTTAAACATAGTTCCAGGAAGGTAGCCTTGCACATCCAAAAGTTCTGCAGCCACTGCTCATCATCTCATACCTCCAATCCCACTAGTCAGTGCTTGATTCTCGAGCCTAGAGCCAGTGGTCCACGGTGTGTAGCTGCTCCACGAATGCCAACAGCAATCTTGAATTGTTTCTTTTCATGGTACACAGCAAGGCAGACACCAAGGTATTGTCATCAGATTCACAGCTCAGGAAATACTGCAGGATCAGATGTGTTGTGTTCATAATGCTCAGCACAATACTGGAGAGCAATGCAGGATCCATTCTTTCTGACAGATGGTGGCGCATAGGTTACAGGGGCTGTTGAAAAGGAGCACAAAACGTACTAGCATGCACATGGAATGATGGGATGGGGGAAACTGCATCATGGGATGCTGAATCTGCCTCCTGAGGCATTGCAAACCCTTCCAAAAACATCCCATGGTAGATGGCGGTGACTTGCATAGTGAGATAGCTACCCACGGTGCATTGCTCTCAGTGTCAATGCAAGAGCTATTCCATGGACATGCTCCACTGACTCAAGGAGCATAGTGTGGACATGCCACAGTGGTTTAATTACAGCCATGACCAGGAGCGTGCACAAGGTGGGGCAAGCAGGGGCATCCCCCCACAAATTTCTGTGTCCCCCTGCAGTCAAGGGAGGGAGAAAGTAGCAGGATGGCTGGGTGCCAGCTGAACTCCTCCTTCCCCCACCTCTACAGCTTCTGCTTCTCCTTCCTGCTGCTGGAGTCCCACACTTTGCCTCAGAAGATAGAGGCAGACTTACCTCAGCAGGTGGGTTGCTGGGTGTCCCTGCCAGAGGTGCTAGGTGTCCTGCCAGAGGTGTCCTGAGAAATCTGGGTGGAAGGTCACGCAAACCTTCCATTTGTGTGAGTTTAATGTGACCTTCCAAAAACAGTCAAATTTAAATTCTTGCACATGGCCTTGGCAGCTGATGTAACTTAAAATCAACTTAACTTTGTAGTGTAGACAAGCCCTAAATGATGTTCTGCTCCAGAATAATTTATTTACTACTAGCCATCAATCTTCAGAATCTCTTCACTTCTTGTAGCTTACACCCTAACTGCATCTGCATCCAGAGAGCTCAGTACAGATTATTACACCAAACTGGCTTTTCTAAAATGTAAAGGGATCATCATCAATTTGGTACATCTGTTCATCAAACCCCAAAGGTTTTCCCTAAGAGTCATGGTCCCTGCCATGCTGTGTGCTCCTTAGCCTCTTTGAGCATCTCCCTGCTCCTCCAGGCTTTCCAACATTCCCTTAGTTTCCTCTGCCAATTCCGTACACTTTCTCACTCTAGATTCTTTGGCCCTTTCCAAGCCACACTTTGCAATTCCTCTAGGACCCTCTCCTTTGGTCATAATTTTCATCTCCCATAGATGGCTACTGTCACCATCCAATATTCTAACGATCAGAGTTCTGTGCCATGAGGACTGGTCTTGTCTCTATGTTGGCTACACAAAATTTTTAGTAAAACCATCTACCATGCTACTACTAGTGGGACTATTACTGTAGACCAGCATCCAGGGTGTTAGCTAGCATGTTGTCTAACCCTGCTCAGAACAGGTCTAGATTACACTCAGAGCCATCCTGTCCATAGGACAGACCCGGGCAACTGTCCCGGGCCCCATGCTTTGGGGGGCCCCGCATTTCAGGGGGACGCATGTGGGCCAAGTGGCCTGGGGACCTAGCGAGGGGCCTGGTGCTAGCAGGGGTCAGACTCATGCCCCACTCTCACCATCCTGGGTGTTTATTTATTTTTCTTGCCTACAGCCCCCTGGAATCAGGCTTGGGCTCAGTCCCTGTGGCAGCAGCAGTGCATGACCCAGACCCAGCCCACTCCGCTCTGCTGGCTCCCAGTGTTGCCTGCCACCTAGCACCCCCCTCCACTAGTGCCAGGAAATGCTGACCCAGGATGATCCTGACCCCTGCTCTTCCACCTCAGATGATTCCATGCCACCCCACGCTAATATCCTCCAGCCAATCCCTCCCAAATGTCTCTATCATTCCCTTTACCCTTGCCTATTATCCCCATTCTGGGCTACATTTAACCTGGATTGTAAACCTCTTGGGGCAGGGAGCATACTTTTAGTTTAATCTGTAAATCACCACCAATGTCTATGATTCTGCAGAAATACTATGCAGTGGTGGTGGGGTTTTTAAACAGAAACACAATGCAACCTTATTGTGACAATGCTGCCTTTGGGAGCCAGCTGAGGTCACTCAATTAGGGTGAACTGCAAACAAAACAGGTCAGACAAACCCCAGATGCTGGTGGTTATTTCAATGCTTAGATTTACCAAGCCGGCACAAAACAGTTTCTGTAGTACCCCACTGGTTACTCAGAAGTCCAAACAACACGGTTCCCTTAAAGTACCCAGCCTCAGGCCTCGATCCAGCCATACCTGTCAAACATATGATGATTACTGAAAATCTTATCTCATCATATAAAAGAAAAGGTTCTTCCAATCCCAAAGGATCAGTCACATACTCAAAATACACACTATAGTCAATTCTTGTTAACTAAACTAAAATTTATTATAAAAGAAAAGAGAGTGTAGGTTAAAAGATCAATATATATACAGACTTGAATTCAATTCTTGAGGTTCAGATACATAGCAGAGATGAGCTTGTACTTGCCAAAAGTCCTTTTAGATATAGTCCATAGGTTATAGTCCAATGTCCATATCCAGGATGACTCCAGTCAGTAACTGGGGATCTCAATCCTTATGGCTTAAGGTTTCCCCCTCTTGAAACCCAAAGCAGATCTGAGTTGAAGAAGGATTGTGTCCCAGGATTCTTATACATTTCCAGCAGCTTTTTGGCCTGAGAAAACAATAGGCTTAACTTTCCTTCTCCCAAACATCATAGCAATTAGTACAGGGTAATTTATCCATTCAGCAGTTCAGATACAGATTACCACAACCTCTAAAGAGACATATAGACAATAAGGCTATTTCACTCAAGTGTCTTCCTAAATGTTAATACTCCTTTTTTGATCTTTGAATTAAAGCTATAGCAATAGGCAAGACTTATTTGCTTACATCACAAGACCTGAGCAAACACCGACCCTTCTACCTCTAACAATGCAGGCTTGCATTTCAAAGCTCTATTTATTTACATATCTTTCTAACCAGTGTCTAAAGTTCAGCCATGGGTCAGGTCAGTCTGTGCGTTAATTAACTCTTTCTGGCCCTGTCACCTTTCAGTGAGATATTATATTACACTTATAAGGTCACACTTATATTATGACAGCTTCCATATAAACTCTGTCCCAAATACTTCACCATGTTTCAGAGAGAAAATAAACTTAAGAGATATAAAGTAAGGGACAAAAAAAGAGGTCTTCAGCCAAGACTTGAAATTAGAATAGTCAGCAAAGCAGAGTGATACAGAAACATTGGTCCAAGTGGCAAAAATTGCAAAGGAGAAGAATCTCACACAGTGGCAAAACCATATATTTGGTATATACATCCAGTATGGCTGAACTATTACTGCTGTGCAGGAAAGAAATCTGAATTTCCTGGATTGTGTCTAAAATGTCAGCTGTAATAGTCTGAACCAGAGTGAGTAGTGTAGCCTACCCATGGATACAAAGGAAACTACAGAAGCGCTGTATGTTAGATTCCCTGAAATGGCTAGACAACAATAGCCTGCCACCAGAATTACTGATTGATCACACAAGGTGTTCTGATGTAATGCTCTTACCTTGCATTTCATTGGCTGTGTGTTGTCAATCAATACCCTAGTGGATGAGAGAGAACAGTTACATTCCCCGGAATATATTTAATTTAGCAGTGTGCGTGGATAGCATGGTGATAGGAGCAATAGCAATATAAAAGACTAGACAGAGTTTTGTGATTGGAGTTCTGTGATGACTCTTCTGGTCTCCAGTTTTGCAGTACATTCGTAAGTCTCCTGTTTGTGTAACTGAACTAACCTCTTGTCTTTTATTTGCCTCTGGATTCTTTACTAATATCAGACAACTCTGATCACAAAGCTTAATTGGAAAAACCCTCTTACTGGGCTACAATGCTTTATATGGATTTTCTGGAAAGTATTATTTGCAGTGTATTAGTCATTTTTTCTAGTATGTCTGCTACTTCAGGTATGGAATCCTTCCCTGAATTACTTATGTTGATATGGTTATGAAGTAGAGGGTAGGGGAATACTGATGTCCCTTTTAAGAAAGGAGTTTTGGCATAATTGCTGGGGTATGCAGGGGTTTACTTCTTACCACAGCTAAAACCAGTAAAGAGAAGATGTAAAATGATGCCAGGCACTGCTGTAAACCATGGCTTGCGGTAGTGCAGTTACACCACTGGCTAAAACCTCAGTGTAGATCACTCTTAAAAGGTTAAAGCTGTGTTGCTGAAATGAACTTCTTTCCAGACATTCTTAGCAGACAGCTTTGACTTTCCGAATTCAAAGCAATGATGTATTTGTCTGTGGATTACTAACTGGTGGTGGGTATTGCTCCAGGATGTAGAAGAACACTGGGGGCTAAGGCCTAGATCCACAGAAGGACTTTGCCATTACAATCCTGAACATCACAATGCCAAACTCTTAGGCACCTAGAAAATCATAGGAACAAGTGACTCTATAGCCTCATGGTTAGGGCATCCACTGGGAAGTGGGGAGACCCAGGGTCCAGTCCTCTGCTTCATCCACTCTTTCATTATTTATCCACAGTGGAACAGCTGTAACAGGAAAGATTAAGGGATTCCCCACTACAGAATATTTCCTAGCCTAGTGGTAGGGCAGCCTCCTGAGAGGGAATGACCCTTGTTCAAATCCTTTCTTCCCTAAGAGGGGGGAATTGAACCTGAATCTCCCATATTCTAGGTGAGTGCTCTAAATAATGGGCTAAAACACATAAGGTGGGTGGTGGTGGCACCTTCTCCTCTTGCAGCAGTGGAATTTTCAACAGGATCCAGCCATGCTTAGAGGGCACCTACCACATTTGGCCTCAGATAAGCATTTGGCTGTCTAGCTCCCATCTTCTGTTTGTTTGTCAACCACTTTGGGGCTTAGGTGGGACATAGGCATCCAGATAGCTAAAAGGAGGCAGCAGCATATGTGCCCAGAGGCCAAAATTTAGGCACCCAGGTAACTTTTACCCAGAAAACATAGGCAACACGCGAGTTTAGGTGCATAGAGGGTTCAACAGGAGTTTTGTAGATTGCAGTGGAGCCAAATCTGGAATTTAGGTGCCAAACCTGAGTCTTAGGTGCCTAAGTCTGGTGATTAGGCATCTAAGTATCTTTGAGATTTGGGCCTAAATGTCTTGTTCTATTGAGCACAATGGAAGAGAACAAAGCAGAGAGAAGCAGAAGGTGCTAGAATAGCTTGCATAGTATGTAGCCTAAATTTATGTATCTAAAGAGGGTATTTCATCTTCCATGTCTGTCAGGCCAACACCATTTGAACTAAAATATGTTTTTAACAGCACGCCTCACATTACTGCACATTGGTCATTTGCACTTATCAAACCATGATACTAAAGCTTGTAAATTCTTTTTTTTTAATTTAAAAGATAAAAGTCTCAATTCCAGTCTGAAATGTCTAGTAGGCATCAGCCCATACGTCTAGAAATCCACCACGGTTTAATATCAGTGGGAATATTAGACGTATATCGGATCCCTTTAAAGACAAATCTTTGAGTGGCTTAAAAAAAAGGAGATATGGATAAAGAGTGAAACGTAGTGGACTGTAGCCCAGAGTTCCTTGATTCTAGGGCTAGACAGCTTTTCCTCAGGTGTTAAGTCTGACAGTCGTTACATTGCTATGACTTGAATACCCCTGCTGTCTTATTTGGTCATGCTTTTAAAGATGACCTGCCACCACAAAAGGAGCTGGAACCTTGTTTATACCTTCTGGTATAAGAAAAAGACTTCAAAAGTGCAGGTGGCTGCAGTTTATTTTAAACATCAGGTTTTTTTCACCCTCTTTGCTTGTTTTTCATACTAGACATTCAGACCGCGTCTACTCAGTGCTCTCTCTATGAACCACTGGAGTACCCAAGTAGGATTATGATATCACAAATACTAAGAAGCAAAACCTGAGCAATTGAGAGGAGTGAGGATTTACAGTCAGACTTCTTAGTGGTGATAGCACCTACTTAAGTCAAATGCCTTAAACAGCTGAGGAAAGACTTTTTTTAAACCCACACTTCTACCCCAATCAGTTAAGAGCAAATAAAGCTCTCCTACTGGTTCTCCATGGAAATCTCCAGCAAAAGACAAGGAAGACAAGACTCATACTTCTAAGGTAAAAAACTGAACTTTGTGCTATGGGGTAGGGAATGTTGATCTTTAGAGCCACTTGACTACATTAGAAAAGAAAAAGGAAAAACAAAAACTATTTTACTTCATTTGTAGGTCACCTTTATAATATTTGCAATTTTGGCAAATCAAAATTAGTTTAACCCAGTAAAAGGAGACTTGAATCCTCTTGATTTCCCCACCCCTCCTCACCATTCTGTAGCAGAATAAGCAAACAACTGTCCTGTACAGTAACTGAGTCACCCAGCTTACCAGGAAATGTTCTTTCACAGTCAAAAACTGCTGCTTATCAAAAATACTAGAGGTACTTGAGTCTCTAACCTCTGGAATCAGAATATTAGGGTTGGAAGAGATCTCAGGAGGCCATCTAGTCCAATCCCCTGCTCAAAGCAGGACCAACACCAACTAAATCATCCCAGACAGGGCTTTGTCAACTCAAAGGCAATGCTTCATATTAGTTAGATTGAACATGCTTTTTTTGTTATCTTCAATTTTTCAATATTTAAAAAAGAAAGCTACGTGGCAGAGCTGAAGAAACAAAACCTTAAACTGCTCAAAATAAGACGTGAAGGGGTTACAAATGTGTGCTCTTCAGTTTGTTAGAGCTTCTGGGAAGCAGAGTGGATTAGGGATTTGTGAGGCCCTGGGCCAGAACAAGTGGAGGCCCCTCCCCCCCGTTCCCCCTGCAGTGTCCCCCACCCCTCTGGGGTTGGGGCATGTGGGAGATTGTCCCACTTCCTCCACCCGCCCCATGCTCCTGCTCCCCAGCAGGAGCACGTCAGGGTGTGGGGGCTTCCCCTGCTTCCTGGCAGAAGCGCTGGGTAGATGGGGGGAGCGGGGCAAGCCCCTGTGCCCTGACCCACTGCCCGGCAGGAGCACCTGACAGGCAGGTGGAGAGGATTGGGGCATGCTCATTTTTCTGGGGGGGGGGCCCCCACTGCTGGGAAGCATGCTTTACTGATGATTATAGTGGAATGAAAGTATTAGAGAAATTACAGATTATTAGTTTCACTTGTCTGGCTGGCATCTCTGTGTACTGAAGTCTGTTACCAGTATGTCTAGGATCTGGCTGAATAATATCTCTGGGTAAAAGATGTCTTTTCTTACTCTGTATTGTTTATAAGCAAGAGAAGCCTGTCAGATCAAAAATTCAGCTCAAATGATTGGTGCTTGTTTGTTTAAAAAAAAACTACATAGAAATATTTGTGACTATTATTCCAAAGCTTTTAACAATATAATAATAATAATTCCCTTGCAATGTTTGCAACCCAAACATGGTAGCACTGCTGCTACCACATAAGAATTTCAAAATGAATCTGACTAAAAAGTAACTGGCCTGTCCCTCATCATTCAAGCTGAGATAAATACAGAGTTTATGTAAACAGAATACAGAAAATTTATTTTAAAAACATTTCAACGTTGTTAATCTATGGTATTCATAATAAGTAATATCTAGGACCTGGTACTTCAAAACCTAATGTGCATAGTTCAAAAGCAACAAAATCACTAATCATTATGGATTTATATGACTCTACCTGTGGCATCACTCACAGTGCAGTTTTAAAGTTAACAAAATTTAGTCCTTTCTCCCCGCCAACAATAGTCTGTATTTTAATGCACTAATAGACACAAAGAAGAGCTCCGAGTGCCTTGAAAGTTTGTCTCTCTCACCAACAGAAATGAATCTAATAAAAGATATTACCTTGTCACTTTAATAGCACCTCTCATTTAAGGATCTCAACACACTTTTAAAACAGTAGGTTAATTTTTATAACCCCTGTTAAGTGGATATTACTGTATCTATTTTACAGCTGTGAAGGGGGAACTGAGGTACAGAAAAATTATGTGATGCATCTGAAGTTCAGTATTGCAGCAAGTCAATGGCAGAACCAGGAATATAATCCAGAAGTCCTAATTTCCGTGACCTAATCACAATTCTCCACAAACACTAAAATGGCCATAGAATACAATCTACACATGGCAACACTAAAAAACCTGGTTTATGAATTTCAGCCAGTAGATACCTAATCACAGCTTTGTAAAATCATTGCAATACTTCAAAGAGCAGAAAATGGGAACTTAGAAATGGGATCCTAATTCATTAAGTTTGAAGCAGGACTTAAAATATGAACTTCTCCACAACTCAAGGAGTATCCAGTGTTCTGGTTCAGGCTGTTACTAAGATGGGCTCCAGTCACAAAGTTTGCAACATGTGTTTCAGTTTTGGGCCCCTCTCCAAAAGTTTTTTTTCTTTAAACAAGACTCATATGCAGTAAAATTTAGTCACCTGTAATACTGACTTAAATCTTTCCCTTTGCAAAAGCAGTAGCATTAGGTCACCAAATCTTGCTGCAATCTCCCAGCTCTGCCAAAGACACTTTCTGCAGCAATGGCTATCTGCACAGAAAGTGAAATCAGAAGTTTAAAACCTATGTGATTTCTATTTCTTTTATATTAGTTTTAATGGGAGAGCCTTGAGGGATACAGGAGTCTGAGAAAGTAGAAAAAAATCTCACAAGAGCTGGCATGCACATGAGCACACCGACAGAACACCTCTAGCACAAAAAAGGGTGAAGTTGTACCAGGAAATGGAGGAAGCTTGTGAAAGGCAAAAGCCTTTGTTCTTGGCTTGTCAAAGTCTCAGGTTGTGATAACCCCTGTGAAGTAGATATTACTGTATCCATTTTACAGCTCTGAAGGGGGAACTGAGGTATAGAGAGGTTATGTGATATGTCTGAAGTTCAGTGTTGCAGCAAGTTAAGGGCTTCTAAAGTGTGGGATACAGATGCCCCCAAAAGTAGGGACAGACAAAGAAAAAGGCAAGCTCGGTCATGTTTCTTTAACATACGTAGAATCATAGAACTGGAAGGGACCTCAAGAGGTCATCTAGTTCAGTCCTCTGCATTCAAGGCAGGACTTCAAGAGGTCATCTAGTTCAGTCCCCTGCATTCAAGGCAGGACTAAGTATTATCTAGACCATTCCTGACAGGTGTTTGTCCAATCTGCTCTTAAAAATCCCCAATTATGGAGATTCCACAACCTCCCTAGGTAATTTATTCCGGTGCTTAACCACCCTGACAGGAAGTTTTTCCTAATGTCCAACCTAAACCGCCCTTGCTGTAATTTAAGTCCATTGCTTCTTGTCCTATCTTCAGAGGTTAAGAAGAACAATTTTTCTCCCTCCTCCTTGTAACAACCTTTATGTACTTGAAAACTGTTATGTCCCCTCTCAGTCTTCTCTTCTCCAGACTAAACAAACCCATTTTTTTCAGTCTTCCCTCATAGGTTATGTTTTCTAGACCTTTAATCACTTTTGTTGCTCTTCTCTGGACTTTCACCAATTTGTTCATATCTTTCCTGAAATGTGGTGCCCAGAACTGGACACAATACTCCAGCTGAGGCCTAATCAGTGCGGAGTAGAGCGGAAGAATTACTTCTCATGTTTTGCGTACAATACTCCTGCTAATACATCCCAGAATAATGTTTGCTTTTTTTCTTGTTTTCCAAACATCTGGGCTCTGTGGTGTCACTATGTAAGATAAACAATGAGAACACCAGGTTTGTGGAGTTAGATGTAAAATGAGAGACAGACAATTGTGTTGCAATCAGACAAAAATGAGAAGTATGACTAGACTCTTGTGATCTCACTCCTCACCCCAATATAAGATACAGTACTGTATCCACATTTCTAATTAACATCTGTGTAACCATACACAAGAACTTCTCTTTCAAGTCAGAGGCCATAGCATGCAAGCACAGATAGTTTCTTTCCCAGATTGTATGCCAAAAGGGGCTTCAGAGGCTGCAGCTGAGCTTATGCTCAAATGGGCTTTAGCCATATCCTCTTTGGCTGTTTTACACATATTTCCCAGTCTGCTGCTATCATGCAATAGTACCTTCTGTACTGAATAGGGTAAGAGAACTCAGCCTTGAAATTACTGGTGGATAAGAAGAACTGCCTTTTTGTTTTATTTGAGTAAATATTTATTAAAGGGTATGTGAAGATGGAATTAGTAACAACAACAACAACAAACAAATCAGTTAGCTCCAACAACTCCACTACTGTGGGATACTTCACCTTCACTTTAAAAGCTTAAAAATTGCTTTTACACTTTGCTCTTTCAGGTCATTATAACAGAATGAAAATAAGATACAGCGTGATCTTGGGTATGTGCTATTTTAATGCTAACAAATATCTAGGTTTGAAAAAGAGAAGTAGCCAATGATGTCATTTTATAATGTCTACACTTCAGTTAAACACCCACAGCTGGCCCATGACAGCTGACTTGGGCTCACAAGACTTGCGCTAAGGGGCTGTTTAACTGCAGTGAACACAGTTGGGCTTGGGCTGAAATCCAGGCTCTGAGACCCCACAAGAGGGGAAGGTCCCAGAGCTCAGGCTCCAGGCCAAGCCCAAATGTGTAGAGCACAAATGTCCCCTCTACAAGCTTAAGGCTGGCTGCAAGTGTTTAACTGCAGTATAGACATACCTCTAATCCACAATAAAATGACTGAGACATGCTCAACTTCCTGACCATTGCAAGAAGCCTCAGTTGCCCACACCCTCCAGATAGTTAATGATAAACACAGTGCACTTCCTAAACCTGATGAGAAATGAAATTTCTATATTAATTAAGCTTATTATATGATCATCCTTCTATTTTCCTTAGCAATAATCAGATTCCCTCACTATGACAAGTTACTCAGCCTTCAATCTCTCAGAATATCCATGCAGGAATCTGTCTATTGGCTTGTAAAATAAAACTGCATTGATATTGTGTCATTAAAAACTCTACCTAGAGCAATATGACTGGAAGAATGCCCCTGAGCCAGAGGGACCAATAATCAAAAAAATTAAAATTTAAGGCGACATGTTTTTCATACACTAGTCATGTTAAAGTCAATTGGAGTGGGTGTACACGCATCAACTGGCAGAACTATAATAAAACTGGTCAATTGCAGGTTCTGAAAATGCTGTTTAAAGTTGGGTATTATCTCCATTTTTACAGATGAGGAAATAAAGGTACAGAGGGTAGAAATCACCTGCCCACAGTGTCATATATATAGTTAGTCCCTGCATGTCAAGCCCTGGAGATTGGACTTCAAGTCAAAAAGGAATGTTGTCGGCCCATGGCTTGGGACTGGCACCCATGCAGTCGTCCACACTTAACCTGGCTGTACCAGATCGGTAATAACCCTATGTAGCTTTTAGATAGCTGGATTAAAGACATACTGTGTGGCGATGGATGTTCGGCACTATAGACCCGCGCTGTTAGTTTCAAAGAGTCAGACTTTGGCTTTACATCTTCAATATATGTAGGTTACTGTAATAACAAGTTGGCTCTGCAATGGGTCCATTCATAAATGAATTGTCTCACCTCTTCCTCAAACAAGGACAGAGACATTTTGGCCTTCTAAAAATATATTTTGAATAAAAACAGATCTTCAGACAGCTAAAGAGTAAGGAACACCGTGCAAAACAACCATTCCCAATTCAGTAAGTATTAAGTCTGTCTGAGGGCTAGTCCATGCTGCAAACGCTACAGTACACTGTACCACTGTAGCGCCATAGCATAGATGCTTGCTACAGCAATGGAAGGGGACTTTTCATCTCTGCAGTTAATCTAGCCCAGTGGTTCCCAAACTTTAACAACCTGTGAACCCCTTTCAATGAAATATCAAGTCTCGCGAACCCCCTCCCAAAAATGAATATTTCTAGGTATTTTCTCCTTTACCTGAGTATAAAGTATAAAAGCAGTGATCTTGGAAATATAAAATTTGTTGTTATGACATGCTTATTACACACTTAATTATTATTTATCATTACAGTATTTTTATTACATTATGAAAATGGAAACATTCTTCTCACTTTTGTAGCTTGTGTCACTTTGAATAGGCCTGTTATAAGACAAGGCTCCTATGTTTTTGTCAAGGAGTATCAGATGTGAAACAGCATGAAGATATTTAAGAAGGCAACTCAAAGAGTTCCTCCGATGCAAGCATTCAGGACTTGAGCAGTCCAGGCAAACAACGCACGTTACAACAAAGCTTAAACTTGTTCTTCATAATAATTTAAAAAACAATACTAGCTGCCTATTTAATTTTCAAAACAGCAAAAAATATCCACCTCCCTTTCCATTTCTTATAAGGAGTCTTGACATTTAAATCTCCTCAGTGTGATATATATACTTGCTTTGATCTGCTTAGCTGCTTGTCCCTTGCTGCCTGGGGTCTCCACGGAAGCTCTGTCCGCCATTAGGAAATTTTTCCCTGAGAACCCCCTGTAACACATTTTGTGAACCCCCAGGAGTTCACGAACCCCAGTTTGGGAACCCCTGATCTAGTCCCTCAAAAGGCAGTGAGGTGCTCAAAGGAAGGATTGTTTTGTCGACATAGTGCTGTCTATACCAGAACATAAGAACATCTATACTGGGTCAGACCAAAGGTCCATCTAGACCAGAATCCTGTCTTCTGACCCAAGGTTTAGGTCACCTTAATTATGTCTTTCAGGAGCATGAATTTTTCACATCCATGAGTGACATAGCTAAGTTGACCTAGTTTTAGGTGCAAACCAGGCATGAATTATATACGTTCTGAGATATGGGAATTAACAAATTACTGCACCAGTAATAGTTACTTCTGAAAAACCACAGAAGAGTAGCATACCATAGACTACAGGATAGCAAGTGTACCAACCTTCCAAAAGGAATATTGTCTTGGCAATTACAATCCTAGCAGTATCAGATCTTGTATCTCTAATATAAAGAGCAAATTCTCATAAACCATTCCAAATCTGTGGGCAAAAGGAAGCTTGAGGAATACATAGAATAAAGAATAAATGTTGCTACACAAACTTGATCCTTCATCTACTTCTGGGCATCACACTTCTAGCAAGACACTGACAAATTGGAGAGTTTGAGTTCATAGGAAAGTAATAAAAATTATCAGGGGATTGGGAGGGTTGACATGAGGAAACTCCAAAAGAGAGGTGCAGTTTGGCTAAGATGAATAACCAAAGGATGTAACCATCAGGCAAGGAGAGAGACTATTTGGGAAATTACAAGGGTGGAGGTTGGTGGGGAATATCTAGGAGTAACATGACACAATTAAGAAAATTAAAATTGTAATCTGAATATAAATCTCCTTGGCAGTGCAATTGACTGGCCTGTGGTACAATCTCCAAGGGGAAGTTATGGCATTTCCACTGCTAAGATTATTTAAAAGTGGACTGGATAAAACCCTGGGAAACTTACTGTAAGGCTCAATCCTGAACTAGCAAAAAGACTGGGTCTTGGTCATTTCTAACGTCTATGATTATAGCCTTATATGTGCAGTTCTTCTGCACACAAAACTCTCATTGAAGCCATCAGACATGTGGATGAACTGGGAGTATTGAGTGCTAAAGAAGAAAGTATTGAAAGAGAGGAGATGCTGCAGCCAGTGTAAAGTTGAGAGAAAAAAATTGCTTCAGCTGTAACAAAAAAAAACCTTTCCAGTGTAGCCATGCCTTCAGTGTTGGCTGCTGGAAAGAGAAAGTGTGAATATTCTCAGTACTAACTAGCTGATCTGTCACACTGTAGAAAGCATTATCAACAGTTTCTCAGCTGCTGCACAGCTGTAGAGCATGTTTCAGCTTGTCTCTACTGAGTGTGCCAGTGTCCTTCGCAGACTTCCTGTAAAATGGTGAAGGTTGTACCTTGTGCTCGCCACCTGGAAAGGCCTATCTTTTTACTAGAGAAGTGCCCCTGGGATACTGAAAACAAGTCCATTAGCAACTATGAGACACTGATATGAACAATGTTGTCCTGTGTGATTTATTGAATACATGTTGCAAAAACCACTGCATATTTTTTACAAAGGGATCAGGTTTTCAAAGTGTGTCAAAAGAGACTTCTAGACTTTTCTTTAGGGTTAGAAAGGTACTATTACTGAAGTGTTTTTTTCCCCCTAATAAACTGAACAGACTTTTCTTACTGATCAGCTGTGTCATAAATGCATTCATACAAAAGGATCTAACAACTCTGATAAAAGTATGTACTTTACTACTAGGACACCTATCTATATCCTACATCAGAGTACTTACTCTGCAATATAGGTGTAGCTGTGCACGCCCCAAGATACTAAAGAGACAAGGTGAGAGAGTTGTTTTTTTTTTTTTAATTGAACCAACCAAGGTGAGAGAGGTAATTTTTTTTATTGAATTGGTGAGACAGCTTTTGAGCCACGCAGACATAAAGAAGAGCTCAATGTGGCCCAAAACCTTGTCTCTCTCATCAATTCAAGTTGGTCTAATAAAAGATATTACCTCACTCTGTCTCTCTAGCACTTGCACTGACAATTAGGTATTTAAAACAGGCATTTACCCACCTCTGTATTACCCATCTAAATGTAGGATTTATACATCTTAATAAGGTACCCACATTTGAATGGTGTGGTCTGAAGCTACCATTGCATCTGTTCAGTTGACAAAAGAAATAGATGGAATATCATGACAAAAACTGAATTGTCAGAAGAGTCAGACCACTTGCTATTAACTAGGAAAGAAACCAGTTAGTTGATCTTGCACTTTAAAAAAAAGTGCAATTTTTAAACTTGCAGAAAGTGCTTAGTGATCAATTTTTAGTCTCTTCCGTCACAGCTGATCATGAACAGGACTAACACAGATGTTTTATTCAACTCATTAAAAGTAAACCACAAGTAAAGTGCAGCTTGTGAAAAGCAGGCAAGGAGTTATGTAAGCTCTGGAGAACAAATAAAAAGATGAGAGATGGTAAAACGAGCTAACTTTTTCTGAAAATGCTATAACTTTTCTCAGAGAAGGGTTATCTAGAGCATTTTATCAACCTTAAACTATCTTTTCAAGGGTTATTTTTGGAACAAGCTGGTTTTTGTATTGTTGGGAACTGCCATCCTGTATCATAACAGTGATTGCTCAACTCTAGTATCCTCTGACAGCAACTAGTACCAGATGCTTCAAAGAAAGGTTGAAGAAACCCCTTAATCTGGTTACTGGTTAAGGGTGGAGTACAAGGTATCACAAAAATTTGGGAGGAAATAACTAATATTAAACATAGGTCTGGAAATAGACATCCCTAGTGAGATTTATGTAAACTGTAAAACTCTTTGGAGCAATGACTGTCTTAGTTATGTTTGTTCACTTAGTGCCCAGCCCACTGGGGTTTGGTCCTCTAGGTGCTACCACAGTACAAATGAAGCACAAATTGACACTAGAAGGCTTTGAAGAATGTAGGGATCTTTTTGTATAATGCCTATTATAATGGAGCCCTGATTGTGATAGAGTTGCTACTGGCAAATTAAGGGGACAAGCGATACTCATGTAGTTTGTTGCACTGATTTAATTAGAGTAAACTAGATGTTTAATCTAGATTACTTTGTCCGGCTTTCTATGTATATATGATTGAATCTATCCTGCAATATGTAGGTTAGATAACCATTCAGAAGCTTGTATACTTATCCAGAATGATGGTGAATGCTATATCTGTTGGGATTCTTGCAGCAGTTAACCATGCAGGGTTGAAGGTGGGATTTTTCTGCATGCCCGTCTCTTGCCAATCTCAGGCTGCTGTAGCAGACCCCTAGCATCAGTGGCGCTGAAACACTTTTACTAAGGTGGATATTGAAAGCCAGCCCCCTGTCCCCAGTGAGCTGGGGATGGGAGCATGTCTGTGTCTACGGGAGAGGAGGGGGGGATGACCTGGACAAGGGTAAGGGGGCCAAAGCTGGAGGTGGGCACGGGGACAGCAGCCAGGACCTTGCGTCTGGGGCTGGGAGCAGAGCCCTGGGTGCGGGACCAGAAGCAGAGCCCCAGATGTGGAGTGGCAGCCGGGACCCCATGTGCAGGGCCAGGAGCAGAGACCTGGATGCGAGGAAAGCCGGGAGCCTGCGTGTGGGGCTGGGAGGGGAGCCAAGCCCCAGATGAGGGGCAGGCAACTGAGATCCCATGTGTGGGGCCAGAAGCAGAGCACTGGGCTGGTAGCTGGGACCCCATGTTGGGGGCCAGAAGCAGAGGCCCATGTAAAACATGGAGGTGCTGCAGCACAGCCCGCACCTCTAGTTTCCAGGCCTATTCCCAGCATGCCCTAACTCTATATGGCAAGGTCTGAGGTGGTTGGGGATGGAGGGCTGGGTAGATTAACGGCTCTGCTAACAGAACACTAAGAACAGCCTGAAAGTGGCATCTGTGCAGAGGCCCTGGTGAGTGGTGACCAAGGCATGTAAATGTTAAACCTGGATTATGGGCTATTGCTGGCAAAGCCTCTGACCCAATCTCCCTGGAAAGCCTGACAACTCTGTGACCCCACAGGCATTGGAGAGCGGGGGTGGGGAGGGGGAAAAGAGGGCCAGGCCTCTTCCCCACCCACCACATTTCTTAAAAGCTCGTTGGAGTGAGTGTGCCACAGGTGGGCCCCGCTCCCTGTCCTGCCAGCAGCCGGGCCCTCACCTGCCCCAGCATCAAGGTCCAGGTGGCTCTGGGAAGTAGGAGGACCCACCCATTCAGCAACGGCATCGCCAGCGGAGACGATAAAGTGGAAGGGGGGTAGGGAATCTCGCTCCGGGGGGGGGTGGGCTCGCTCCAGGGCGATGGGAGGGGCTCGGGCTGGTGGTGGGGGGGTCTTTAATGGGCGGTCGGTTGGTGCGGCGTGCGCTCGAGGGTGAGAGGGCGCCGCCTCGCCCTGTCCCGGTCGCTGTGTGTCCCCCCCGCCCCCCGGCGTGTCAGCGCGGCTGGATCCCTTCCATTCGCCGCTGTCACCGAGCCCCCCGCCCCCGCTCCGCCCCCGTCAGCTGTTGCTAGCCAGGGCCCGGGCACCGCGCGCCGATTGGCCGCCGCCCCGCGCCGCCCCTGCCCCTATATAAGGCGGAGCTGCAGGGTAACGAGCCGTCGCTGCCCGGGTCGCGTCTGGTGGCTTCACTCGGGATGGTGCGTGGCCGGCCACACTCCGTGTGTACCGGGGCAGCGAGCCGCCTGCGCCGGGTGCCCGGACCGGAGTGCAGCGCGCAGCGCCCGTGAGTCAGGGGCGAGGCGGCGGCGGCTCTGCCTCGGCTGAAGGAGCGGGCCGGTCCTTCGCCTGCAGCAGGGCGCCTGGTAGGCGGGTCGCATGTCTGCTTGCCCCAGCGGGGGGTGGGCAGCGGGTCGCTCCTGTGCATGCCGCGAGCAAAGGCGGATTGCGTCTCTGCACAGCGGGGGGCCGGCTCAGTGTGCGCTGGGGGTGGGGGTCCGCTTTGTCCCAAGCGCCCGGGGGTGGGACGCTGCATTCCCCGCTTAAGCCTTTTAGTAGGTTCAGCCATTTCTAGTCCCGTCTCTCGTCGGGCTGCAAGGCAGCCCCCTCCCCCACTAGTGCGTGGAAATGGGGGGAGAGGGAAGCTGTTTACTGGATGCTGGCTCCCCCCCGGGAAGCTGTAGAGGGCTTGGGTAGGGAAAGACCCGCACAGGAGGCTGCGTTATAGCAGCTCTTTGTGTCTGGTGCGAGCCGAGCTGCCCGGATCTCCCCTGCATTCCCCCCCCCCCGGGGGGCGGGGATATCCGCTCCGAGCGCAACCCACAAACAAAAGGGGAGGAGGCGGCAGAGGCCTTGAAGCCGAAGCGTCTCTCGCGAATTCGGAATCGTGTCTGGCATTTGCCAGCCGCCCCTTCCTCGGGGAAGAGAGAGATGGGGAGTCGGAGGGCGACCCCCCTCCACTCGCAAGATGCTGGCAGTTAACTGGAGTTGCTGCTGGATTCTGCCTTGAACCCCTCCCACCCCGTAACAGTGCACAGCATGTATCATAGTACCCTGTTCTGCAATGCTTTGCACCGTCCGTACAGGTCGCTTTGCAGCCACCCCCGCCGTGTGATTCAAATGCCCCTCCTGGGTCACGGGCTCGCTTGTTGTGCAAATAATTAGGGTGACTGAGTCGACGGCTTTTAGAGAGAAGGGCTGGCAGAGATTCCCACCCGCTGAGCCCCAGATCTGTCTCGATACATCACGCTTTTCTCCATGTGCCCCCAGCACTGCCCCCCCATCCGAACGCGGATACACACACACACACACTCTCACTCTCTCTTTACCTAGTAGATGTGGTTTGTCAGACAGCAATGTGCATTTGTCACAAACATAGCATATTTGCTTTCCAAGTTGTAGAAGAAAGGTTGCATCTTTTAAAAACTGCAAAATTCAAGAGGGAGAGGAAATTTTTTTCTTTCTAATTCTTTCACCACATCCTCCACCCCATGTGGTGTGAAGTACAAAAATCTTAAGGCATATTAAAACTACAGTTGCCATATTGCATCTTTTGATTGCCTCCACATTGTGGATTGCAGCTTTTTTAAAAAACCTGATACCTGTATATAGCAGTACTCTTTCTAGAGTGGAATCTATTGTATAGGGTAGTGAGTATGTTTGCAACTCAGGGAACTTTGTAAATATTTAAGGTTGCTAAATACGAGGAGGAGGGGGTTAGTTTCTAAACAAAAAAAAAAGTCTTGCATTGTTTAGGAAATGGACAACCCCCCTTCCAAATCAACTGGAAACTTATTTTGTGTTCTAGTTATAACTTCATTGAACTGTCTTGATATTAAACTAATTTGTCTGCACATCTTTGCTGTTAGTATTGTCTGTGCAATGGTAGATATGACTACACATTCAAAAAAATCTTGACATCTGCACAGTATGTGCTGTCCTATCTAGCACCTTTTCTCTCCTGGCAGGTCTGCATCACTATCTGTAGACAAACTATATACAGCTTTTGAATATACTTGAGGCCTTGGCTACACTGGCGCTTTACAGCGCTGCAACTTTCTCGCTCGGGGTGTGAAAAAAACACACCCCTGAGCACAGCAAGATACAACGCTGCAAAGTGCCAGTGTAAACAGTGCCGCGCGGCTCCCAGCAAGCTAATCCCCAGCTAATCCCCACGGGGAGGTGGAGTACTTGCAGCGCTGCTCCCAGCGCTGGCACTGCGACCACACTCACACTTCAAAGCGCTGCCGTGGCAGCGCTCCTACAGCAGCGCTTTGAAGTTTCAAGTGTAGCCATACCCTAAGTCAGTGGAGAATTATACGCAGCTAGTAACCGCTGGTCTGCCTCATACTGCAGACTCCTTTGTAACCTGCTTGCAGGTCGTACAAAATGCCAGACCAAGTTTTGTCCTTTCTATACCAAGGACTGTCAGTGTGTGTCCAGACAGTTATGTAACCATATCAGCGCACACAGGCAGAAAAGCTAAGGGCAAAATTTTGTATGCATAATCTCTAATACAGTGCAACCCTGAATAGTGGAGGAAAATACTGGCAGAGGATAAATGGTGCAGCTGCACCTCTGTTGTGCTTTAGTGAAGACACTGCCTATGCCAGGAAGGGCTTCTGTGAGTGTAGGTAATCCACTGCATCAAGAGGTGGCGCTTAGGTTGATGAGGGACTTCTCCAGTCTTCAACTGCTGCAACAAACTGCATTTAACTAACTGGGTGTATCAGGGTTATTCACCTACTGCAGATCAGTGCAATTCATTTTTGGTAGCTTACAGAGTGTAAACCTTTTCAACTGCTGAAATGCATGGAGCTCTTCGATAAAACAGCTAATAATGCATTCTCTTAAATGACTTAAAATATTAGAGATTGATGTGAGGGTATCAAGCCTTTGTTTGGCAAAACTACAGAGATACAATTTTTTTTAAGGGGCCCGGGGGGGGGTGTGTGCGTGTGTTTCACAATGAAACACCTTGCCGTGGCCGTTCTTTTGGCATGAAGGGCTTAGTGCTAAGTAGGACCTAGTCTGTCCCTTTAAATCCCCCCCCCCCCCCGGTTGACCTTGCTACATTGCTCAGGGATGGTGGGGGGGGGGGGAGAGAATTCACATCCTGTGTGACATCCTTAGGCCTGCCTACCCAGGGGTTCTCAGACATTTTTAACTGGTGATCCCTTTCACACAGAAAGCCTCTGGGTGCGACTCCCCCCAAACATGGAAGCTTTTTGTATATTTAACACCATTATAAATGCTTGAGACAAAGCAGGGTTTGGGGTGGAGGCTGACAGCTCATGACCCCCCCATGTAATAACCTTGCAACCCCCTGAGGGGTCCCAACCCACAGTTTGAGAACCCTTGGCCTAGCCCCCCCCCCCCCCTCGTAGATGCAGTTGGGTTGACAGAAGAATTCTGCTGTTCAGCTAGCTTGTGCCTCAGGGAGGTTGATTACTACAATGGGGGAAGAAGAGAATCCCTTCTGTCACTATAGTAAATCACCACTAGAGTGGTGGTGGTGGTGCTGCTGCTGCTGCTGCTGCAGCAGCATTTGTAGTGTAGGTGTACCCTTAGATATGGAGTAGCTGGCTTGGTTGTGGGGGGATTCAGTATTACACTGACATATGCAGTTGGAATTTACCTTGTATTAGTTCAGCATACCTAATACATCAAGACTTGACTATGGGTATGTCTACACTATGAGATTATTCTGATTTTACATAAACCGCTTTTGTAAAACAGATCTTATAAAGTCGAGTGCACGCGGCCACACTAAGCACGTTAATTCAGCGGTGTGCGTCCATGTACTGAGGCTAGTGTCGCTTTCCGGAGCGTTGCACTGTGGGTAGCTATCCTGTAGCTATCCCATAGTTCCCGCAGTCTCCCCTGCCTATTGGAATTCTGGGTTGAGATCCCAATGCAAAAATAATGTCGTGGGTGATTCCAGCTAAATGTCATCACTCAATCCCTCCTTCATGAAAGCAACGGCAGACAATCATTTCGCGCCCTTTTTCCCTGGATTGCCCTGGCAGACATCATAGCATGGCAACCATGGAGCCCGTTTTGCCTTTTGTCACTGTCACCGTATCTGTGCTGGATGCTGGTGACAGACGTGGTACTGCAGTGCTACACAGCAGCATTCATTTGCCTTTGCAAGGTAGCAAAGACGGTTACCATCCCTATTGCACTGTCTGCCATGCCATTGTAAATTGGCAATGAGATGATGGTTATCAGTCTTTCTGTACCATGTGCTCCTGGCTGGCCTTGCTGAGGTCGGCCGGGGGGCTCATGGACAAAAATGGGAATGACTCCCTGGGTCATTCTCTTCTTTATGTTGTCTAAAAATAGTCAGTCCTGCCTAGAATGTGGAGCAAGTGTACTAGAGAACCAGGGAGCACAGCCGCTCCCTGTCAGAGCCCCAGAGATACCACAGAAATGATGAGCTACATGCCTTTCTAGGGGGTGTCCCTGCAACAACCCCACCTGTTGCTTCCCTCCTGGGCTACCATGGCAGTGTCCCCCCATCTGCGTGATGAAGTAATAAAGAATGCAGGAATAAGAAACACTGACTTTTTAGTGAGATAAAATGAGGGGGAGGAAGCCTCTAGCTGCTATGATAGTCCAGGCAGGACATTAAAGGGTGGCAGGGGAGAGGAGCCCTGCCTCCCACTCCTATGATAGTCCAGGCAGTACAAAATCTTTTCTTTAGACATGAAAGGGGGTGGGGAGGGTGATGGAGCTCAGCCTCCAGTTGCTATGATGAAGACTATTACCAGCCGTTCTGTACCATCTACTGGGAATGACTGGGAGTCCTTCCCATTTTTACCCAGCCGCCCCTGGCCGACCTCACCCGAGGACAGCCAGAAGCACTCACGGGCTGATGATGACGATGCATAGCAGTCATATTGTACAGTCTGCCACCAGGAAGGGGATGCTGATGTTCAGCACTGCAGCACCCTGTCTACCAGCAGCATGCAGTAGACGTAGGGTGACATTGAAAAAAGGCGAGAAATGTTTTTTCCCTTTTCTTTTGGGGGGGTGGGAGGGAAGAAGGGTGTAAATTGACAACATATACCCTGAAACACCCAGGAAAATGTTTTTGACCCTTCAGGCATTGGGAGCTCAGCCAAGAATGCAAATACTTTTTGGAGACTGTGGGATAGCTGGAATCCTCAGTACCCCTCCCTCGCTTCATGAGCATCCATTTGATTCTTTGGCTTTCCGTTACACTTGTTACACAGCACTGTGCTGTAGCCTCTGTCTATCATAGCCTGGAGATTTTTTCAAATGCTTTGTCATTTCGTCTTCTGTAACGGAGCTCTGATAGAACAGATTTGTCTCCCCATCCAGTGATCAGATCCAGTATCTCCCGTACAGTCCATGCTGGAGCTCTTTTTGGATTTGGGACTGCATCGCTACCCGTGCTGATCAGAGCTCCATGCTGGGCAAACAGGAAATGCAATTCAAAAGTTCACAGGGCTTTTCCTGTCTACCTGGCCATTGCATCTGAGTTCAGATCGCTTTCCAGAGCGGTCACAATGGTGCACTGTGGGATACCGCCCGGAGGCTAATACCATCAATTTGCAGCCACACTAACCCTAATCTGACATGGCAATACCGATTTCAGTGCTGCTCCTCTCATCGGGGAGGAGTACAGAAATCTGTTTAAAGAGCCCTTTATTGATCTGAAGGGCCTTGTTGTGTGGACAGGTGTAGGGTTAAATTAGTTTAACACTGCTAAATTCAGTTTAAACATGTAGCATAGACCAGGCCTAACAGTACATATTAAAAGGATGAAGTTGAACACATGTTTTTGCTTTCTACGATTAGTGTTCTGGGTCATTGTAATCTTAGTATGCCTCTTATTGGAGCTTCACAGTGTGGTGGACACTAGACACATCCCTATCCATCAAAATTTGAGGTCCTTTTTGCAACAATTTTTGTGTAAATAAATGCCGTGTGTATTGACTTCAGCTAAAAATTAGGCTCCTGCTGCCACTGTAGTAAATGGAAAATTTACTACAGAGGTCAGTGGGAGCAGACCTTTAGTATCTCATGCAAATTCCCCTTAAAACTGTGTGTAATCTAGTAACATGTTAGATATGATTAAATGATAGTAACTTGGAAAACTGTCACTTGAGAAACACTGGCCTCCATTTGCCTACCTTTTGTCTATTGATCATAGAAATAGACAATTGTCCAATTTTAACTCTAAGACACTCAAAATGGATACTAGATAGCTGCTATATGGTAGACATGAAAAGTGTGTGGAGTAGGAATAGCAATTCAAGTATATTACTTTAAGATGCTACTTGATAGCTAAACTTATTTCTTTTTGAAGATTATCCAACAGGAAACAGACAGTGAAGAGCTGTGTGTGTGTATGTATGTACTAGCTAATTTCCTGGCAGAAAGTTGCCCTTCAAAATATTGGCATTACAAGGCTACCAAAATAGCCCAGTTTGAGTGAGTGTATGTAATAGTAATCTGTCAATTTATTTAACTTAAACTTGCACCTCTGTCCAAAGGATAGTGCTATCTTTGTATGATATAGAGTCCAGACAAATGAGGATTATTGTCAGTTTGAATAAAATATTTACTCCAGGGTGAATTCTTCATCACTGTGTGCATACAGAATTCATGTCCCCTCCACAGATTTCTTGGCTTTCCTCTGAAAAAAAATAACTTGACAGGGAAACTGCAAGAGCAAGCATGTGTCCCTCACCAGCAGTGTGGTCAGTTTCTCACACCTGAAGAGCTGGCTGGTGCCTCCTACCCTGCACCAGACTCAGCTGCTAGTCCTGTCTGGGCAGGGGAGGACAGGACTTCCTTTTCCCTTCAAGGAGCAACTGGGGCTGGATAAGACCTACTCCCAAGTGCAGGAAGCCCCACACTGCACTCCACCTCTACTTCCTGCCCCACTGCTCCTTAGCCATGGGCGAGGGTTTACTGTATGGTGAGCTGCTCACCCATCTGTTATCCCCCTCAGTCCCATCTGTAGCTGCACCCACCCTTGCACCCAGACCATGCCCTGCTGAGCCTCCTATACGCAAACCCCCATCCTGAGTAGCCTCACTCCATACCACCCTGACAAGCTCCCCACCCCACTGAGCCTCAGCCAGCTGCACTGCCACTTGCACCCCCTCCGTCCAGACTGCTCTACCAAGCCCCAACTACCTTGGACCTCCTCAGTCCCATTCCCCAGTACCTGAACCCCCAATGAGCTCCTTGGCCTTCAGATACCCCCTGCACTGCCCCCCCCCCACTGAGCCCCGCACAGCTGGATCCAAGGGAAGACTGGGCATGCATGGGAGACTATCTTGGTGTGCTTAGAGTGGAGGGGCAGGGCTGGGCTGGCTTTTGATGTATGATGTGTCAGGGTAATCAGTGAGGAGTCTGGGGAGGGTGGCAGCAGTGTTTCAGGGTGGTCTCCCACTGCCTTGCAGCCAGTGTCCTTTGCTCCCCAGTGCCCTGCTGGAGCTTCCACGTTTATTGACAAATAAAATATGCAGAATTTTAGAAGTGTGCAGGGTTGTAAGTTGGCATAGAATTTCCTCTGGAGTAAATAAATATTTTTGCCACTGAGAATAGTGAAGCTGTCTCTAATTATGGCTTGTATTGGCACAGAAATACATACTTGCCTATAGTTGATGCATGATAGAAATGGATTCTTCATTTCTGCAAAATGCAGGAAATGAAGGTTGGGTAGTAAAGATGCCAGTACATTAGTGTCCAAATGAAACATTTGGAACTCTAATGGATTTTCCCCTTGGTCTCTTTCTGGCTTCTTCACTACACATCACCTGTACTAGTGTTGTTTTGCAATGTACATTTGCAACACCATTCATTTGGAATGAACTGTGGGCCACTTGCATAAATGTGACTACCAAGAAAAATAGAATGTACAAAAGAGGCTTTAGTTTTGCCTTCTCCTTGCTCCCATTAAGGAAAGCTCCCCATTCTAAAACTCTCTCGAGTTTTGAGTAGTTAGTTTGCAGTTGCTTTAAATATTGGGTTTAATCTCAGAATTCCATTAGCTTGGTTAATGGCCAAACCAGATGTTAAAATATCAAAGTAGTTATATTTAGGAGGCATAAGCCTCTTTTTCCAAGTTCTTTAACTAAAATTCTGCTATAGAAAGCACACATTAAAAATAAGCACTTATTAAAATCAGCCACTTTTCGTTTGTTGAGTACTAAGTATTGTAGGGCATACACAAATGTAGATTTAATTTGTGTTAAAAGCTTTTTTTACAGCCCCAATATACATGCATACTTTAGTACTAACAGTTAATTCTGTTTAAGAGCAGAATGTTCAGAAGTCTGGTTTTTCCTTGAAAAGAAGCCTTGTCTCTAAATAAATCTGTTTCTATTAATCTTTATTAAGTTAGACTGGTTTCTCCTTTTCACTTGCCTCTCCACACCTTTCCCTTAATTACAATAATCAGGATATGTGCTGTGCAGAACCAGGTGTTCAAAAAGACTGGCTTTTCTAAAAGCTGACACAGCTAGCAAAACTTTATAGCTAGTAGCATCTCAAACACTGCCTGGCCACTATAAAAATAAAGCAGGGCTGCCTGAGGTCTTTGGAACCGCCCTGAATAGGGAGGTTAATCAGTAAACTCGACAGCTATCACTTGCCAATAGCAAAGAGAAACTCCTTAGTGCAGAATGTTCAGAACAGAAACTTCTTTAAGGAAACTAAAGAGCCTTGGCGTGTCCACTTGAAGTTTATATATTAGTCAATCTCTACTTAATTTGATAGTGAGTGAATATCGTACATATGTCGGCTTGGATGGAGACTTGGGTTTGAGATCATGAAATTGGCTCAAGAATAAGATGGCCAGCGGCTTTAAAGTTGGATGTTCTGTGAAGGGTCTTAACCAGGGGTAATTAATAGGCAGACTACAGGCCAAATCAAGATGCTTTTGAATGGACCATGAAATCTTTACTTTTTTTGTATTTTCTCTGGAGTCTGGACCTTGACTGCATCTTGACCAAGAAATTTGGACCTTGACAAAATAATTGATTGCCCTGGTCTGAAGCATGCTACATCTTGAGCCAGAGTGCATTGGGGACTAACTTGAAATATTACAAATTGTGTAACTAAACTCCAGTAATCTAGAACAGTGCACTTTGCTTAGTCTTTTAAATATTATGTACATCACTACTAGGAGTAGTGACTACTATTACTATAGTGTGTAGACAATCCAGGTTCCTTCTGAAAGCAGACTTGTTTCTGAATACCATTCTGGTCACTCTGATTAACAGTATCCTTTAGAAATACTTACACTGATTGTTCAGACCTCCCCATACTGTCTCCTGAATTCGAGGAAGGAAGGCCCAGTATACTTGTCATGACTAAGAACACCTATACTAGTATCAGGAGCTATGACTGCAGCTCATGTAGGCATGTATCTGAGCTAGCTAGCTTTGCTGCAGCTAGATCAATGCTCAAGTCACAATCGCAGTTTAACTCTGCAACTGGCCAGCTGTTTGCATTTATACCCAGGGTCCCTGTTGGAGTTGTACTCAGGAGGCTCGCTCATGCTGCTGTCACAGCCACACTGCTATACACTAGTTAGCTTTGATCTACTTAGAGGTTTAATTTAGCTAGATCAAAGCTAGCTCAGATATGTGCCTACATGAGCTGCAGTCACACCTCCTGCTTTAGGGTATAGCTACACCACAGAATGAGTAAGAAAAGTGAGTTGTGTTCTCCCTCTCCTTAGATGACCTACTGTTCTCCTTTTGGGTCACTTACTTTCCCCCCTCTTCCAACCCACTCTTCTCCTCCATGTGGAGGATAGTAAATTTTAAAACATTGTACAAAAAAAATCCAGTCTGTCTAGCACAGGGGTGGGCAAACTTTTTGTCCTGAGGACCACATCAGGGAATAGAAATTGTATGGCAGGCCATGAGTGCTCACAAAATTGGGGTTGGGGTGCAGGCTGGAAGATGAGGTTTGGGGTGCAAGAAGGTGCTCTGGGCTGGGATTGAGGATTTGCAGAGCAGGAGGGGGATCAGGGCTGGGGCAGGAGTGTGGGGAGAGGCTCAGAGGTGCAGGCTGTGAGTGTCACTTACCTCAAGCAGCTCTCGGAATCAGCTGCATATCCCTTCTCTAGGTCTTACAGGTGGAGCAGCCCCTGACCCTCGGTATGTGGCCATGCAGCTGCTTCTGAGAGCCACATGGTGCAGCCCCTGACCTCGTGCCCCAGCTGGAGCCCATAGGCTGTAGTTTGCCCACCCCTGGTCTAGCATATACAAAGTCTGTCTCACTTGTTAAGGTTTTGATAGTTTATTTACTCTAAATACTTGATATCATACTTTATCTTTCTGCCTTGCACTGAGACTTGGTGAAATTTAATCTTCCCTTCAATTGACTATTCCTGGGGGTCAGGGGGAAGTCTGGCAGGCATTTAAATTTATCGGTCTTCTATGGAACTGCTAGAGTTTAATATCTTATGAAGAAATTAGCTAAATCAGCATTTTCTTGCTATAAATGCTGAATGTTCCAGCCTCTCTTTCATCCAGATTCCAAGAAACCATAAGAATGAACAAGTCTCTAGAGCTAGTTGTAGGTGACTTAAAGTAAGAGCCCAAGCCACTGAGAATTTGCATTGTTGAGGAAGGTGACTCACTAGTTATCTTATGGAAAAGGTGGGGAAAGAGGTAATGGGTCCTGCATTAAGGCAATACTTCAGAGACCCCATACAAAACCTTCTCTAGAGAGCTAGATTAATGTTTCAGTTGACTGCTGGTTCAGAGTGGGAATGGAATTGCATGGTTGAAAAACACAAGAGGTGGAATCTGAAAAGGAAGAACCCTTCAGGGATACTGGCAGGAGACCTAGAACCTCTTTGTTGGTAGCTCATACTAGTATTTATTTATATTTACAGAATGCAAATGTACTGGGTACTCTTCAACTAAGTTACAGTACTACATTACAGTGCTGCTTGCAATAACTACTGATTAAAAACTAGGATTAGTTATGTGACAGCCATGCAAAGTTGATCTTTGTCAGTCTGCCTTAAATATCAGTTTATTTAAATTAAAATGTCAAAGTGAAGATAATAGAACTAATCTAAGTGGCCAGTGGTGTGGTGCAGGGTGGTGGTAAGTCAGTAGTTCCAGGTTACCAAGCTAGAATCTATAAAAATCATTCATGCTGGCAGAGCGTTAATTGGGTTTGTGTAGAAATACTAATGGTCAGAATAAGGCAGCAGATATGCCTGCAGCATGAACAACCCAAGAACAGGCTCACCAATGAGTGGCATAAAATGCAGAAGAGTTGGGTAAGCTATGTGTAGCATTTGAGAATGTACAGTTTTCAGAATTACAAATGGAGTCACAGGGGCAAGCCTGTATGCAGGAACAAGCTACATAAGTAGCTCATACTCACTTAAGTATCTGTCCAAAGCGTCTGCAAACCTACTTCATTTCAGTTATTTTACATAAGGTTGGTCTGCTCTGTTTCTACCAAGTAGCTGAATTGCTCGCATTCACTGCCTTAATATGTTAAAGGACTTGAAAGCTACTTTGAGAGAATATCTAAGTATTTCAAGACCAGTGTAAGGCCAAATCTTGCTGTTTTCTGGTTGCTGTCTGCTTGATTCATGTGGTTAAGGTGAGCAGGATTTGGACCTTTGTATGGTGTATAGGGTAGTGCACAAAGTTAATAAATGTGGTTCAGTCACCTTCTCCAGAACAGGATGCAGTCATACCATTGCTTAAGCTAGAGACCTACCAAAGTGAGGCTTTGCTTAAGAGAATTTGAGCCAGATGCATTCCTTGTCAGTATGCGGTGCTTCTGAAAGTCATAGGCTGTGTGTGAATGGGTTTGGACGAGGTTATTTTTACAAGCGTAAAATAGTGGTCTTCAGTGCATTCTGAAAGCCACCCAGTTGTGACTTCCTGGCTTCAATTCACTTTTCTTGCGCTTTATGCAAGAGCTTAAAGAACCCTAGTTGAGCTGTAGTAATATACCATGAAAACTTTAAAAATATTAAATGAGGAGAATAGTTGCAGGGGCTGTGGCTTAACTAGTCCTTGTAGTCAGGTAGGTAATAGACTCTCTCAGGAGTGTGGGTTGTGTTTTTTAAATTTGCTTTGCACTTGATAGGCCAGTCCCCATAACTTCTCTTGTGATCCAGGAGAATGGCTTCCCATAGCAAAGTTATTCCAAATACAGAAGTTCGTGGCACTTTTCTGCCTCTCTGGGTTGTACTCTAGACACCATTTTATTCATATTGCACTAGCACCAAAAGCTAGAGTCAGGCGTGGGTTAAGTGCTGCACAAATATGTTGGAAGATACCGTCCCTGTCCCAAAATCCCACAACCTACTTGGGAAGGGATGAATTACCTAGGGAGTATTGCTACAATTGTAGCATCATTAATGCGACTGATGAAGTATCTACAATATTAACAATACCCTCTTCAAGGCAATGATGAGATAGCACTTGGACTGTAAAACAGTTTGCAGTCCATCTGTAGTTTATAATTTGTTAAGCACTGCCTCTTAATAATCTGATACTTAGCTTAGGCCATTGAGAATATGTAGGGCAACTTGAAGTTGTTTTTTATGCTACAAGAGAGCTAAGCAGCAGATGTATTATTCCAGAGCCAACCCAGAATACGGCAGGTATGTTGAAGTAGTCTTTCCTAAAGCCAATAATTGAAGCACAGGTGCTGCCCTTGCAAATCCCATTTTTGCAGTGGACCTCAGAATGTGTGGGGGCAGACTCCTGCACCCAACTTGTTGCGGGATTGGGTGGGGCCTTAGACACTTTTTAGGCCCAAGTTCAGATCCCTAAACTCATGACTTAATAAGAGTATAAGGGAGCCTTGTGCCATAGGTCTGTGTGCACTTATTAACCAAATGGGAAATCTGTTCTGCCTTCAAACAAATATTAAATTGAATCTAGTATTCAGAACTCAGCTTGCTGCTGGTATTATGCTGCCAGCTATCTGACCTGTCATGCCACCCTGCAGTGCCCTCTGCTGGCCTGGCACTTTGAGGTTGACTACCTCAGCTTTCATGTGGCTTAAGCCTTCTGACCAGGTGGTGAACTTAACCCATTCTGAGGTAGCAAAATCCAACTAAAAATCCTAGACCAAAAAAGGCTTATCTGCTCTTCAGCCTGCCCTCTTTGCTCCATCCCAGAGACATAAAGACTAAAGAGGTCCTAGGAACAGAGCATTCAGTGCCAGGGCTGGTTTCCCTGAAGTACTGTTACCTGCCCCTTCTGGGCTGTGTTTCCTGCCCCTGTATAAAGAGCACTGGGCTCCCAGGCTGGCTCCTGTGGGGGGTACTAAGTCTCCTGCAGACCCTGGCTCAGCCTCTCCCCATTCACTCTGGTTATAAACTAACAGATCATCTTGAGGGGTTGTAAGGCCCAGATGATCATGAAGCTATCACTGGACCCTCCTTAATCCCACCCCCTCAGGTTGGGAAATAGTTAATTAATTATGGCAAAGGTATGGCTGGCTCTGTTGCCCTTATAGGATCCAGTCACCCTGTAACACCTTCACATCAGGGTCACACACTATCCAAGATTAAGTTTCACAAACACCATGCTACTGCCAGTCACTGTTCTCTATTCTATTTAAAATTGTATTGTGACTTGATATTTGGGATACTTAGACCATGAGGAAGTTTAGTACAATTCCAGCAGACTACACTACTAGAAGATGTCTCTCAAATGGCTCTTTAAAGGCCCCTAAGCCATTTTCTTACCTTGGTTGTTGATTATTGGCATAAATTACTCCTTGCAGAGACATTAAGCTGTCAGTCTGAGCCCACGTCCAGACTAACCCGCGGCATCGGCGGGTTAAAATCGATTGCTCAGGGATCGATATATCGCGTCTAGTCTGGACGCGATGTATCGATCCCCGAGCGCGCTTACATCGATTCCGGAACTCCATCAACCCGAACGGAGTTCCGGAATCGACACGGAGAGCTGCGGACATCGATGCCACGCCGTCTGGATGGGTGAGTAACTCGATTTTAGAAATTCGACTTCAGCTACGTTATTCACGTAGCTGAAGTTGCGTATCTAAAATCGATTTTAATACCCTAGTCTGGACGTGGCCTGAGAAAAGTCTCACAGTACCAATCAGCTTCCTGTAAAGCTTTGAGTGACCAGCCAAGGGGCACAAGCCTGGCTTGTCTGTTTTTTCAATGCATTGGTGCTCTTTTTAAGGACTCCATATACCAGTTTGTTGCTTCATCCCATAGAAGAAATTTGAATAATAACCTGCCTCCCTGCTCCTTGGGACCTCATGTCTTCACAACTGTTTCTCTATAGAGACTTCTAGGATAGACAAGACCTGAATTAAGAAACCAAATATATGCATCAAACAAAAAAAAAACCTTCCAGACCTCCTTAAATTGCACAAGCCTGATCTTACTGCCACAGAACACAAGTGACATCTTTGGACCTCAATGAGAGCTGCCCATATCCTGTAATGAGATAATTAGGGACGATGAGACTTCAGCAGATACCATGGTCCACATTATCTAGCTAGTGGTCTCTAGATAGCATAGAATTCCCTAGGCTCTTGTTGACTTGAAAAAAGTGAATGGTGACTTGCTTCCATGATGGTTGCCAAAACAATTGGCCTGTGCTTCCTTGTTATATGAATTTTGTGGAATAATGTATAGAAATAACTGGAACCTCTAACAGTTTATTCACATGCAACCTACCTTAGATGTGACTTCTGCAGTTCTCCTATGCACTCTGCCCATTTTAATTCTTTGTTAGTGTATCTTAGACAAACTACTAAAAGTTTATTCTAATCTGTTTAAAATGTCACTGTTTTATCTTCACTGTAAATATCAGCATTGACCTGAGGAATCATCTGTTTCAATAATACCCCTCATGTTACAGTCACTGTCTTTGGAACATACTCACACATGCACTATTTTGTCTGAGTGCATAGGATGCCTACAGCAGAACAGTTTCCTCAAAGGTTTTTGGGACATTATCATTCAGACAAGGAGTAGGGCTGGGTTATATTTTGACTAAGAATAAGACTTAACTATCAGTTCTACCAGGGAGATAGGTTCCATTTTAAGAACCTGTTTATGCTGCCCATTATTGCAGGATATATTCATGCATCTGTCTCACAGGGTAAAGTTACTGGGTTAACTCCCTTGGTAAAAAGGCTTATCAGCAAAAAAAGAGAGACTCTAAACAAAATAAGTGTAAAGTTTCTGAGTTACCTGTAAGTATCATAGTCTCTTCATAGTCTACTATCAGCCTTCCTTAAAACTCCCCATTCTCCCTTAACTTGGCATCTTCTACAAGGTTTTATGTATTTCAGAAGCACCATGCTGAGTGGGAATTGCTGCAGCTGAGACTCATGATTAGACACAGGTGGGTTAACAAGATTCTTTCTGATGTCCACTAGTAGCTGGGAAAAAGCTGCCAGCTTAAGTCCTGGTCCCTGTGTATATAAGGGAAGAAAAATGGGAAAGCAAGGGAAAAGAATCTTCTAGTGGAACATGCTAATCTTTGCCTTCCAACTTCACTTGAGTTGCAATATGGATGCACTACTCAAGTAACCTTCTATAAAAGGGTAAAGAAATTTATTTCCTGGGAAGAATTGAGCATTGTAGAGGTTTTCTGATTTTGCTTTTAGAAAGAATTGCTATTTTTGTTTTCTTTCACATCCCATCCATATCCCATGTGCACACACCACATGAAAGAGCTAGTCATTGGAGAAAGAAACTCCTGTACCCTGGGAGAGGTGAGAAACAGAGTTGTCAGTCCAGCTATACATTCAAGTTCCCCTGTCAAATGGGACAGCAAGAAATGCCTTCCCCTGCCCCCACCCCTGCTTTGAATCTTGACAGAAATGTCTCCTTCCCTAGACAAAAGGGAAGAACAATATTAAATTTCCCATTTAAAATGATCACAAATATAAGCTTAGGCCACAGTCCTAGCAGATCTGTATGGATGCAAGTGTTGTCTTGAGTGGGTCAGCTTGTTGGATCAGGCCATTTAGTCTTAATTGCAGTTTAGTTAATAAATACAACCATCTGGTGCTCTAGGTAGATGTACAGTTTTAACAATCAGTTAATGAATTTGATCTGACATCTAGGCCCCTTTCAATCACCTTACTTCAAAACTGGCTTAGATATTACAATCTTCATTATAAGACTGCACTATGTGAGAGAGAGATCATACTTATCAGAAGGGAAATAGCAGGTGCCATTATTTTACAATGTGTACAAACAAAAAATGGCTACTCTGACTCTGCCATTTCTTTTTGTGTATCATTAGGTGAATTGTGCATTTGCAACTGGAACTTAGTAACTATTCTGGGTTTGTACAAAATGTAACCGAAGGCTGTTGGGTTGCACAGGAGTGTCTGAAAGCAGAATTAGGCCTGCAGAACTTGTAGTATTGGTGACTGCTTCAGAAAAGAACCCATTTTGGCTTTAACCCCAGATCTAATTTGCAGAGCTTGTACTTAAAAACAAGCTGTTTTTATTTGTAAATAAAGTACATTTGAAATGGGATTTCAGACATGGAGCCCAAGATCACTTGTGTATTTAATGGCTTTTTTTTCCTGAGTAGACTGCAAGAGTAACAAGACAGTGAACAGTGGTTGTCCTGTGTGTGTGTGTCCATGCTTGTCTAAAGGGTGGCTAGTGGATGGACTCTGGGCAATGACTCCTGACATGCCTATAAGCAACATGATGGGGTCTGACTTTTAACCAACTCAGTCTTGAGGTTTGCTACATAAATCCACTGTTTTAGGTGAGATGGGAGAGAATGATGAGGGGCGGGACGATGATGTTTATAGGTGGGGAAACCATCTCTCAGGAGTGTGTGTGTGTGTGTACGTGCACCTTTCCCACAGACAGTGAGCTTACACCAGAGCTCTATGAAGCAGCCAGGCAGTGCTACTCAAAAGACTAGCTTTCTCTAATGGAAGGGAGAGACTTGTTTTCCTGACCATCTCAGCCCTTGATGTTTTCCAGTGACCCTGCAAATGTTAGCTTCTCACTTGCCTCCTACCATCGACTACAGCTTGCACTTCATTGCTGAGCCCAAAGCTAGTAGCTTCTTGCAGCAGCACAGGCATCAGCCAGTTTCTGAGTCCTGTAGTTTGAGTAGAGCAAGTGTTAATCTGTCTGCTTGCGCTAGGAGGCTTGCTTCCAGCTGATGTGCAGACATCTCCTAATAGGCCTCAGCCTTGCTTCTAGGGCCATAAGTCCTTGATGGTTTTTTCTGCTCTGACAGCAGCAGAGAGTAAGAAGCCTAAAGAAATATTAAACATCAGCTGAGATAAAAGACCTATAGTACAGCACAGTACAATGAGTAAAGAAAGTTTCTTTAAAGATCTCTGTGAAACAACATCCTCTTAAATAAGGAGTCCTGACTTAAAGGAGGATAGGGGGTTTTCTGCTTGCTACTGCTGATTAGTGTGGGTAGGTTTGAGAGTAATACCCAAAAAATCTGTAACCCACCTTTCATCCCTCCCTTTCTTTGCACACTGCTGCCTCATCAGTTTCATTTTCAACTTGCTTTAACTGGTATGTATTTATTTATTTATTATTATTTCGCTCTTCTAGAGCGATGGGGGAGGGAAGCTTGAAGTAATGACCCTCTTCCATTCCTGCCAGAATAACAAGGAGGAAAGTCTCACTTCACTCAAAGCCAGCATCAGCAGCTTTTTTCCTAAAAATACAAGTAAAACTGCCTTTGTTGTCACTACTAAAGCAAACAGCTGTTGGATATCAGTAATAAATGACTGTGTGGCCAAAGCAGTTGTATTATTTTGTTGTAGTTAATTGGGTTCATGGGTCACAGCCGTGTTTTGTTTGTTTGTTTTAATGCACTGCATTGAGCAAGCTCACAAAGCAGACAACGGCCACTATTGCCTGACCATAGTAACTTTATTAAATGGTGACAAGTCAGGCTCTCCTCTCAAAGCTCAAACTAGTGGAGCGGAAGCGAGGAGTTACTCTCCCTGTGTAGTCTTCCTGCCTTTACCAGTCGTGGCAGAGGTAAACATTAACCTTCTGTTGGTACTGCAGTGGGGCACAGAGGATGGAAGGAATGAAGTAACTTGAAAAGTAGAACAATTTATTTGGCAACTGGATAGTGGTATCATCCTCCTTCTCACATAACCAAGCTATAGATAGCCAGCGATGCTGTTGTGCACCATTGTCCCACTTGCTGGCTTTCTGTTAAGTACTGTTAAAGCAGCTATTACTTTTTCTGACTTGACAAAACTTCTTTCAAAAGCTCACAAGTTCTACAGCAAGGGTCAGCAGCCTTTCAGAAGTGATGTGCCGAGTCTTCATTTATTCACTGTAACTTAAGGTTTTGCGTGCCAGTAATACATTTTAATGTTTTTAAGAAGGTCTCTTTCTATAAGTCTATAAAATGTATCTAAACTATTGCTGTATGTAAAGTAAACAAGGTTTTCAAAATGTTTAATAAGCTTCATTTAAAATTTAAATTAAAATGCTGATCTTATGCCGGTGGCCCACTCAACCCGCTGCCAGCCTGGAGTTCTGTTCACCTAATTCAGCAGTTGGCTGAGCAGGGCCTGCGGCCGGGACCCCAGACCGGCAGTGGGCTGAGTGGCTCAGCCCGCTGCTGGTGTGGGGTTCTGTCTGCCAGCTCCTGCCAGCTGGGGTCCTGGCTGCCAGCCCCACTCAGCCCACTGCTGGTCTGGGGTCCCGGCCCTGCCCACATAGAGTGGGTACCTACCTACCTTCTCCCTGGTTCGAGCCCATTCTCTTCCCCTTTCTCTGCACTGAGCTGAGGGTAGGGGTGCACTGAGCACAGGGCTGGGGGTGAAGGAGCAGGTTGGGGTGCAGGGTCTGGCGAGGAGCTAGAATGAGGGAGGGGGCTCAGGGTTGGGGCAGGAGGTTTGGGTGTGGAGCATTTACCAGAGACAGCTCCCATTTGGTGCAAGGGGTGCAGGTGGGAATGGGGCGGGGTAGGAGATACAGGAGCTCCCATTTCATGCTCAGGGTAGGGATGTGTGTGCAAGAGTCAGGGCATGGGGTGTGGGATGGCTGGGTATGTGTGGAAGTGCAGAAGTTAGAGCTGGGTGTGTGTGTGTGGGGTCCTATTGGCATCCAGCAGGGGCGTGTGTGTGAAGTGCAGGGTCAGGGTGTGTGTGTGTGTGTGTGTGTAGCAGGGGTGTCACAGGGTCTGCACAGGTTTTCTCCTTCTCAGCCTGTGCACTGTGCTTAGGCTGGTAAAATAAGAGTTCTCACACCTTCTGGTGTTTCAGCTTTTGTGCTTTATTTTACATTGCCACCATGTAGTCCCCTTTATCCCCCAACAGTTATTGCCTTTCTAACCCATTTCAGGGTCTCTTGGCCTTTGAGGCTCCCTTCCTGTGGTGAGGAGACAAAGCACTAGCCTCCTAACTGAGTTCTGTTCAGGGCTTTCATAGCCCTCCCAGCCTTCAGCCCAGCTGTCGCTGCTTAGCTTAGTCTATTGCAGTGAGCCAGCCCTCAGTGGGGCTTGCAGCTGCTTTGAGCCTCTGCCCCTGGTGCCTCTGCCTGAAAGCAGGCTAGCATTTTAACAGGGCATTCAAGGGGTTTTACCCCTGCCCTGCCACAGGGGGGTGCAGGGGTCAGGGCAGAGGGCTGGGGTGCTTGGCTCATGGGGGTGCTCCAGCCCCCATCCATGAGCGGCTCATGGCAGAGTGCTGGAGGGGATATGCCTAGATTTCCCTCTCTTTCCCCAAGGCCCCATCCCTGCCTCTTCTCTGCCTCCTCCCTGGAGCAGTGAGCATGCTGGGGCTCCACTTCTCCCCCTCCCCCTCATAAGGGTGATCAGCTGATCAGCACAGGGAAGGAGAGGAGGAGGGGCAGGAAAGTACCATGCTGGGGGAAGAGCTGGGGCTGGGACGAGCTTGGCTGCTGGCAGGACCAAGCTTCTGCCTCCCATTAGTAGGTGGGGTATGGATAGTGCTGATACCATCACTGTGTTTCTGTTCCAGACTTCAAAGTGCAATTTTGGTTCTACTTGCACAGGGTTTCCCCTTAAACTATTTTTGAAGTATATCTATACTTGTACTTAAATGTTTTAGCAAGACCTATGACATTAGCACCTGATTATGAAACTGCTGTGAATTTACATGATTGAAGCTGGTATGTGCATTATACTGTATCTTATAAACCCCATAACACTAGAATGTATAGGTGTCCATTACTTGTATAGGAAAGAATTTCCTGAGATCTAGGGATGTCTCTGGCATGAGTTTAGCCTGCTGGCAGAATGGGCTTTGACTAGAACTAAGGCAAAACTGTGCAACCACTAAAGTTGTTGGATTAAATATAAATTTGTAAAGTTCCCTTCCCTATCTAGAACTACGTACTGCCATGAGCAGGCTCTAGAGAGGACTAGACTTGAGTGCCTGATTGGAGAATGTGTGTTGGTCATCATCTCTTCAGGTCAGATAAAATCCATTCAGGAACTCGCTGTAACCAACACTTCAGAGTCCAAGGCCATTAGGGATCATTGTGATCATCCATGCTGACCACCTGTGTAGCACAGGTCACAGAATTTCCCCAAAATAATTCCTAGAGCAGATCTTTTAGAAATGCATCCAAGCTTAATTTAAAAAATGGCCGTTGATAAGAGAAGCCATCACAACCCTTGGTAAATTGTTCCAAAGGTGAATTATTCACCATTTAAAAACCTTACCAAATTTCCCACCTGAATGTCTAGCTTCAAGCTCCAGGCATTGGATCATATTTAGAATCCTACCAATTTCATGGTCATAAGATCTCAAAAACTGTAAACTTCATGATTTCAGCTATTTAAATTTGAAATTTCAGTGTTGTAATTGTAGGGGTCCTGACTCAAAAAGAGTTGGGAGGGTGTCTTTGCTGGCAGTGGTGCTTCCTTCAGAGATGAGCAGCTGGAAAGCAGCAGCTGCTGGCCAGGAGCCCAGCTCTGAAGGCAGAGCCACTGCCAGCAGCAGCGCAGAAGTGAGGATGGCATAGTATGGTTCTGCACTGCTGCCTGCAGAGCTGGGCCCTCAGTCAGCAGCTACCACTCTCCGGCTGCCCAGCTCTGAAGTCAGTGCAGAAGTAAGGGTGGCAATACTGTGACCCCCCCTCCCATCCCAAAATAACCTTGTGACCCCCCCAAGCAACTCCCTTTTGGTTCAAGATCCCAAATTTGAGAAATGCTGGTCTCTCCTGTGAAATCTGTCTAGTATAGGGTAAAAGCACACAAGACTAGATTTCACAGTTCAGGACACTTTTTTCATGGCTGTGAATCTGGTAGAGCCTTAATCATGTTGTATAGGTTTCTCTGGCAGATTGAAGAGCCCATTATTAAATATTTGTTCTTCATATAGGCATTTAAGACTAATCAAATCACCCCTTAACCATCTCTGTTTCGCTAAATAGATGAGCACCTTGAGTCTCACTATAAGGCATGTTTTCTAACCCTTAATCATTCTTGTGGCTCTTCTCTAAACCCTCTCCAATTTATCCACATTCTCCTTGACCTTTGGACACCAGAACTAGACACAATATTCCAGCTGCAGTCATATCCATGCCAAATAGAGAGGTAAAATAACCCCTCTAGTCCTACTTAAGATTCCCCTGTTTATGCATCCCAGGATTGCTTTAGCTCTTTTGGCCACAGCATCACAGAGGGAAGTCATGTTCACCTGGTTATCCACAGTGCCCAAATTTTTTCAAAGTCACTGCATCCCAGGATAGAGTCTCCCATCCTGTAAGTATGGCCTACATTCTTTGTTCCCATGTAGCCATATTAAAATGCATCATGTGTGCTGGGTAGACTTAGTGTAAGCAATCTAGATAGATCTGAATCAGTGACTTGAGCTTTTCATTATTTACCTGGCTCAGGGCTAAAAATTGCCATATAGATGTTTTGGACTCTGAAACTCGTGTGAAGGAGGAGAGTCTTGGAACCCAGCCTCCACCCTGAGCTCTAATGTCTGCTCTGCTCTTCCAAGCCCTGCAGCCCAAGTCCTGTAAGCCAGACTCAATGGACTCTGGCTCTGAGATTCCATGGCAGAAGGGGTGTGGTTTTTTTGTTTTAAATGTTGTTGTGTAGAAGTACAGGAAATGACCATTAACTTTTAGTTGTGTGATCAGTTCCAACAAAGTGTAATCTAGAATTCCCCCCATGTTGGCTGCAACCCTTTGAGTTTGGAAATTATCTATAATGTTTAGAAATTCCAAGGATGTTTCAGTACTGGCAGCATGAGACTTCAAGCATATGTCAGTCACATTGAAGTCCTCTGATTAGTCTTTTTTCCATTCTCATTGTAGATAGGTGGCAGTCATCCTTCTGTTTACTCTTGTGATTTGGTGATCTGTAGCAGACACTGACTAATACCTCATCTTGTGCTTTCAACATTGATCCATAAGCATTCAGGATCATTTTCTTCTGAGTCATTCACTACTTTGGTCTAGTAAGAAATGTACCATATGTAACCTATGAGTGAGTCTAAGCTAAGGCAAAATGTTGAATAAAAATTTTTAATGTTTATGTATAGCCATGCAAATTGAAAGGCTGTGTATGAAAGAGGGCTCATACTTTTTTTGTTCCCAAGCAAACAAATGAGCAAAACCAAAAAATGGCAAACTTCTATACAGATCAGCAAGAGGGTGGGTTGCCAGAATCTGTAGCACCAGCCACGTAACACTAAACCTACTGAATAAGGCAAAACTGTAATATCCCTGTAGATTGCATTTCAGGACTTATTTCTCTATATTTCAGGAGTTCCAAGATGCCACTTCAGACATCTCAAAACTGATAGCAAGGACTGAAGAACCATCTTTAAGACCTGATAATTGTCCTGAAATACTGACCATGTCTATTATGGATCACAGCCCTACCACTGGAGTGGTGACTGTAATAGTCATTCTGATTGCTATTGCTGCTCTTGGTGCCTTGATATTGGGCTGCTGGTGTTACCTGCGTCTGCAAAGGATCAGCCAGTCTGAAGATGAAGAGAGCATTGTGGGAGAAGGAGAAACCAAAGAGCCTTTTCTTTTGGTGCAGTATTCTGCTAAAGGACCTTGTGTAGAGAGAAAAGCAAAGCTGACTCCTAATGGCACAGAAATTCATAGCTAACTTCGAGCAGCACAGATGTGTATGTGGACTACACTTAAGATGTCTGTAATCAGCAGAACTGATACTGTGAAGAAATTGGACATACATACTGCTCTCTCTTAAAACACCTTGAGATAAGACTTCAAAATTATGGTTTTGTTGGTTTGTCACTGCATGCACTGAGAAACTAGACTATCCATCAATCCTGTATTTTAACGCCTTAGTGCTAAGAGGTGACTTCTCTGGTATAAAGTCCATTGCTGGCAATGGACATGCAGGGATATGCTGGCATGAAAAAACTAATTGCATTTTTGTTACTTGAATGTTTAGCTGAGCCTATTTTGATGGAACTACTACTGTAATGTGAACTACTTAAAACTGTGAACTGTAAATAGGCTGCCAGGAGTTCTGGCTTTTTGTTATCCAGCATATGGAAGTGGTATGAAGTTATTCTTAGTAACACACATTTGGACTTCTGAGCCACATGATTACAGATCAGATGCCAGACCTTCAAAACCAAATCTGCAGTTAAAGCCTGTTTCTGCTATGATGTTCTGAGTGAATAACCATAAAGACAGAATGGTTGCTTTTTAGTTTTTGTTTTTAAACCTCTTATGGGAATGATTCAGAACACTTTCCCTGAATGCAGGTATATATAATCTCATTAAGGTGTTTGAGGCAGAAAGGATAGGGGTTATAAGGAAGGAACTTTACCTCTCTTCCTTTAGGGTAGATTAAGCTGTTATCAGCTAATACTTGTGATTGTCCTAGCCATGTAGCTACTGCAAGGAAACTGCCATTTTAGCAGATTCCAGTCTGGGAACTAATGATGGCTACTTTATGCATGGTCCAGAAGGTTTCCAGTGGAGTTAAAAATAGCAGTAGAGCAGATCTTTCCCTCCTGTTAGCAAGCATGTTAATTACAGAAATGGTGTTTTCACTAGAACTGGCATTAATGTAACTTTTTTTACCCTATAACCACTGTTTGTGTGTACCTAGTAGTTGGGATATATGTAAACATGAAGCTAAACAGCCAACTGTGCAAACTGTTTTTAGTCTAGATACCAAATTGTCTACAGTTAATGTATTTTGTAGGTAAGGCTTTTTTTTATTCTCAACTTACAGGGCAGACAAATCTGTCTTGTAACAGCTAACTACATTTTGGCTGTGTTGGGGAAGGGATAGAGGGAGGGGAAAATAGTTTGTGGGTGGGGTAGAGGTTTTAAAAAAAAAATCGGTGTAATCTGAAGTACCTTCACACAAAGGGGCCCCACATTTCCTAACTTCTCCCTTCTCTTTACTAAAGAGAAACCTATAACAGGTACTTGGAGTGAAAAATTGTGGACTGTAAACAGTATCATAAGTTCTGAACAATTATTCAACCATGGCTAAAATGTTCTAGATTTCCTAACTTTTAGGCCTGCATATTCCACTAACTACCCAGCTTTTGCCTAATCCAGTTTATATGTAGCTAACAAATTCCTTTAGTTTAAGTCAAACTCCCTAGCAAACTGAGATGCAAAGGGGGGGAGGGGGTGTACAAGCAGTAGATAATGCAGAAGTTTGACCACCACTGTGTGTGGGGGGGGGGACAGTTATGCTAAACACTGGTGTGAATGATGGTTTATACATCGGGAATAACACTATTTATTCTTAGCTAGCTCGGCCTTGATGACTTTGTCTGCAAGCAAATGATAGTCCACTTGTGAACTAAATAGCAGCTTGTCCTGGAGGGAGCTAGCAGAGTTGCATTCTTATTCTTGTGTGCACTGATTAAACTGAGGCTAGAAAATGAAGCATCTTTCATTGCAAAAGCCACAGCTTAGCTAAGCAAATCCATTGCTACTAATGGACGAACGCTTCCTTCCTCTAAGTGCGGTGTGGAATACAACTGCCTAGGGAGGAGGCAAACACTGTGTGGTATATTTACTGGCTCCAAAGAGGCCAATTTTAATTTTTCAGTCTATGGTTTGAGACACTGGCCTATACATGCACACTGGATTCTTACTGCATATATGCTGAGCAATAAGTAAGTAAATTTTGCTTGTTTGAGATGCCACACTTTATTCTCCTTCTCCCACTTTTTTTTGGGGTGCGGGGAGGCAGAGGGAACACTAGTTGGATGAGATTATTTCACCATTTGTTCCCCATAAGGAACAGTTTTTCATTGAATTGTAAGTGAATGAAACATCTAAGACAATTATAGGTTAATTGCGGAGCATGTAAAAGTGGTATGCAGAGTTCCTGAAATCCTACAACAGGAATGACAGAATATTTTAACCATTTGACTTTTCATTCAAGTTTACTAAATAAACAAACTCAACGTTTCCAGTCAATTCTGTAAACAAAGGCAAAATGCAGTGACCATGGCTAACTTCAGCTGTTCCTTAGAAAAGTATAAATTGTCAAAGTTCCTAAATGAACACTTCCTCTGGGAGACACGGGAGGAAGCCAGTGCAAAACTTGGTCCCTTAATAGAAGATGCTTCACTCTGCTGTCCCTGGGAATTTACTATTTTTAACCTAGGTTAAATTAATAAAATGGCTATCAAATTAGTGCAATAGTAAAGTGGAAAGTGTTTTCCATATCTCCATTTAGGTTTCAAGATCTGGTAAATTGTTTGAAGTATTACAGAAATATTCTGGTTTGATTTTTCTAGACAATTGGAAAATATTTTATTTACAACAAATAAAATTTGCATAAATACCTTCCCAATACAGTGTCATTCCTGATTTTTTTTTTCCCCACTCCCCATAGCATAAATAATTACTCTGTCCTGTTTTCTTTATGCTCCGTCACTGTGGTATCAGTATTGGAAACATCAAGCCTTTCTCTTTCATGTAATCTGTCTATAGCAGTTAGAACTGGCCCAGTATTGTGGGTGGAAAGAGTCTCCTCTGACTGAATGGATTTCTTGGTCTCATCTCTGTTCTCTAGCTTCCCCTCCATTGCTGCTAGCAGGACTTTTAGTAAAGCATTCTCTGTAAGGAGGTTATCTGATGCATCTGCTAATTCTTGAAGCTTCTCAGCCATTTCTTCTAATTCTCTGTTCTTCTGTTCATATTGTGCCTGTAATTGTTCACTGTGGAGCTGGAGGACACTCTGCTGCTTTTCCAGTGTATGCTTCTGCTGCTGTAGTTTATGTTCTTCTCTTCTGGCTTCAGAAAGTTGGACTTCCAGCTGATCTTGAGCCTGGTGTAGTGCACTGACTTCTGATCTCAATTTCTGAATCTCACTCCTTAAGTGGAAGATGTGCTCTTGCTGTAACTCTCTCTCTTTCTGTGGACATTCTTTGGCACAGGGCTCTAAGTCAGGTGCAGCTGAAGGTAGACTTGAGTAATGTAAAATGAACTTAAGCAGATTAGGAAGAGTAACTGAAAAATCTTCAGGAAACTTCACACTTTTGTCCTTCCTATGAAAACATACAGGTAGATTAATGCATTTAAGATGTCTTTGGCTGTTATCTGAACACTGTAATTTGGTTTAAATTTTAAACAGCAGATATCAATATTAAATTTGTTGATGTCACTTCTATTTAACTACCATTCTGTACACAATTTTAAGCAAGAGAATTCTTATGCCTTTTTCCATAATATAACCTACACCTACATTGTGGAGGGGCAAATTAAGATGGCTGATTTTTTTTTTTTTTTATGCTTCCAAAAATAATTCTCCACATTAGGACACAGCCTGCTAGTAGCTGTATGCTTTCAGTTTCATTAGATAAACCTCATTAAGTTTCTTTCCTGACTTCGAGAGGTAATAAATCACAATGAGGTTTGTTTTTTTAATCTTTAGTTTTTTTGCAATGCAATACTACTTTTAGATGCAACTTGTATTTTCCCACTTAAACAGTACTTTACCTTATCAAAGAGTCCTGTGGCACTTATAGACTAACAGACACTTTGGAGCATGAGCTTTCGTGGGTGAATACCCACTTCGTTGGATGTATGTAGTGGACATTTCCAGGGGCATATGTGTATATATATGCAAGCAAGAAGCAGGCTAGACCAAAGCTCATGCTCCAAAACATCTGTTAGTCTATAAGGTGCCACAGGACTCTTTGCTGCCTTTACAGATCCAAACTAACACAGCTACCCCTCTCATACTTATCTTAACATGAATAGAGTGATAAGCCAGTTATAGTTCTGATCTTCATCCTCATGCAATACCACTGAAAAATCCATTAAATTAGGGGAAGAAAAAAGTTTACATTAAGTATTCTGAACCATACACTACTATCATTCAACAAGAAGCATTCTAAAGCTGTCAGTGTCTGCTACGACTACTGATGGCTTTAGAGCATAGTTATATTAACAGCTAATACTTCAGAAACCGATGTCGTTTTAGCAAGCAGTAGGTTCTATTTTGTCATCCTACTATTTGGTGAAAACAAATGGTGGTTGGAAGATGGCTAAAACTGGTTTAGTACATAATGAGACAGAGCTTGACTTCACAATATTTCCTTGTAAAAAAACTTGATTTTCAAACAGACTTGATGCCCATTTTCCTCTAGTAAACTTGTCTTAAGTTTTACTTGATGCTGCACTATGCAAAACTTCTTGTCCAAGACTATTACTCCTTCAAAGGCATTTCTTCAAAAGCAGCTTCTCTCCCTGCCCCCCAAACTACAGCCTGCCCTTCCTACCACTAGAATACCATGCATACGATTCTGGAAGCTTAGATTCAGTAGTGTTGCAAGCAAAATTTAAGACTTACTGTACACACCAGGATGGGAACTAATTTTTCCATCACTACTTCAAAATGTTGAGGCCCAAACTTATAATGGATTACAGTAGATCTATCCCCACTCTGTCAGAATTGGCCACTTTTTTGAAAGCCACTTATCTAGCATCTATCACCACCGACACCACTCAGACATCACTTAATTCAGTATGGCTTAGTGGCTGATCATTCAGCAAGCAAACCATTGCTGGAGCATTTTATAACTGGTCCATGGACTACAGTGGCAGGCAGATTACATGTCTATAATTCAAGACAGTATTGATCTGTTTTCTAGTAATTGGAATCCTGCCTATAGTAAAGGGGCTACCTCATTTGTTGTACTCTAGCCCCTCAGTTGATCGGCTAAGGTTACTAAGACTCCCTAGACTAGTTTGAGGGGGGAAATGATGTTTCTCTGCTCTTGAACTTGCTTTTGCTCTTTGCTTACCCATTTTAGTTCAGAAAAGCCCACCTTTAACAACCCTCAAGGTAAACTGTAGGGCTTAAATACTACATGCTTCTCAGGAAATGGGGCTGAAGAGGTGACTCTTACGTACAGGGGGAAGGGCAGTAGTGTTGACATTTAATTTGCAGGTGCAGTTAAAAAAAAAAGCCTGAGTATCCTACAAGCTGATAATATATCTTACATCTAAAGGCAACCTTCATTCTGCTTAAACAATTCTGACAGAAGTATAAGCCTCCTAGCTCAATGTTATCAAAGTAGTGAAACCTAGTCCTTGGTCCTTCATTTATGAAAATCTAAGATGGAAAAAAATCCTTTAGTTTCACTGTACCTAAGGCACACCCCATGACATTTAGTTTACAATCAGTGTTTGCAATTTTTTTTGGAAACTGAATTTATACACTAGGCCATTGTATCTAAGACAGCAAATAGAGCTATTTCTAGAGGACAAGGCTTTTCTGATTCAATATTTCCAAAGGCTTAGTGCTTTACAAACACACAGCGCTATAGCAAATCTGAACTCTGACTGAGAACTGCCTGCTCAATAAAGGCATCATAATTGGTAATAAATTAAAATCCTCCTTCCAAAGCAGCAGAAGTTGTGTAGTTTGTGTCAAAGTTTCCTGCTGCAGAAACACCAATTTGACAACTCAGTTCCAGGGAAAACATTATAGTACACTTTATGATGCAATGTTCATTTGCCAAATCAGTAAGTGGAGTATACATGCTACCAGAAAACTTCCAACCCTTGTTTCTGAAGTGAGTATTCCTAGGGAAGAAAAATGAATCATTGCCTCTTCCATTCCATGAGAGAGGTAAACATGCTCCTAAAGCTCAGGCTTAGGTTGAGACCCTGCTATGAAGTATAAGCCAGTATTCAATCTGAAAGACTGAACGCTAACAAAGCAAAAACTTAACTGGTGAGTGAGATAGCAGACAAATACTGCCCCATAGCACAGTAACAAATGGAGATTCTTTAAGTGCATCAGAATTACCCCTTTTCAGTGTGCATTGCTGCTCAGCTTCAACTATTCAAACTTATTGCTCACTTTGATGCTTTTACATTTTTCCCCAACATTCACCCATGTAGTGGTACTACAGCCAATCCAAGGAACACAGAGATGATGCTCCATCTCTGATTTCCTGTAGTACTATCCTATGCCTGACTTCTACAAGAAAAACACAACTTGAAGCTTAGCCCTGGTAGGTACAGATAAACAGCTGGTCTGTAGCACTATTTCTGACTGGTTTCCCTGAAAGAGCCGACCTCGAGACGCAACCTCAATAAGTTCAGTGAAAAGCTTATAAAATCATAACCTCTTATTGATTATCTCATAGTGAAGAACTTGATTTTGTGTGTGTGTTGAGCTCAGAATGGAAATGACCCAGCATGGAAGAGCTGTTTTTATCTCCACACTTCCCTCAGTGCCTCATTTTGTTTTTGAATGAAAGCGTAAGTGCCTTCCTATTTAAATTCTTCTTGAAAGGAAACATTAAGCACCTTTCGGGGCTTAGAATAAAAGCACAGGTATGAATGAGCAGAACTTGGGCCTCAGAAGCATACAATCCAAATCTAGGGTATCTGCCTGCATTTGAGGGTAGAGGACCAGAATTTGGGCCTGAGTTTACAACGATCATATTTTCTCCTGGTTGAGCAGTTTGTCAAGTTCTAAACAGGTAAATAACAGGGAAGCTTTTTGAAAGCTGTTTTAATTTCCTTAACTCTAGAACAAGTCACAAGTAGCCAGCCCCCTCCCCCTTTCAGATTTATGAAAGGGAACAAAATGCTAACCCAGCTTTTGTAAAGGAAATGGTTGTGTAATGCCCTTCAACCACAAAACAATTGTGTAGTAATCCTTTTCTGGTGGATATTAAACAAATATGTAGGGTACCATAAAAAAAGGGTTAAATGTCAGGAAGAATAAGTTTTCCTTTATTTAGAGGGTAATGCAGGAGGGCAGAAAACTTAGTTACTCTGATGTGTTAAGAAACCAGTTCAACAACAGTCATAAAATACTGACTCCTTACTTTATAATGGAGGAACCAGATTAAATGTCCCTCTAAAGAAAATCTGAGATTTTTCTTTTCTGCTTTTTAAGAATTTGAGTTTTAAGATCTAGTTGTCCAAACCACTGATGACCGTGGCCAGAATCCTGTGGCAGGGCAATATTAATGAAGAAAGAGGGTTTCTTTATTTATTTAGTTTTCTGCAGCCACAGATTTACAGAAGCTACCACTCAAACCTTCTATTTTAAAACATAGTGTATGAAATGTAGCAAGGCCCTATTCCACCATGTTAATGAGCAGGGAAAACCTTCTGTTTAAAAGCAAATGTTATTGCACTTCAGCTGAAGGGAAAGAAAGATTCTCTCCTACTCTTATCCTTGCCCTAAGCAGATTACTAGAATATGCAGTATTCAGTCCTGTATGTCATTTTAATAGAAAACCACACTTGCAAATGCTCAACAACAATCATAACCATACTGCGTTTTCCTCGGGTGGGTTTTTAAATTGCAGGTACCCAACAAAATGGCACAGTTCAGTTCAAAACAGACCCAGTTTAAAGGGTTATATAGTAGGTTACAATTTTACACAGTTAATAAAAATGCTGAAGTAATTTGTGGGTTTTAGTATCTAAAGAAACATTTTTGAATGGAAAAATAATATACACCTTCCTCCCCTCCCCCCAAGCTTTTTCACCTTTAATACGGTGAAGATAAAATATCTCTTACTATAGAACAATGATTTTTCTGAATAGAGGTAACTGGTTTTATACAAGTTTGCCTTAATTCAACTCTAAGTGAGGTAACAAAGGAAAAACTTCATCCAATCCAAAATGTACTTTCCCTCTTATACTAGATCTCATCCTATGCAGTTTCCAGATTAAAAAAACTTGTTACCACCTACTGGAAATTAGTGGGAAACTGTCATATTTCCACAATTCTAATCAGGAATATCTGTGTTTAAGACAACTATTAAGCCTGGGGAACACTTTTATATATTAACCAGCAAACTCCTGTTTGTTTATTAGATACAAATCTGAGATTTAGTGAGACAATGTTAAAGTTGTTGAGGAAAACTGGGTATGGGACTCGCTATCTTATGCTGCAGAACTTCACTGGATAGAGAAACAATTTGTATATGCAGCAACTCCAACCGTGATCATAATCCCTCAGTCCAAATTCAGGGATTTGTTGAAAAGCACCAGCTGCACTCTTTTCTACAAAGTTCCTTTGTTTGCCAAATCAGTAACAGGCTTTACAGCATGTACTAGGCACACAGTGTGACCCATCAAATTGGATAAACTTGTATTGATCACCCTGAGGAAGTATTGAGAGGGAGAGCCTGGCTGTGAGTGAATCAAAGTGAGATGGGTAAAAGCATTACATGCGGAATGCACCCAAAATGGACTATTCCGAAAGAAGAAAGATACAACACTGTAGCCCAGTCCTGGTATTGAATCAGTCCGCACAATATACCTTTCAGACTAGGAAATAAAAACAACAGAAGTGGATGTTTAAAAGATGACTAAATGATAGGACTATTATCCTTATATAGTTCTGTGAAACAAAACAGTGAAAAACTCTTTTAATTCTATTTAGCTGCCTAATCCATGAAAGAATCAAACTGCAAAAACATTATCATGCTTAGACTTTGGTGAATCAAGCAAAGTTCCCACTGAAGTTAATGGGAGTTTTGATGAACTAAGGATAAAAGTCCTATTACCATAAAATACAGAAGCTAAAATCTGCAGCTTTCCTTATTTAAAGACTCAGCAGTGAAGCACACAAAATTCACTGTTCTGAACGCCAAGATCATGCAAGTTGGTGACAAAGACATAGCTGTCCAAAAAAAATAAAATAAAATAAAGTGGCCAGTTTCCATGCCTAAATTAATCTCTAGAATCATGATGATGGAGCACAAAAACAATTCATTATGGCCGAAAATCTGTCATCTACCAAGACTCCTATCTATTTCAGTGAGTATTCTGTTCAATTAAGGACTGAGAATTTGACCCTTACTTAGCAAAGCTGCTTATGCTTTTTGGCTCCTGTTTAAGAGAAAAAATCTAGAGAAAACTGACATGAACTCTTAGCTCAAAAACTCTATATATCCTCTATGCAGCAATAAGGCCAATTAGCTAAGCATAGGATGAATGTATGTTAGTCTCCCAATATAATACCTGAGAAAAACAATGAAGATAAGAGGACAAAGCCAGATCAGTACATCATAGTGGTAGCTGACTCTCGATCAATCAGTAACACCATTAAAAAGCTGACCAATATCTGAGGTTACCCAAAAGGACTAAAAGGCATACCTCCAAACTGGAGCAGAAAAGCCACAGAAAGAAAAGAATGAGATGAGGGTTGAAAAATACACTAGACTGTTTCCTGGCTGGAGAGGAAATGAGAAAATCTGGTCAGAATGGGATGCCCTATATTCCACCTATTCACAGATCTAACTGTAGTACCTAATGCCTCACAAAGGTACTGCTATCACTTCTGTAAAAACGGACAAAACTACCAACTCCAAACACCCTTCCAAATCATCTAAGGGTACATCTATACTACCGGCCGGATCGGTGGGTAGTGTTCGATGTATCAGGGATCGATTTATCGCATCTCGTCTGGATGCGATAAATCGATCTGCGAATCGATGCCTATACTCCACCTCGGCAGGAAGCGTAAGTGGAGTCGATGGGGGAGCCACAGCAGTCAACTCGCTGCCATGAGGATGGCCAGGTAAGTCAAACTAAGATACTTTGACTTCAACTACGTGAATAGCATAGCTGAAGTTGTGTATCTTAGTTCGAACCCTCCCCCTTCCGCCCCCCGCTAGTGTAGCCCAGGCCTAAATCTAAAACAATGCTTCCTGGGCTGCTTTAGTTGTTTATACATAGGGAAGAGGGAAGAGTATGTACTTATGTTGACCTATTAAGCGCACTGCTGCCTCAAAAGATACTCTCTATGAAATCCTGGAAAATATTCTAATTTATTGACGTACGGAACATTCATATTACATTACATTGTTTGTCTACTTCATTTAATTTATGGCAGCTTCTGTTTGTTCCATTTCAAGTAGGAAAAGCAATATGATCCCCTTTTACTAATGGTCCAAAAACCTGTGCCAAATGAAGTTCCTGTTCAAAGCTAAGCTATTCTTGAAAGAGTAAACAAGTAATGACATGGATAAGGTTCTTTTCCCCTACAAATGTCTCATGATCAGACAAGTCACTTCTATACTCGTAGTCTTGTGTTTCTCAATTGCTAACTACAAGAGCACACAAATTAATGCAGCTTGTCATGATTTGGCAGAAATATGGAATCTACATAAAGACAAAATTTGCTCAGATATAATAATGACCATTTATTACATCACAACCATTTCTTTACACACACACAAACACACACCCATCGGTGCACATCACAAACGCTAAACTGTTGTTGATAGAAACACAGTGAGGGAAAAAGTCACGTTTTACTAAACCATGAGCCTAAAAGATAAAGGACTGCTTAGATATTATGGTGATGGGCTCCAACATAACCATCTAAGATTGGTTTTTAAAAATACACACCAGATAATAGCATTAGGAAGAAAACAGAGCAGAGAGAAGAGAGGAAAGACAAGCAATTAAACAATGAGAGGGAGGGAGCAGGAAGGCAAACATAGCAGCAGATTAGTAAGACTAGGTAAAAGAAAAATAAGACAAGACTCACACCTTATGACAGAAATTGCTATCAGATGACAGAGCACATGGGCACGGGTTGGTTCAATACCATTTAAGTCACGAGTAAGTTCACTAAAAGTCTAAAAATCTACTTTTAAAATAATTGCACACAAAAAAACTACATTAAAAGAATATTAAGGTTGCAAACTCAAGCACCGTGCAACCTTAATTCACTTCCTGTGTGCATATTCATAATAAGAGTTTTTAAGCACATGATTGCATACTAGTTTTGCCACAGGATCCCTGCCTCTTTTATGACTTGAGTTTACAGCTTGGACAAATATATGCAGATTTTCATGGAGATGACAAAAGGCATATCCCTGACACTAAAACCACTTCCCATCAAATGTCAAGTCCCTGCTTCAAGCATTGGGGAGGGGAGAAGAAGGAAGAGGGGCACTAGAGCTGTTCTAAGAAAAGATTGACAGATTTTTTTTTAAATATGGGCAATCCACATATTTATCTCTAGCCCAGTATTGGAAACAGCTAAACCATTTTAGCTGAAATTTTCAAAAAAATTCAGCCCAACTTGCACAGCCAGCATGTAAAATCTTAGCCCAAATGGTTAGTTTGGCAAAGTTAAAAAAAAATGAAAAAAACTGAAACTGACTCTTAAAATGGGAGTCACGCAAAATTTTACACAAGGCAATGTGGAATATTTAATGCAAAAAATAAATAAATTTAAAATAATCCAGAGAACACAATTTTCAATATGGCCCCAATATCATGGCAAGCCAGTTCTTAGGTCTAACAAGCTTGACAATATTCTTTTTAAAATCTACTTGAAGAAATGTTAACTTTACTCTCAACTCCAAGTGTGAACTTTATTTTTCTTAAAGAAAAATGTGTCTTTGGATATTGCTTTACAATAAGAAGACAAATAGAAAAAGAACATGAAATACACTAGAAAAGCAATCAATCCTCTCGGGTCTTTGTCCTCTCAGACTCCAAACGTATCGAAGTCCAAATGGCACATCTGTTTAAAATGTCTTTTTCTGTTATAGCCACTTAGACACAGGAGACCTGTTCAGAAACAAGTTTGCAAAACTATGCTGGGAAAGGAATGAATGAGTGTTTAATTGATTTGTCTTCAAAATCAACAGAAATAAAACTAATTTAATTGGCTTGTAATAAATCTCAGCCAATATACAAACATGGTTTCCCCCAAAGTGTTTCAAATATCAGGAAAAATATTAATACTGTGATAAACTAATATGACCAAACAACCCCCCCCAAAAAAGTTCCTCAATATGCTCTGTACAGTACATATTTAGTTTTTGATCATGGAACGGAGTTTAAAGCACTTGCTTAAAAATCCACAGAAACAATGTCATATATTTTTGTGACACAGTGGCCACTTAAAATTTTTCCGCAATACCCATTTCTACAGTATCTGACCAGTGAAGCAGTACATTAAAGCTGCTTGCCATTGTCCACAGTGAATTTCATACAGGAGTCCACTCATGGCCATAACAAATTCTAGGAACATAAAGTTCTGGGTTTTTTTCCCCGTTTGTTGAAACAGTCATTCAAATGGTAACAGAACCCCCACCGCACCCCTGTATTTTCATACAATTCTGTATAATACAACATGAACTCAGAAGTTTAACTGGTTGATTGCTACAATGAAAGACCCCCCCACACACACACACTCTTCTAAGCAGAACTTTAAATTTGATTTTAATTTTGATTGCAATTAAAGGTAACTTTAGGATCTCTGCCTATACACACATTGTTTAAAAAAAACAACCCACTAATCTACAGTGTACTCTGAAATTTACACATATATTTTTCTGAGCATCTAAATTCAATAAAATGAGCGATTCCCAACTTTATTTCTGAAGATGAAAGAGAATAACGTTTCCTAAAAGTGAAAGAAGGTTTACTATTTGTGATAACCCAAACCATAAATCCCTTCAAACCCAGAAGAGTTAAGATAAGAAGAAAACCTTGAAAAAAATGACCAAGCACATTTTCTTCATTGTGTTTCCTCAAAAACCATACAAAAGTGTGGCACTCTTTTTTCACAGAACCCAAGATTATTCTGTATATCATATTATATTATGCTAATACTGCCTGAAATGTTGTTTTCCTTGTTCATTTCTTGGTGGTTCTACAATGTTTGTTTGTTTTTTGGTTGTTTTTTTTTGTCTATCTGGATAAATGAAACCACCATAGACTAGTATTTTTAGTCTTTTTTAGAAGCAGTTCCCCTTATCAATATTTACATTTCCTAGTCTTCCTGACATTTTGCTTTGGAAATTTTATCATCATTCTGCTATGGAGGTCTTAAATCTACTAAAAATTTATTTTTAAATCAAGAAGTACCACTCTTCATGCAGCGAAGATGTGTTACATTTAATTCAGAAGTTAGCTCTTCCCTTATGAAAGGTCAATGATTTGCTAATGAGTCAGACTGAAAAAAAAGGTGCTTTGCAATACTAACATTTTCTGCAATGTAAGTTAGAGCAGTGCAGTGTGGTGTGATTGTTCATTGCTACGGGTAAAAGAGAAACAGAACCAGTAACATTAAAGATCCTGGTGATAAAGGAAGTAATTGATATTTCCCCAAAACATTATTTAAAACTTTGAAAAAATATTGCACTTGTATCAAAGTGTTTTGTGAAATATTAAATGCAGTTTGCATGAGAAAATCTTTCACCAACCACTGACAGTTTACTCTGTAAATTACTACATGATGTAACTTGGTTAACATATGCGGTTTTCCCTTGACCTGTAGCACAGTGTTTGATATATTCATAGGTTGAAATAAAACTTAGCTTTAACAAACACTGCAGAAAAAAAAATACAAGAATATGGTTAATATTTGCAAAATCTTGTTTCTCATTTGACTCATCATATGCAAACATGACAATCTCATATTAAAGACCAGTACAATTTCAAAACAGTTTTAACCATGGTTCCTTGCTGAAGGAGATTTTAACCAATGATGGTTCAGAAGGCTCTGTCTGGGTGAAATGAGAAGCCTTCAATTCCACCAGACATTAAACTGTTACTATTTAGGAAGATTCCATGTACTTTACAAACATAAGAAACTTCCCCAAACAACTTACAATATAATCATTGACACCAAGGAGTAGGGTAAAAGAGTCACAGATGTTTTAAGGCCAGAGGAAACCATTACGACAGAGGATACAATGAGTTTCCCTTTAACTTCCAACTCCTTGACTTTTATTGCTTTTATTTTTAACTTTTGCCTGTTAGCATTTTTAATATAAATTCAAGACAACTTTCTATTTTCATTTAGCTTTTAAATTCTTGCCTATTTTTAACTTCGTTTATTTATTTTTTAAAATTAGCTTATTAAGAGATAAGACGTATGGATTAGTTTAACTCGGAAAGAGCTTGACCCTTTGCCTCAGCCCAGGCCTATTTTAACTTTTTCTGATAGAAAACTGGCAAGAAGTCTTGCCTCTTACTTCAAGAGCCCATTGTGTGATCCTCTGACATCTCTCACAGTCTCTTTTTTAACCATGTCTCTTTTTCTGTCACTCCCTTCCCTCCAGTTCTCACTCACTAGTCAATTCTGATAATGCCAAAAGAACTGCTGCACAACCAAACGAGAGGGGAAATTATATGAGGAAATCAGGTAAGTAAAACATATTGCTGTTTACAAATAAATACTGACAAACTATAAAATAACAACACTTGGGCTATAATTTAACTCACTTTCAGAAAACCATCATTCGTCCGCATGTCTGTTTTAGAAAGTGCATTGGTAATAATGATGAATACATGGTAATGAATTGCTGTTTGGCTTTCCTCTCCTCTTAGGCATGTAACCAGATTCATTTTTCAAACTCCAAGAAATGGAAAAAAAACAAACAAACTTTAAGAGAAAGAAATGACATTACCTGTTATAAGGGAAAAACAAAATGGTTGGGAGACGATCCGTCATAAATTCCCATGGAAGGTCATTTTGAGTGACATCAATTCTGTTAAAAACAAAACAAAAAGAAAAAATAAACTGATAAAGATGCAGCTGAACATTCCATCTATTACTTTTGCTTCTGAAATATCCATTTTGTTTTGTTGTTTATTTTGGAGGGAAATTAGAGGTCACAAGAGAAAACATGCCTAAATGCATTCTGACATAAGAAACATGGTGAAGACAAATTAGAAGAGTTACACATAATACTTAAGACAACTAATCCCAGTTTAGCAAATTGTCATAACATAGATCTCTAGCTGATATTTTCCTGCCAGAAAATGAAATTAGTATAAATATTCACAATTTTCTTATTCAGTAAATGAATTAAACCTGGACTAATCATTGCCACTTACTATGTGTACTGGGAAGAACTCTTGTTTTGAGATATGCTGATCCAACAACCATTGGCTGCCATTTCAATCATTTATACCAGCGGTTCTCAAATTATGGGGCAGGACTCCCAAATGAGGCGTGGGAATGTATCAAAGGAGGCGCGAGCTGTGTGCTTTTTTTTGGCGGTGTGGGGAAGAGAGCTCTGACTGTCAGCCCTGCAGAAGGGCTGTGCATACCTGGGAGTGAGGATAAAGGAGACAGCTGGAGCCCCGACACCCAGGCTCAGACTCTTCCCCCACATCCTCAACCCCAATCCGTCACCTGAAGGCAGTGGGGCTCCGACTGTTAGCCCAGGGTGGCAGTAGTAGCGCAGAAGTAAGTGTGGCAATGGAGTGATAAGTCTGCTGTGAAAAGTGATATCGACAAATATCATTTTTCACATGGCCTCTGTTACGTCTGTGCTGCTGCTGGCACAGTGCTGCTTACAGAGGTGGGTGCCCAGCCAGCACCCACTGCTCTCCACTCTGCCCCTGCCTTCAGAGCTGGGTGGCAGTATATGTACTTTGGGGGGGGGATGTAAACGACTACAGGAACAAAGGGGGGGCAATCAAATAAGTTCGAGAACCCCCTGATTTATACAATGTAAGTGGAAAGAAAGCCATCATTAGAAATTTTGTTTAGCAACTGTGTCGGATGTATGGTGTCAGCTACATGTTGTCTTGGGAAAAATATGGGAAGACATTTGGTAAATTAATAACACAGAAATTAATTAAAAAAGCCTTTATCTTGGTTCCCAGAAAACCAGATTTCCCATTATAAACAACAATATGAGAGAGAGATTTTCAGACCTCAGAACAGGAAACACCTCATATGGCTCATCACAGCATTCATGCAGCTGTATGTTTATACACAGCTATGTATCACTTATTCCAGGACACCACAAGTTTAGTGTGCTCTGGACAATACTGAGACTTTTGAGTTTCATCCATTATAAAAGGAGAGCACCATCTTACAGATGGGTACAGATTGTCAATAATCTATAGCGGTTTATTATTACAGTAGGTTGACTTTAAATTAGCAGTGCTGTTTTTTTAAGTCTTAACTGTGTTGGCCCAGGCTACACTGATGATTTACTCATTGAGCTTTGGGGAGTTTTTGTACCATTTTAACTATAATGGTTTCGAAACTGATATTGTTGAAGTAGTACAAAAAATGCATGTAGACTAGCCCTTTCACTGACTGCTGGGAAGCTTAAATAGTAGGAGGCATGAGACTGTTTTTGTGGCAGTGGGCCCTACAACGCGGAACTTGCTCCCCAATGAAATCTGTCCAATCCCTTTATTTGCCTTTCTAACCCTCCCCCATTTGTTTGTGTGTGCTTGCACTGTAATAACAGTGGTATATTATGTTTGTATTATGCCGTACCTCCTCTTAAACCAGGAGGTGGATTCTGTTACAGTTAATCAGAACCATCTGACTCCTGCGTAGGAAAAGAAAAGAATATGGAGAGTAGCACAAGTAATCACTCCACTACCTCTGGGAATGAGACAGAAGATGGGAACAGAAACAGAATAGGCCCTGCAATAAAACTGAAATTCAGCAATCAAAGCTCAAGGGAAGCTGGTGCCAAGACAGAGTGAAATTTTGAATTTACTTAAAAAAGCAGGTTTTAGGACTGTTTTAAATAGCTCATTAAAATAAGATTAATTAAATTAAATAAAAGGATTTTTTTCTAATACTGTATTCATCTTATAGTTACTTAAAAAAACTATATAGCTAGCTGGTTGTCAGACCACTGAAGACGTTCTTGCTCCACTATTAGCCTGAGCTATGTATGGTGCAACAGGTTAAATATGATCAGTAAGAGAGAATGGCAAAACTTGGATGAAGTATTGTATAGATCAGTGGTTCTCAATCTATGGGGCAGCCCTTCCAAGGGAGGCAAAGGAGTGTGTCAAGGGAGGCATGAGCTGCATGCCTTTTTTTTTTTTTTTTTTTTTTTTTTTTTTTTAAGAAGTCTGGCTGTCAGCCTCAAGTGGCTGGGGCTCACACAGAAGGGCCATGCACACCTGGAAGGCAGAAATAAAGGGGGCAGCTGGAGCTCAAATATCATTTTTCACATTGCCACTGTGCTGCTGCTGGCGTGGTGCTGCCTTCAGAGCTGGGTGCCCAGCCAGCAGCCGTTGCTCTCTACTCTGCCTTCAGAGCTGGGTGGCAGTATATGTACTCGTGGGAGGGGACGTGTGTAAACAACTACAGACACAGAGATGGGGGGCCCAATCAAATAAGTTTGCGAACCCCTGATTTAGATTACTCATTGAGAGTGTAATTTGTCCCAGCATAAATGATAGGTTCCCACTTAAAGTCTTAAAAATTGGGCTTATGTGATAAATAGGCCTCAGGTTGGCCCTTGGTCAAAGTGAATTTCAGCCAGAGTGAAATGGCAAAAGATGCAACTCAAGAAGAGTTTGCAAGTGCTGATGTAAAAGACATGGCAGTAAGGAAATGCCAAAGTGGCACTGTTAAACACTTTGTGCAGCTCCTTGCACAATATATCCTTGGATTCATAATATATATATATATATTAAACACACTGTGCAGCTCCTTGCATAATATATCCTTGGATTCATAATCCCATATTATTTCTCAAATAATAGAATACAATATTGCACATGGTTTTGCTTCGGCTTTTGGAGGAGTGGTGTGAAAAAGTTTGCACTCTTGCCGCCCATGATTTACCAGGTTCTATGTTCTGCAGTCTATCAGTTCTGAGGATTTCAGTCTATCATGAACTGTGTACTAGATTAAAAAAATCACTTTATTTAAAAGTACAAAAAAACCTAGCAGGACAGCAATCCAACCACCACCCTGTGCTAAACCTTTTAGCATAACAGTCACTACTTACATGAAAACAAAATGTACATACAAAGGAGAGAGAAAGCATCTACCCGAAGTACAGTATACATTTTTTCTTTCTCTTTACATATATTTTTCCTCTGAGCTGATGAGTTCACTCAACTCAATTTTGAGTAAACAGATTAAATTGGAATCTAATAGTAATATTCTAAACTTAATATGTAATGTTATAATACACTGCTTATAACAAGTTCATGGGACTTGTATCTAATTTGACAGACATGCAATCTTAATTTAAAATTAAACATAAATTAGTAGAAATTAATGGCACTATGTCAACTTTACAAGCTACAAAATATCCATATATTCATGTCTGGAAGTCTAAGTAGTCACAACAATATACTTAAAAATACGGTGGAAAATGAGGATAGATTCTTTTACCTCGCCACAGTGAAGTTATTTGGAGGCAGAAGTCGTGCTAGTTGGATAAAGATGTGATTAAGAGAAGCACAGAATCCACACCATTGCGCATAATAGAGCAGCAAGACATTCTGGGGGGAGGGAGAGAAATTCAGTTAGCAACTGGGGTGTGTTTACATAAAGCAGAAATAGTCATCACTGGGTTAAACAAAACATTTGAGCTATTTAAAAACAAAAGAAAATGTAACCTAATCTTTCTACACCCCCTGTCAACCAAGCAATGGGCCCAACTCATTGGTGCCCTGCAGCTCCTGAAGCAAAAAGAAAAAGAAAACTGTCGTAGGGCCCATGGGGAAATTCTCTCAGCATGAGGGGTATCCTCAGCAAGTGCAAGGTTGATATAATGGTTCGGTGTCACACCCAGCAGGAATCCCTGATGCAGGGGGCATGTTGATAGCATAGCCTGGAAAAGGAGATATGGCTATAACATTCTGATGCCTGGGTTGCCACTGGCAGCCAGGTGTAAGCCTTCTGGGCTCCGACCTCTGTTGGGAGCTCAACCAGCTCATGATGGCCCCACCATCAGGGAGATACAAAAGTGGCATAAAACCATCTTTAATCCCTTATCATTCTCTGCACCAAGATCATCTATAGCACTGAGGTGAATTGGGCCCAATGACTAAAATGGAACAAGCAATCTGACTCTTGGATGGCACTGACAACATAGCCACTCTATACTGTTATACTGATGCACCAACAAAACATATGTGGCTCTGTGCTCATTTAATGTCATCTAGCAGTTATCCATCCTTCCTTTATGCTCAAAACCAGAAAAATGACCAAACCGGATTACTTGGTTTCCACTAAATGCAAAGAGAGTATCAAAGTATCTTATAGTTCTCATGATTGTTCTTTCATAGTTTCAAAGTATTTAAGTCCAGAAGGGACCATTAGACCACCTAGTCTGACCTCCTGTATATCACAGGATATTAAATTTCACTCCGATACTCATGTGCTGAACTCAAAGACTTTAGTTACACTAAAGTTCTTCAGTCTTCAGGAAACTAAACCATGCACCACAGGCAGAGAACAAGAGAGTCAAAGTGTCCCCAGTGTCCAAGCCCTGAGCAATGGAAGGGAACTGATTATGCCCAGATGACTCCAGCAGGTGAACCAGACCATGCTGGAGCGGAAGGCAAAAACCCCCAAGGTTCCAGCTAATGTGACCTATGAGAAATTTCCTTCTAAATCCCGAATCTGGCAATTAATATGACCTGAGCATGTGAGCAAGATACACCAGCCAGGCATATACTGGTCCACCCACGTCCACTGTCTTGTCCTCTACTGTGGGGAATCTCTGCTGCTTCAAATGAAGAAAATCTCCCTCCCTGCCAATGAATACATCATGCAGAGGGGGAAAAAAATCCTTCTTGACTGCGGCAGGCAATTAGCTGAAGCCCTGAAGCATGAGATTTGATTATAATCATTATTTTAATTCAGAGCTGCAAGTATTATGAACATGTTGAGGGAAATGTTGGCAGTCCTGTTAACCCCAGGGCCCATGAAGGAAGAGATGGACCAGTTTTCTCAAATTCACAGATACTCAGATTCCAAGACCAGCCTTTAATTCCCACTTAAATAATGGTCATTGCACACTTTAAATAGAAAATCTCTGGGGAACTCTAGAGAACTAAGCAATTTTCCTGCAGCTCGCACACTAGGCACTGGGGACACTGGAAATTGAATACTGCACATGCATTCATTCTCTGCTATCCTAGTAGCCAAATAATATTAGTCCAAATTCAGTCACACATTTAAAGAATCAAATTATATAAAGTACTTTAGGCACCCTTCAAAATTACACTATATATCAAAAAATTTCACATCATGAAATCAAAAAGCTTTTTACTATGGATTTTTGTGATGTATGCTTTTAAAGTACTACTTTTTGTTGGGATTTTTGTTTCTTTGTTTTACAACCTTCAATTTTCTCTGTTATAGTTACTTCCCAATCACTTTTATTCACTATTTTGTATCTTAGTTCCAGTAAGACAGCAAGTGGCTCTCTCTGCAACCAGCACAATCTTTACAGCCTTAACTGGTTCATAAAAGCAATGTTCATCATACATATCTCCAATTCCATTCAAGACTGAGTAGGCTTGTGACCTGTTCTTGACCTTGGGTCTCAAACTCTACTTAATTGGTTAAGAATTGCCACCATGAAAACAAGGGCAAAGCAGGACTTCTCCATCCCCACAATTATATACGTAATTCAACCACATTTAGCAAATAAGAATACAAAAGGCTAAACCACAGCTATGGCAAATACACACAGCACAGGAAGGCAGAGGGTGGGGAGCTGGTTTGGCTGATTTTCTGGCTGCTTTGTGCCATCAGAGTGGTCTCCTAAATTTAAATGACTGAAGTACAACTTTCATGGAGTGCCCTTGTTTAAAATTATGTACACAATTAGTGTTACTGCATGGATGGGAGAGGAGGAGACCCTTTAGTTTTAAACAATGAAAATTCAGAAGAATGAACTCTGTGATCCTAGTCTTCAAAATGTGATTAATCCCTCAATATAACTAAAGTTATGAGCTGTACCTTTTCACTCAAAACCACCACATCACGAAAGGTATTAGTAGTCACTTCGGTGATTATGTGCTGTGCAGGAAAATGAACTGAAGAGTCACCAACAAGATGCCTTTTCAAGGGACTGTATAGAATGCTGAAGTTTTGAATGAAGTTCTCTAAAATGAAAGGAGGACATTGAGAAGGTTATTCCAGCTTCACTGTATCTGTAATATCTAGGCTGCCTGCTTTTACTTTGGGTTTCAGAAGACAAAATGACTTATGGCATAAAAGAAAAATACAAGTCTAGTTTACAAGCCCTAAATATAATTTCTGTAGTTTTACCTCAGTTTCTGATTAATGATCATTCACATGGCAACAGAATGCAGAAAACTGCCATGGGTTATCTTCTCTTCACTGGTGTCATTGCTTTTTACTTTGCTCTTATTCTAGTTGACGGATTCTCAACCTTTTTCTTGTTGAGGCCCCGCTCAACATACTATAAAAACTCCAGAGCCCAGCAGGACTCAGGGCTCTGGGCCAGGGAGGCGGGACTCTTGGGCATAGGCATAGTTTGACTTCTGTTTTGTTTTTTTGGAGGGTGGGGGGGCACGGAGGGCTGGCAGGCCTTGGGCCAGCTCCACGCAGCGGAGTCCAGGGAGAGAGCGCCACCTCTACTCCAACTCTCCTCAGCAGATCACCCGCCTGTCTGGGTTGTGGGGAGCCACAACTAAAAATTGTAACTCAAGGGTAGAACTCGGCTCAAAAAGTTGGAAAACAGCTCAGGGTACAGGCGGGGATATTTAGGGGCTGTGTGCAGTGAGGGGTGTAGCTCAGGGAGTGGATAGCTAGGGGCTGTGTGCAGGCAGCGGAGAAGCTCTGGGTGCAGGTAGGGGGTAACTAAGGGCTGTATGTGGGCAGAGGGTAGCTTAGGGTGTAGGCAGGGGGTAGTTAAGGGCTGTGTGCAGGCAGGGGAGTAGCTCAGGGTGCAGGCAGGGGGTAGCTAGGGGCTGTGTGCATACAGGGGGGTAGCTCAGGTTGCAGGGAAAAGGATAGCTACGGGCTGTGTGCCAGGAAGGCTCCCTTGCGGTGGCTGCTCCCTGAGGACTCTGTAAGCCCCCGAGTTGGGTCCTCCCAACCAGACAACTTTTACCAGCTGTGTGAGCAGTCAAAGGGGGTTGGGAACTGAGGAGGAGGAGCAGCTGCAACCCTGGGCACCAGTAGCAGACGAGGGAAAGCCACAGCTGCCAGCTCCATGGTGCCACCAACCAGAGGAGCAGCTGCCCTGCACTGCCTAGCTCTGACTTCCCACCAATGTGGCCAGAGAGCTAAGCCTGAGGTGGGCTGGAGGAGAGGAGAAGGTAGGGAGGGCGTGGAGCTGCCCCTGGACTGCCTACTCTGGGTAAGGCACTGCAGTTTTGGGGGGGGCTTCTTTTATATCCTTCCCCTCAGTCATCTGTCATGCCTACGTGCTTGAAACAGTCTCCTCTCTTTTGTGTGTCAAATGACCACATTCCCCAGACAACTCTCTTTCCATAAAACTCACTTCTTCTCAGACAACTCTGAACAATAACCCACCAAAGATAGACATTAAAATAAAACACCACTCATCTGCACTGCCTTGAGACTTCATCATTTTCTATTACGTGCTCCAATGTCAAAACTATATTTTTCCTGTTCAATTTAGATCCACGTCATAATCTGCTATGTACTTTATGATGCCAAGTACATCCAAGAACTAAGATTCGCATTATACAATGCCAGATGATACTCAAATAATAATTTAGTCATTTGGAAATTTTCTATATTGAGAACACTAGCATGAAAACTAAACAAAATCAGGATTAAATTAATGACCAAAGCGAACAGGGAAAGCAAATTATACGTACCTGAACAGGTGTATTTGCATATAATAGTAAATTCAACCTTATTTTTAAAATTTCAACTCAACATTCATGAAAATCAAGACACCAAAGCTCCATGGTTTTTTTCAGCAACTAGATTTTGAAAGACTATGGGATGTTTTTAGCCGTGGTGTACTTAAGAAACAAAAAAGATGAGGTCTGTCTTTTAACTGTATTAAGTGTTCATGATATTTTTTTTTAGAAACAATCTGTAAAGTTTCTCATTGGGCCAACAGTTAGAAGCTAATTACAGTAATAGATCTAACTGCAAGAATATTTGTGTTTAAAAATAGCTATTCTACTTAAGGAGTATGGGAGGAATATGGGAGTTGGGTTGTTCGTTTTTTTTAAATATCTTAATCACTGAGGTATTTGCTTAAGCTATTTTTCAATTTCTGCTGCAAAATGTGACTGTGCAACTGGCCCAGGGCAATAAATGACACAAGAACAATGTAAATACACCTATCTGAGCAACTTATTTTAATATGAACACACATGAATTTGCCTCTATTCCCATTCACCACTGCCTACATTACAAGGCTGATTTTTACATGAATTTGCCTCTTCCCTTTCAACACTGCCTGAATTAAAGGCATGATTTTCAAAACTGTATGCTTGCAATTACATGCCCAAAAGGTGCACTTAATTTCTTGCAAAAATTAACAAGACTGGTATGCAAAGAGCGTATTTTCATGTGTAAAAGGCTAGTTATATATCTTGTGTGTGCCATTCAAATAACTGGACATGGAGGTTAGGAATGTAATTCACGTGCTTTTCTGAGCAAATGACTGCACACATGTAATAAGCATGTAAAAGTCTGGAAAAAAGTATCTAATGGCACTAAAAAAAACAAATTACTAAGTTAATTTAGAAATGGTTTCAAATACAGTTAGAAAAACAAAGGTAACATAAGGTGACTAAATACACCTCATATCTCTGTCTCGTTTCTCTAGTTCTTTTTTTAACCCAATTTTTCTTTTGGCCATCACAAGATTCTACAGCAATGAGTTCCATGGCTAACTGTGAGTTGTGTGAAAAAGTACTTCCTCCTGTTTGTATTAAACCTGTTGCCTATTCATTTCATTGGGTGACCTCTGGTTTTTGTATTGTGGGAAAGAGTAAATGACACTTCTCTATTCATTTTTCCCCACACCATTCATGATTTTATAAACCTCAATCATATCTCCCCTTGTCTCTTTTCTAAGCTGAATATCCCTTATCTTTTTAGACTCTCCTTGGATGGAAGCCATTCCATACTCCTAATCATCTCTGTTGTCCTTCTCTGAACCTTTTCCAGTTCCACTATATCCTTTCTGAGATGGACTACCAGAACTGGACACAGTATGTGTACCATGGATTTATATAGTGCCATTATATTTTCTGTCTTATTTTCTTATACCTGTCCTAATAGCTACTAACATTCTGTTAGCCTTTTTGACTGCTGCTGCACACTGAGCTGAAGTTTTCAGAAATCTATCCATGATGACTCTGAGATCTCTTTCTTCAATGGTAACAGCTAATATAGAGTCCATCATTATATACATGTGGTTGGGATTATTCATTCATCAATTTCATCTACCAGTTTGTTCCCCAGTCACCCAATTTTGTGAGATCCCTCTGGAACTCTTGACAGCCGGCACAAAGTGCAATCGTAAATACTTCTGTATCATCTGCAAACTTTGCTACTTCACTGTTCACTCCTTTTTCCAGATAATTAATGAATATGTTGAACAGCACAGGTTCCAGCACAGATCTTTGGGAGACCCCACTACTTACCTCTTTCCATTGTGAAAACTGACCATTTATTCCTACCCTTTGTTTCCTATCTTTTAACCAGTTACCAGTTCATGAGGGGATCTTCCTTGTTATCTCATGACTAATTTCCTTAAGAACTTTTGGTGAGGAATCCTGTCAAAGACTCTCTGAAAATCCAAGTACTGCATATTGACCGAATCACCTGTATCCACATGCTTGTTGACACCCTCAAATAATTCTAATAGACTGGTATGGCATGACTTCCCTGTACAAAAGCAGTGTTGATTCTTCCTCAACAAATCATGTTTATCTACGTGTCTGATCATTCTGTTCTTTACTATAGTTTCCACCAATTTGCCCAGGACTGAATTTAGGCTCACTGGCTCCTAATTGCAAGGATAGTCTCTGGAGCCTTTTTAAAAGCTACATTACAGTCACCTTCCAGTCATCTGGTACAGAGGCTTGTTTCAGCGACAGGTTACATACTACAGTTAGTAGTTCTGCAATTCCATATCCAAGTTCCTTCAGAACTCTTGAGTGAATACCATCTGGTCCTGAGGACTTATTATGGCTTAATTTATCAATTTGTTCTAAAACCTCTTGTATGATAGTATTTCAGGTTTGTAGCCAAAAGGAATAGCTCTGCAGTGGATATCTTCCCCACATCCTCTACAGTGAAGACCAATGTAAAGAATTTCTTTAGCTTCTCTCAGTTGCCTTGTTTTCCCTGGGTGCTCCTTTAACACTTTGGTCTTCTAGTGGCCCACTTCCTGTTTGTCAGGCTTCCTGCTTCTGACATACTTAACAAAATTCTTACTGTTAGTTTTTGCATCTTTTAGCAAGTTGCTTCTCAAATTCTTTACTGGCCTGCCTTATTATACTTTTACACTTAACCTGCCAGAGTTTGTTTCCTTCCTATTACCTTCACTAGGTTCTGACTTTCAAATTTTAAAAGATGCCCTTTTGCCTCTAAATGGCTTCCATTTACTCTTCTGTTTAGCCATGGTGGCATTTTTTTGGTCCTCCTATTGTCTTTTCTGATTCAGGGTACACATTTAGTCTGATCTTCTACTATGGTGATTTTAAATAGCCCCCATGCTGCTTGCAGGCATTTAACCTTGTGACAGCTCCTTTTAATTTCACACTAACAAGCATCCTCGTTTTTGGGTAATTCCCCTTTTAAAGGTTTCAGAGTAGCAGCGGTGTTAGTCTCTATCTGCAAAAAGAACAGGAGTACTTGTGGCACCTTAGAGACTAACAAATTTATTTGAGCATAAGCTTTCATGGGCTACAGCCCACTTCATCAGATGCACAAAATGGAACATATAGTGAGGATATATATATACACATGTACAGAGAACATTAAAAGGTGGAAGTTGTCCTACCAACTCTAAGAGGCTAAATTAGGACAACTCCCACCTTTTCATCTTCTCTGTATGTGTATATATCTCCCCTCACTATATGTTCCATTCCATGCATCCAATGAAGTGGGCTGTAGCTCTCGAAAGCTTATGCTCAAATAAATTTGTTAGTCTCTAAGGTGTCACAAGTACCCCTTTTACCATGATGGGTTTATGTTAGGGCTGTCGATTAATTGCAGTTAACTCATGTGATTAACTCAAAAAAATTAACTGCGATTAAAAAAGTTAATTGTGATTAATCATACTGTTAAACAATAGAATACCAACTGAAAAGTTTTACATTGTTTTATTTTTGAATGTGGAGTTTTTTTGTATATAATTCTACATTTGAAAGTTCAACTTTCATGATAAAGAGATTGCACTACAGTACTTATATGATGTGAACTGAAATATACTATTTCTTTTGTTTTTTACAGTGCAAATATTTGTAATAAAAATAAATATAAAGTGAGCACTATACACTGTGTATTCGGTGTTGTAACTGAAATCAATAGATTTGAAATAGTAGAAAACATCCAAAAATATTTAAATAAATAGTATTCTATTATTAACAGTGCAAGTAATCGCGCAATTAATCACATCCTAAAGTCATAAAGTCATCTTAATAATTTTCTCTGACGCATCAGCAGTTATTTAATTTGAGCTATGGTACATTTCTTTAAATCTGATGGTAATCTGGTTTTGTGGACTGATCATTTAGGGAAATCCCTATAGTTTGATGATATACCTATTGATAACCCATTGACAAATACTATGAGGTTGAGGCTGGCAAAATTTCCACTTGAACTGAGTAAGTTATTCCTGGATTGTGAAATTATTCATTCTTTCATCTTACCCTGGAACAACCCTTTACTGTTTGATTAATTATTAAGCAGATGAAGATCCAGAATGCTTTCCATAGGTTCACTTTATAAATTGACCTGCTTTTGTCAATAACATGTTTTTCAAAGTTGTTATTCTTTGCCAACTCCATCCTATCTTCATTTAATATATTCACTTAATTTAAATTTTGAATACAAGTTTGCTGTATATCGTACCTAGAGCTGATTTTATAAGTGTTTGATTCTGATCCAAGATATAGTGTGCCTCTTCCTTCAGATCAACAATGGCAGCAAATGTCTTCATATGAGTAGATCCTGATGCTCCGAGTCTCTCCGCATACATCCAAAACAAATTTGAATCCAGTAGATAGAAATTCAAGGTCTTGTTGGTCCTGCATCTCAGGCCAGTAATGTGAGTACCATTAACACTAAGATCAGAAGTAAAATAATTCCTATCCTCAATGTGAGGAATAGAATGATGGGTATCATCCTTACCTTTCTTCCCACTGGAAGAAAATGCTACTTTAGGGGTCTGAAATATGGTCTTTTCAGAACTAATTAAATTTATCAGACCCCTATTTACTGTCCTGCAACATGCAGTGTAGTAGCTAAAAGGACTATAGAAACTTAGGAAATTGTTGCATTCTATGGTATTTGATACAAATTGGAAAAAGGTATGTTCCTTGAGGTAGAAAGAGTCCAAAGCTGCTTCTATCTCTAAAAAGTTACACTGTGGTACATTGACTTTACTTGGTTTGACCCCAACTGTCTGGTTGACACAAAGCTCACAGACATTGTGAGTCCTAGAGATCGAGTGCCACTGAGGGAGCACCACCGTGTTGCAGCATGGATACTTTGTTATGGAGTATGTGTCTGCAACTCGTGTTCGCGCATGTGGAACAATGGATTCAAAATCTGGTGAATTTGCATCTCTGAAGTGCTGAAGAACAGGTTCAGCTGCCTGGCTTTTATTACAGTAGTTGTATTCCAAGGCCACTTTGGCAATCTATAGAAAAAACAAATTACACAGAAACGTGATCCGTTATGTATCATTCATGTATCAACACAGACAATATTTGTCCCAATTTTTTTGAAATACATAAAATATATTTAGTTTTAGATCTACAATCCTGGAATTTTAGACACAGGGCCAACTCTTACCCTTCAATTTTAATTTCTTACCAAAAGCCAAAGGATGTACTGTTGCTTTTTTATGAATTTAAATTTTTAAAAATCTCAAATATAGTATATGCTTAAGAATAGTGATGAGTGACAATGAGCCACACTAAAAAGATCTTCCATTTATACAGTCAGCTCAAAACCCTCTTTATATCATATTTGTTAGGCTTTAATAACATTCTGCTGAGATGCTTAATCCTCTTATTTGAACAGGAGCAGCTCTAAACATTTCGCCGCCCCAAGCACGGTGGCATGCCGCGGGAGGCGCTCTGCTGGTCGCCGATCCCGCAGCTCTGGTGAACCTCCTGCAGGCTTGCCTCCAGAGGGTCCGCTGGTCCCGTGGCTCCACCGAAGCCACGGGACCAGCGGATCCTCCGGAGGCAAGCCTGCAGGAAGTCCACCAGAGCCGCGGGACCAGCGGACCCTCCGCAGGCATGCCGCCGAGGGTTGCCTTTCTGCCACCCTCCCAGCGACCGGCAGAGTGCCCCCCGCAGCATGTCGCCCCAAGCACGCACTTGGCGTGCTGGGGCCTGGAGCCGCCCCTGTATTTGACACATTAAAGAAAATGAAAAATAAATTAAAGCAAAATATATAAATGCTCAAGACATACTTAACATCTAATTGTGAACATAACAACAAGAATCATCCAGTCAAATCAACTACTGATATAAGGATAAATCTTCCTATCCTTCTGTGGGAAGAACTCCCATTTATTTCAATAGTAACATTATCTGCTGCTGACTTCAACAGAAATTTTGCTTGAATGACGGATTTCTGGATTTGGTCACTAAACTGGGTCCTCATTTCACTAAAGATATCAATATTGCCACTTAATTGAAAACATATGGGCATGAAAGGTTCTCTCCTTCACAAACAGTATTCTAAGTTTATACTAAAGTCAGGGTTTCCATTTCTGCAGAATTAGTGGAGATTTATTTTTGGTTTTGAGGGAGTTTATTTGCTATTTTTATACTTTTTTATATACTTTTTTTCAGAGTATGTGATACTTATTATGATACTAACACTCCCTATTATGAAAATTCTTGTGTCCTAGTAGGAGTTTATTTTACAGCCATTAAGAATATGCACAGCAGCCGGGCCTCATTTACAGTAGTTACTGGCGTTTTTTCCACCTACTCTTTTTGTCTTTCCTATAATCCAGCATACTCTGAAATAACTGCAAATTGGAATATTCTTAAATTCCTAATAAGTTTATTGTAGCAGAACAGATAGGATGAAGAAATGAAATGAACAGCAAAAAGAGACAGTGTGATTCTCTCCCCCCCTTCTCCCCCCGCAGTAGTTAAAAATACATGCACATTTTCCTACTAGTACTTTTCCATGTAAGCAATCCTTGCAGTTGTCACAGGGATGTTGTGAGATTATGACCATGAGAGAAGTCATGTCACATGATCATCTCTCAGATGTGGTCCACAATGACAACTTCTGTGATAGTTTTTTTTGTTATTTTTTAAAGAAACCATTGGCATAGCCTTTTCTATTTATATACGTAATAGTTCCTGAAAATGTCAGATTCAGTTCTATAAAGGCTCATTCCTTAATGTTGTAACCTATTCTAAAGAATGTGAACAGATGTTGGGAGGATGCCTGAATTTTAATTTTTTTTAATAAACTGAAAAAACATATTTGCATTACAAAATCTTATTTCAGTCAGCTCTAATCAGAGAAATTTGTAGTTTTTTGAGCACTGCTAACATACAATTGACAGCTTCACACTGTGTGAATGCCTTACAGGCAAATGGTTTGAGAGCCAAATGAAATTCACAAAGGCTGCTGGCTGCAGTAACCATTTCTCCTTGTGGTAAACAAGTTGCATAATATACTGTAGCTTCTTATGCCCACTTTAACACACTGTCATGCTATAGTACCTAGGAGACCCTGTATCTCATTTAATGCTTTGATATAAATAAATATTTCTCTTAAACTAGGATAAATCAGAAACTGGATATTCACATGGTGTACTGATTTTACTTTATCAAAATATATGATGGCTAATATTATAGAGTACACTATCTGCCGAAAAATGTTTGAATTAAGCCTGCTTTACACTAAGCACAGTTTGCTATAGGAATTGCTCCAGTTCCCTTCCAATCTTCTTCGTCAGTCTCTGCAAATGATTTTGTACTCAAAGTAACTGCTATGTGCCATAAGCAATACGGAAAATATGAAAATCACTGACATCATTAGAGACAAAACTAGTAACAGATGCCATAAAAGCTAATTAGTTGTAAAATAAGGCCCTTTTGTGACCTGATGAAATCCCACAGGCCCACAACTAGAAAAAGAGCTGAATAAAAAAAAATGTAGGTCTGAACCTTCCCAAACTGTAAAATTTGTGATCGTGACCAAAACTTCTCACCTCAGATCCCTCTCTCTAATGGGCTCTGGATCTGAAAACCATGAACTCTGCAGCTTGGACCTTTCTTCACCTCTAATTGGCCCAAACAAGAACCTCAGAGCTGAAGTCCACCTGAACTTTGAGAAAGTTTGGATCTGGAACCAAACTTCAGGGGATTTCGCCCATTACTTTTCATAATATCATGCACCCACAGCCCAGCACCCCACAAAACAAACAGTACCAGCAGAATGGAAAATATGCTGACTACCTCCTACAGGACTTGAAATTCCTGTCTATGATGCCTCTTTATAGCAATCCTGCAGTCTGTGGTAAACACAAAGAATTACAAGGGTTACCAGTCACTGTGTGTGCAAACAGAATATGCTACTGTAAAGATATAAAAAATGGAATAGATTCATGCTGCGGAGAAGTTTGCAAGCAAATGTATGCAAGACTTGAAGGAGTGGAATTTGTCATGTTGGGCTTTTGTATATGTTCATGACAGAAACAGTAATGGTGTATTGGCAACAAGATCACAATGAGTGAGTCCTCGTTTCAGATATACCTCTGACATGACCCCAAAGATGGATTTGCCTGTGGAAGCATGGGTAACGCAGCTGATAACTAAAAGTTTTGATGTACACTTTCACCTTGATACATTAGCTATGACCGCTTTGCAGTCAAAATGGTTTAAACTCAACACTCTTCACAAATGTCTGTTTATGTAATGAAGTACTATGAGAACTGCAACTGAAACCATATTCTCAATTTTAGAGTCAAATTTACATCTCTCCACACAAATTTGATAGACTAGACTAATTATTGCAAATTATTTACATTAGAAAAACTGAACCAACTGAATTAATACTAATGCTGAGCCATTCCAAGTTCTCAATCCCATGCTCAGACCACTATACATCACTGATTCTAGTAAAGCAAGAATCTTAGAATGATGTTGGTTAATTTCTTTAGCAAAGAGAAGAGAAAAAGGAAATTTGACTAGGAAGCATGTTCTGCCAGCTCAAGGAAACACCTCTGGATTAATTAAGCCATTTCTAGTGTCAGAGGCCCAGTTTGAGGCTGGTATCAGAGGGGTAGCCGTGTTAGTCTGGATCTGTAAAAGCAGCAAAGAATCCTGTGGCACCTTATAGACTAACAGACGTTTTGGAGCATGAGCTTTCGTGGGTGAATACCCACTTTGTCTAGTTTGAGGCTAGATATTATTGAAACTGACTTTGAAACTGGTAATTTACAATAATTCTACAGAAGTGCCACTTAAGATCAAATTAGTACATGTAAACAAAGGTAACTGGGTTCAAGCAGATGAAACAATGCCTTAAGACTTTGGACAATACAAGGACAGCAGGGAACACCAATATCACAATTAACTTTTTAAATACAAGTGGCATAACAATGAAGATTCTTTCATAAATAAAAATCGTTTGTCCTTCAGCCCATTGAAAAAACACTCCAATGACCAGAAATGGCCCCTTTAAAAAGAGGGTGAGAACAGAGAAGTAAGATGAATATGAATTAAAATTGATTGCATCAATTTTTCTTTATAATCTGATATTGTTTTTCAAATATAATAGCTCAGACCACCCCAGGATTTATAGGGTTCAGTGTTCTTAACTATTATGTTTTTCCATTGGAAGGCACCATAATAAATCCTTTCAATTTCTCAATGGCAACGTTAGGTTCACTTAATTAATTCAATATGAAAAAAATATACACTAGTAACCATTCCTCTCTCCCTGTTTTTCATGAGAATTGGGATCTATAATTGTTTTCATTAAGCATTCACAAGCCACAAACTTTGAGCGGTGCAGGGGCTGGGGGGAGAAGAATCAGACCCGGTAAATGTACATTATTCTGGGACATCAAGTAACACATAAATGGCACCCAATCTGTATCAATACATACAATTTCAAGTTAGATTTTTATGGAGCACAAAGTAGAAGCAACCCCCCTCATATAGACCTTTTTCTATGTTTGTATAGTTCCAACACAACGGGACTCTGATCTGTGACTGGGGCCTGCATGTTCTACCACAATAAAAAGAAATAATAATATATCTCACTTACTTCATCTAAAAGAGGATGACTTTCTGCTAAGGGATTGAAGGGTATAAAGAAGAAAAGTGCTGGTCCCTTCTTCAGTTCATTGTTTAGTAGAAGGCTTTTTCCTCCATGTGGTCTCAACCAATGTATAAATGTCTCTCGGTTTTCTAGAGCCCACTTGCAAATATTCTCAGCTGTGTAGTTCATGACTTCATTTGGATAGATCTTGAAAGGGGAAAAAATCATAATTAGTCCTCCTCATTTATTTAAATACACTGTTTACTGATGAATGAGGTATATAAGATGTCCTATACATGTTATGTTGGTGCTGTTACAGCTCTGGCATTTTTTATTTACTGATACTATTCAGGAACCATTCTCACCTTAGTCATCATTCCATAGATCTTTCCCTGTAGATACTCTTTCCTACTCCTCTCCAACTCATAGTACCACAAGTAGAATCTCACACTGAAGTATGGCTCGCTGTATTTTCAATACTCAATTAAGACTTATCAGATGGTGGTCAAAAGCAAATTTAAAGCAATTTATAGTTTTCTCTTATTCTTTTGTTTTCCAACCAAGCTGTCTCAATGTTGGTAATGCTTTTACCTCCGTATCAAGCAGCTCTGATAGCATCTTGAACTAATACTCCCAGTACTCCCTCAATCTCATTGTATTATTATTTCTTTGCTGAATGCTGATAATGTGCTTAGAGCTGAAAAGAACGTCCCTGCCTAAAGGAATTATGAAATAAACAGCCACAAAGTGAATGTTAAGGTTTTACCCTGCATCTCTAGTGTATGTTATTTTATCCATAAATAAATAAATAAATAAATAATCAGACAGGATTTTCAGGGTGACAAACTACCTGTGCAATGCCCTTATGTTCATAAGATTAAATTGTACCAGTTGTTATATGATAGAAGTTTTGATAATTTTTGTTACTCTTCCTCTCTAATATAATTCCCACATTCTCTTCTAATTTTTCTCAAATGCTAAAGACCTATGGCCCTCAACATCTTATAAATATATACAATAAATGCTCTCATCATCTTTATGCATCCTTGCCATCCACCTACACCTGGAATTTTCCTAACATAATGGCCTCGGCAAAGCCCATTGACGATAACTCATGTCAGTAAAATTTCAGTGTCTCAGCTATTATAAAACCAAACCAAACCACCATTAAAACAGAACCTTCCCTGTGGGTCTCCAAGTGGATTTTCCATTATCGGTCTATTTAGACTGCAAGGTTCTTTGTGCAAGAAAAATGTCTTCTGTATTATAGATAGCACATAGCTGGGCTTAACAAATTAATGAAATTAATGCCATCTGCCCCTTTTCAACAATAAGTTTGTTTGACAGACTGGAATAGAGAAATTGGAATAGAAATAAATAATTGCATCATAATCCTTTAGCATGTTAGATCTTATCTGCAGATGATAAAAGAATTTTGACTTGGGAAGGTTATATTTAACTCTCACCTGCTTAAATATCATATTAGTCTTGTCAACAACATATGCTCTACCAAGTAGGTTCTTTTTTTACTTTTATATTTTCTTACACTCAGACCCCCTGACCTCTCTCCCTCCCTCCAGGAAAATGTGTACATTTCTATAAAAATGTGTGGAGACTCTGGGCCATCAATATGTATCCATTTCAAAACTATTTCCAGAATGCTTCTCAAGTGACTTTAGATCTCTTTATTTCTCCTCTACACCTGATACAAATCTCCTCTTGTGTTTATTTTCACTAATGTGAAAGACCTCAGTTTCCAGATTAATATTGCCACTCACCTTGATTTATTATGGTGGGACACGAGAAAAGCCTCCCTACTATGTCTCTAATTTCATCACATTGACTCTCTTTAAATGCATCTCCTTTAAGAACCTGATGTAGCTGTGACTGCAATTCAATAGCTTTGGTATCACTGAGTGTGATTAACTAATTCAATGTTCTAAAAAAAGAATTTAAATTCTGGAGTCACTTTCATGAATTAAAGCATGCTGTTTATCATGCACCATTATCACAGGTTTGCACAGGCACCAGTTATTGTTTCATGTAATACATGAAAATCCTTCTTCATGATTTGAGTAGAATAAACTGTAAATACATCCCTTATCTCCACATGATTTCCACTGTTAACAAGGACATACACAGAGATAAGGTCTTTTCACCAAACAGCTATTCTGAAAGTTGCATTTCAGGTCCTTCCTTGCTCCTCCAGCTTCACCAATTTCAACAAAAATTAATATTCCCACCTACTACTAAAATAGCTGACACTAGGATTAGCCTTTCTGAGTTAACTCACTTAAATAATTTTTCTACTTCAGTATGATAAATCAGGTATTTTTAGAGCAAACTGAGCACCGCACATTAAGTATATTTCAGGGTGGCAGGGCAAAAGCACCTCTTATTTTCATTTGAGCTTTCTAAAGGCCCTTTGTCTTCACATTTCTGAAATATTTTACACCAGAATAAAATGGATTTTTGTAATGATACCAGGAAAGCATTTATTTTTCCCAAAACAAAGGGCAGACTAAAGCTCCCTACTAAGGAAAAATACATTAAACACAATTAACATTTCCATTAACAGTTATGTCCCATCCATGTGCCATTTCTTAACACTGAAGGTTGCAAAATTCTGTACATTTGGGTATCTTCTCTCACATTCCTTGGTAAGCAAAGATTTGTTGACCTCAAATTTGATGGCAACCAACCCTTGTGGGTTATTGTGAGGTATTAAAACAATTATTTGGCATAAGAGAACACTACTGTTTTGGCAATTCTGTTCAGAAAATAACTTTGACTTTGAACACTGTTATAAAACAATTTAATCTGCCTTTCTTTAGAATTCCTCTCCCTTTATGGACTGTACATAGTTCTGAGCCTCCAAGTAAATATCTGCAAAATCAAAGCAATTGAACATATGTATTTATTATTAAAGAAAATGAGAGCATGCTTATGTATGGCAGCAGCCACTTTTGCCCAACTAAATCATCACATCATGTGAACAGATGATTATAACCAAAGATTACGGAATAATCATTTACTTCTCTTGTAATTAGAAACTATTAAAAACAGTACTTTTCTAATTATACTATCATTCTTCTAATTACATTGTAATTGATAAAATACATACAGGATGTTTGTATGAATAAATGATACACAAATCTGGGTCACTAAAATTTGATCTAACAAAATGAAATAGGAATTTAAATAATAACCAATAATTACAAATGTAAACACACCAGAATGATAAAGAATATGTTACTTATCTTTTCAATTTAGAAGCATAAAAATTTCATATTTTATTTTAAAATGACTTTAATTTCTTCCGAGAAACTGTTACATGACTTTTCAGGCTCAAAACTTTCATGAAAACATTCACCTTCATTAAACAAAATCATGCACAGCAAAGGCTAACTCAAAAAGATGGTGAAAAGGGGAGGGAGATAACAATTTGTCGAAGTTCTACATTATTAAGAAACTGTTCTTGGCTCTCATTTTCTGTAGAACCTCTTTTTGGGATGCACCCTCTCTCTCGGGGAAATCTGCTAATCTCTTCTGACTAGTTCTCATTTTCTCGGCTGGAAATTCCCCACTTTACTGTGATTTCCAGTTTTCGTCAGAAAAGAGAAATGAGACAGCTAACATAGGCTGAGGTTTATGTTTTGCTTTTACTACAAATTACCCCATGCACACAATCTCCCTGAGGTTTGGCTTGGACTATATACCATGCAAGTGTATACTATAGGGAAAGGTGGGAATATCACTTGCTTTTGCTTACAACATTTTACTTCAGTGGATTTTTCAGGATCAAGTGTTTCAATCCATATTGTATTTTCATGTGTCACAATACAATTTTTAAATGGAACAATGTATCATACTGACTGCCCTTCCCTTCTCCGCCCTTTTAAAAAAAAAAAAGGTACTCCTTTTCATCAAAGAAATATTCACTTCATTGCAGTTTCTGGTATACGAGTTTGTTTTTTCTGAGAAATTAATCATAGAAAATATGGGTGAAAACTGTAACGTATGATTACTGGCGCCCCTATGTTGTAAGGCCAGCAGGATTTGGTTCATTGTGGTCTGTGTTTCTCCTAGGTTCTTATCAAGCAGAACTATCAAAGATACTGAAGTGTATAGCAAGAAGGATCATCATCGGAATCCCTACCTTTCTACTTATTACACCCTATGACTTCTCTGATACCAGTTCCAATATATTGGCAGCATGGATATTTCCTGTATGGAATGGAACTTTGAAGTGGAAGTTTCTTGTTCACAGCCATGACAGAATAAGGGAAACTAATTCCACCACTTTTTGGCCACTAACGTTCTGTTGCCACTACTGGCTTTTCCTTCACATCATTCTGATATCATATATTTATTCAAATCTATTTCTCCCAGATAACATAAATTTGTTTCCCCTGATACAAAGGCACCACTCAAGAGCTGTGAAAGACAGCCAATATAATATGGAATTTATTGTTTACATTATAAATGGATTAAATATGGACTGGGGCAACATGCTCCTCTCTATCAACTGTTGTTCACACTAAACCTTTGTTCATTTTGATATACTTAGTAAATGTAGGTGTTCCCTCCTCACATTTTTTTTGGTGAGACAAAGACCCTGTACGGACCAAGCTCATGTGGCCTCACACCTCGGAGCTCTGAAGATGGTAGTACCCTTCTTAAAGTTAACGAATCCATGAAAGAGCGCTGGAAGGAACACTACCAAAAGCTTCTAAATTGAGAATCAACTGTGACTGACAACACCCTCAACTCTACCGCTCAGTACCCAATCTGGGAAACTCTTGCCAACCCACCAAACACTCGAGGAGGTCTGTCATAAACACATGGTTAAGGGTTAATGTCTCTTTTACCTGTAAAGGGTTAATAAGCTCAGCAAAACTGGCTGACACCTGACCAGAGGACAAGATACTTTCAAATCTTGGTGGAGGGAAGTCTGTGTTTGTGCTTTTTGCTTGGTTCATTGTTCACTCTCGGGACTGAGAGGGACAAGACGTACACCCAGGCTTTCCCAATCTTTCTGACTCAGTCTTTCATGTTTCAAAATAGTAATAGCCAGGCAAGGCGGATTAGTCTTATGTTTGTTTTCTTAACTTGTAAATGTGTCTTTCTGCTGGAAGGAGTTTTACCTCTGTTTGCTGTAACTTTGAATCTCAGACTGGGGCTGGGGGGGTCCCTCTAGTCTATATGAATCTGAGTACCCTGTAAAGCCTTTTCCATTCTGATTTTACAGAGATAATTTTTACCTTTTCTTTCTTTAATTAAAAGCTTTCTTTTTAAGAACCTGATTGATTTTTCCTTGTTTTAGAATCTAAGGGATTGAGTCTAAACTCACCAGGTATTGGTGGGGGGAAAGGAGGGAGGATGGTTAATTCCTCCTTGTTTTAAAATCCAAGGAGTTTGGATCGGTGTGAAGCTTCCCAAGGCAACCCAGGGAGGGGAAAGTCTGGGGGGGAAAAAGACGGGGATGCTTAATTCCTCTTTGTTTTAAGATCCAAGGAGTTTGGATCTGTGTAAGCCTCTCAAGGCAACCCAGGGAGGGGAAAGTCTGAGGGGAAAAGGAGAGGGATGGTTAATTTCTCCTTGTCTTAAGACCCAAGGGGTTTGGGTCTTGAGTTCCCCAGGGAAGGTCTTGGGGGAACAGAAAGTGTGCCAGACACAGACTTCTGGCTGGTGGCAGCGTACCAGATCTAAGCTAGGAATTAAGCTTAGAAGGGTCCATGCAGGTCCCCCACATTTGTACTCTAAAGTTCAAAGTGGGTCTGTTAAGCAATTAAAAAAATGAAGGACAATAAAGCATCAGGTTCCGATGGCACAGCAGTTGATGTATTGAAAGCGGGGAGAGAACTACTGACTGACAAGCTTCACTTGCTTCTCCTCAAAATCTGGTGCACTGAAGAAATTCATGCTGACTTACGTAATGCTAACATCGTCACCATTTTCAAAAAGGGAGACAGGGCCGATTGTGGCAACTATCGAAGCGTTGCCATCCTCTCTATCGCTGGGAAGATTCTTGCTAGAATCTTACTGAATCGCTGGCTCCCTCTTGCAGAGGAAGTACTTCCAGAGTCCGAGTGCGGCTTCAGACCATCACAAGGCACCACCAACATGATTTTCGCAGCCAGGAAGATCCAGAAAAAATGTCAAGAACACCACTGAGAGCCCTATATGGCCTTTATCAATCTGACCAAAGCCTTCTACTCTGTCATCTGTGAGGCTCTGTGGAAAATCGTGTCAAAGTTTGGCTGCCCAAGCAAAATTACCACCACTGTAAGACTCCTCCATGACCAGATGACTCAATCCATCCTGTGCAGTGGTTCTACCTCTGAGCCCTTTGTCATCCGAACTGGTGTAGAACAAGGTTGTGTACTGGCACCCACCCTTTTCTCCATTTTCTCAGCGGCTATGAAAACACTAACCCAAGACCGTCTACTACAGGCATTGGTATCCAATATCAGATTGACGGGAACCTCTTCAACCTTTCTCGTCTCTATGCCAGAACTAAAGTAATATGGGCAACAAAAAAACTCCAGTACGCAGATGATTATGCTGTAGTTGCACACTCTTCAAACAGCCCTTGATTGCTTCTCTGAAGCTTACAAAAGCCTAGGGCTAACTCTGAACTTCGGCGAAACAAAAATTCTCTATCTGCCAGTCCCCGGTCAATCATCGGACTTAACAAGGAAGATGTATATAGACAAAGAATAACTGGAAAATGTAGCCGTGCTAGTCTGGATCTGTAAAAGCAGCAAAGAGTCCTGTGGCACCTTATAGACTAACAGACGTATTGGAGCATGAGCTTCCATGGGTGAATACCCACTTCATCCGATGTAGAATACTTTGCCTATCTTGGCAGCCATCTCTCACAGAGAGCAGACATAGACATCAAGATTCAGCACAGAATTCACTGTGCCAGTCTTGCCTTTGGCCGGGTGTTCAACACACACATCATCAGAACACATTAGTAGACTTTTAGTTTGTAAAGTGGTGGTAATCCCACCACTCTCCTCTATGATTGTGAGATTTGGGTGACCTATAAAAAACACCTGGAAAACCTGGAATGCCAGCACCAGCACTTTTTTTGGAAGATACTCAAAATAAAGTGAGAGGATCATTGCATTAACGTCAGTATCCTCACAGAGGCCAATATCTTCATGGTTGAGGCCCTGATTATCCAGAAACAGCTGGGGTGGAGCAGGCATTGTGTGCACATGCCTGATGTACACTTACCAAAACAACTGCTGTATGCCCAACTCACCAAAGGAGAAAGGAAATGAGGAGGCCAAAAGAAATGCTTTAAAGAAACCCTCAAGATAAACATCAAGAGATGTGGCATTGACACCACACACACTGGGAAACAGCAGCCCAGGATAGGGATAAATGGCGAAGACTTGTCAGAGAGGGAACATCCACTTTTGAGGAAAATCCCCTTGCCCTGACTGCAGAAAAACACCCAAAAAGAAAGGAAAGACAATGGTCACACAGCAATTGCGACCCAACCCTGTCTTCCAATATGACCTGCAATGTCTGCCAACGAGCCTGTGGCTCAAGGATCAGACTCCTCAGTCACCAAAGGACCCATGAAAAATAAAACCTGTGAAAGAGATTATCCTCAACCTCGAGCGATTGCCGGCGATGTCCCTTAATTCAATATTCACTGTACACATGTGGTCAAAGGAATTTAAATAACTGGCAGTGCATTATGAAAGAGGTTAATTTTAGAAAGATGGAAAAGGCTACCTCTTTTGGGGTGCTTAACAAATTGTCTCCGTGTTTAATAATTGTACAAAGCATCTTTAAAACTTCCAGATTAATAATGAAGAAACACATCATGAAGCTATGTTAAGAAGTTACTTTCAAGAGGCTGTGGAAAAAGAGACTGTCATACTAATTTGCTATCTTTTCTGATGAGATTGCAAGTTTGGTTGATAAAAGTAACAGTGCTGTTGCAACATACTTAGACTTCTGTAAGGCATTTGACTTGGGACCACATGACATTTTGATTAAAAAACTAGAATGATATAAAATTAACATGGCACACATTAAATGGATTAAAAACTGGCTAACTCATAGGTCTCAAAATGTAACTGTAAATGGAGACACATCATTGAAGAGAGATCAGTTCTTGGCCCTACGCTATTTAAAATTTTTATCAATGACCTGGAAGAACTCATCACTGATGTAGTTTGCAGGTGCACAAAAATTGGGGGACTGGTAAATGAAGAGGACAGATTACTGATACACAGAGATCTGGATCACTTGGTAAACTGGACGCAAGCAAACAATATGCATTTGAATATGGCTAAATATAAATGTATACATCTAGAAACAAAGAATGTAGGCCACACTTACAGGATGAGGAAACTCTATCCTAGGAGGGAGTGACTCTGAAAAAGATTTGGGGGCCATGAAGGATAATCAATTGAAAACAAGCTCTCAGTGGCCAAATGAGCTAATCTGATCTATGGATGCAAGAACAGTGGAATCTCATGTAAGAATAGAGAGGTTATTTTACCTCTGTATTAGGTACTGGTGTGCCCCCTGCTGTAATACTGTGTCCTTTTCTGATGGACTTTGATAAATTGGAGAGGATTCAGAGAACCACCATGAGAATATTAAAGGATCAGAAAACATGCCTTAGTGATAAATTTACCAGTTTGAGCTCCTTGACTTTAACAAAGAGACGGTTAAAGGTGACTTGATCACAATCTGTAAGAACTTATATGGAGAACAAATATTTAGTAATGGGCTCTTCACTCTAGCAGAGAAAGGTACAACACAATCCAAAGGCTAGAAGTTGAAGCTAGACTAATTCAGACTAGAAATAAGGTGTACATTTTTAACAGTGAGAATAATAAATCATCAGAACCACTACCATTAGAACTAAGGGTTGTGGTGGATTCTCCATCACTGGTAATTTTTAAATCAAGATTGGATGTTTTTCTAAAAGATCTGCTCTAGGAATTATTTTGGGGAAGTTCCATGGCCTGTGTTATACAAGAGGTAAACCAGTGGATCATAATAGTCCCTTCTGGCCCTGGAATCTATGAAAAGGAGTGTAGAGTATGTGGGAGGGTACGCCAGTGTTGATCTCTCATTTATTATCTGACTACAGAATTGTGAATGGTAGAAACAATACTACTATAATGATCTAGAGAACTGGAACTGAGGTCTGTAAGGGTCTGGGTGACTGGTGCATCCAGGCTGCCACCCAGTAGCCATGGCAGAGTTACAATCCATGCACTATAAACCCTGGGATTACTACACACCACAGAAAGTGCAACCCATGGAAGACCCGACTGGTAGCACTCCCCATGACCTCTGATCACTCCAGGCACACTATTAAGGCATGGAAGGTAGTTCCTGGAAGCTGTCTGTGCAACCCAGCAGTACCCAGTCTGTTGCTATGAGACCTCGCTCTCATTCCCTGCTTCAGACTCCACCTCTAGTCTTCATCTCTGATTCCTGGTTTGACCCCAGATTCTGGTTCTGATCACTGGCTAGACTCTGGTTCCCACCTTAGGCCTGACTCCTGGTTTTTTACTCAATTTTTGACCCCAGGCTTGTCTCCCAGATCTGTCTCCTGTTCTGACCTGCTGGGCCAGACAGCCCATATCATGGTTCTGACAACTGCCACTAACTGTGATGAAAACTCTCGCTCCTTTCCCCTTACAAAAGCAACACTTTGTGCAGTCTTCCAGCTTGAGCAAAGCCTATAATAAAATACATAGTGAGTCCTAAACTATCTTGAGTTTGTCCATTTATTTGTATTGTTTTAAATTTCTGGAAGCTGATTTATTTTAGTAGGATGATATAAATTTGAGTCAACACTTCTGTTATAATCCATGCTGTTTGGTGTTTTTTGCAATTTGAAAAGGTCAAAGGTTTGAGAGATCAGGGGTTTTTATGAACTCAGGACCCAATTCAAAGCCCACTGACGACAAAAGGAATCTTTCTGTTGACTTCAAGTCATGCTAGATTTGACCCTTACTGGCCCAGATCCTCTGCTTCACTGTCATTCTGTGTTACTTTGGTAGGATAAAGGAGACAGAATCTGGCCCTCTCTCTTCTACAGAGGATTCTTATGGCATGAGGGAATGCGCGGTGAACACAGAACATAACCAGTTTGTAGGACACCCTCTTCTCCAATCCCTGGTGTTGGGGAGCATCTGGGAGGAGGTATGGGGACCCCTGCCAAGTGGTATACATCTGAGCAGCCTGGGGGTTGCTTTACCCTGGAATGGAGCTGGACAAAGAATTGGGGGTCCATAACTGGTTCTGACACTCCTTCTCCAGTTGGCCACAGCAAAGAATCTGGCACTTATTGTCTCTACATTTTATGTACTAAAGACAAAAACACAAAACTTATTTTCTAAGTAATAATGACACTGTGACATAAGTCTCCAGAAATTAATATTGTATTTCTGATACTTGTATGTAATGATTTACAAATCAACTTGTTAAAGCTGACTAAGCAAACAGTTAAAAGAAAAAGTACTATGCAGTATTTGAAGTGAAATACTAAAGTTTCACATTATGGGACCACAAAACATGTGTGTGAACTTCTGAAGCAATTGTGCTGCAATGGTGAGAGAGGGAAAAGAGTTTTGGATCTCATTCTCCATTGCTTTCACTTTGTGTAGTCGTTGAGCAAAGCAGATGTATAACATCAAGTCAGAATGTTTTTCACCTACTTTGCACAGGCACAAAATCAGGTCCTTACTGTTAAAAAGTTTTTAGCAGTTTCTGCGACAAATTCAGCATAGCAATGGCTGTGTTAATAGAAGACTACACAATTTCTTACATTACTCATGACACCATAAAAATCATAAGTCTGATTCCTTTGCAGAGGAAGCATGTGCAGATACATTTAATAAACATACTCTAAACTTAGGCCAATAAAGCCCCCAAAACAAAGAACATACAAACAAACAAAAACCCTACAAGAGTAAAAATAATGGAGGCAGAAGTCCAGAACCAGAAAGATGGCTATCCAATTTATTGCACATAACGCAGCATGTAAGATTACCTGCTTCCTGGGCAGATGGCTTATACGTGCATTCAGTGCCAGCAATTTATCGCCCTAAAGAGACTGAATACAGGCCAGAGTGGCTAAAAAGGAGGAGCTAAGGAAGAGAGAGAGAGGTACACAGATGAGACTTTCAGGGACAAAGCAGAGTAGTACTACCCCCAGTCTGACAGCCTTTGTGCTGTTCAGGGGGATGAAAGGCTTGGGGAAGAAGAACATCAAGCTGGAGCAGAGGGAAGTGATCCCATGGTTGGGACCCTCCTTCCAGATGTAAAGGTATTCTCTCATGCTAAGGATAACCTTAATGGGAAGGAAAGAGGAGGTCACTTACTGTAACTAGAGGTTCTTCGAGATGTGTGGTCCCTATCTCTATTCCACACATGGGTGAGAATGCATGCCATGTGCCTGAGCCCAGAAGTTTTTTCTAAGCAGTGTCCATTGACCCACGCAAGCGGTATTTTTCCTCATGCTGCTTCTTACCACAGTATGGTCAAGCTCAAAGCAGAGGAGGAGGAGGGAAGGAAGTGGAATACAGATCGGGACCACACATCTCGAAGAATCTCCAGTTACAGTAAGGAACTTCCGCTTCTTCTTCTTCAAGTGATCGTCTTTATGCATATTCCACACATAGGAAGTGATCAGTGTGGCAGTGGGTGCAAGGAGCTTGATGGTAGAACCATTTGCAGTACAGCTTGTCCCATGGCCATGTCCACAGCTGCCTCCTGATCCAGGGCTTAGAGAGTTGTAAACGTGTGTACAAAATGCCATCTTGCGGCTTTGCAGATGTCTGACCGTGCAATGTCCAATGAAGTGGAAGAAGTGGCCTGTGCCTGCATGGAATGAGCTATAACATCCCCAGGAGAGGGGAAGTTTGATAGCATTCCAGTATGCACCCTGAGACCCACTCAGAGACTGTGAGGACGTGGCTTGGCCCCTTGATCTCTCTGTCATAGCTACAAAGAGTCTTGGAGACTTCCTTATTGGTTTAGTCCTTTGTAGGCAGAATGCCAGGGTCTGCCTGACATCAAGGAAACATCTCATCTATAGGGGAGCTGTGTGGTTTCGGGCAGAACACAAGCAAGTGGATGTATTGGTTGAGATGAAATTCTGAAACAATCTTGGGGAGAAATTTAGAGTGTAGTCTCGAGGAAACCTTGTATTTGTGGAATATCGTGTAGGGTGAGGGTCACAATCATGGCTACTAGTACACTGACCTTTCTGGCCAAAGTGATGGCAACCAGGAATGTCATTTTCATAGAAATGTGAGTCGTAGTACAGGTTACGATAGGTTCAAAGGTGGTCTCATGAGGGCTGAGAGGACGAAGTTAAGGTCTCAATGACGGGTGGTTTTGGTGATGGGTGAGATGATTTTGAGCAGGTCTTTCATGAATAGTACCATCACAGGGGTGTAAAAATGGAGCATCCATCCACCAGGGAAAGGAAGGTGCTAAGTGCTGCGAGATGCACACAGATAGAGCTGAGAGCCAAACCCGATGTCAGGTCAAGGAGGTAATCTAGGATGATAGTAATGGTCACTGTGTCTGGAGAATGGTGGGCAGCAGGCCCACTCCAAGAAGCAACATCACTTTCCTTGATAGCATGTTCTGGCGTATTCTTTTTTGCTCTGGGAAAGGATCTGCTGGATCGGCACAGAACACAAATGGTCTATGTCAGATGCCCATCCAAACATCAGGCTGTGAGGTTAAGTGCGCCTAGGTTAGGATGTTTGAGATGCCTTGAATTGCATGAGAAGATCCCGGAACAACCGAGTCTGACTGGTGGATGGGTAGAGAGCTTCAGGAGATCTGTGAACCAGAACTCTCATGGTCAGCAGGGTGCTATGAGGATGATGGTGGCTGTGTCCCAGTGCACCTTCCTGAGAACCTGATGCAAAAGGGGAATGGGGGAGAAGGCACATTGGAGGTGGCTCATTCATGGGGGAAGAAAGCATTATCTTGAGAGTCTCTGACTACCGTGCCCCTGGAGCAATACAAAGGGAGATTGAGATTCACATGATGCAAAAAGGTCCCAGCTGGGGATACCCCATTGTGTGAGGAGGTCAGTCAATACTGTGTCGTGGAGTGCCAGTTATGATCCACGTGGAAAGTCCTGCTCAGCGTGTTTGCCAGGGAATTCTGGGTGCATTGCAGATACGCAGTCTGTAAGGTCACTTGGTTTCAGATGCACCAATTCCATGATCTGAGCAACTCCAAGCAGAGGGAGTGACACCTGATCCCCTTTTGCTTGTAGATGTAGACCACTGTGGCAATGTTATCTGAAAGAATTTATATGCGGAAATTGCAAAGGAAGAAAGACTTTGCAGGCAAGGTGGACTATCCTAAGTTACAGTACATTTATGTGTAGCCTGGCTTCCCTTGGCATCCACATGCCCTGGTGGTCCATGTGGGAACCCCATTCAATAACGGAAGCATCAGTCACAATGGTGGCCTGCGGAGTGGGAGAGTTGAAGGGGGTCCCCGATCATGATCTTGGACGGATTGGACTAACAAGCAAGAGAGGTCCAAACATCTGAGAGAACTGATTCTGGAGTCTATGTGTTTGGCTTGCAGGTCAGGAGGAACCAGGTTTGTAGGCATCACAGGTGGAGTTTTGCAAAGGACATCACATAGATACAAGCTGCCATGTGCCCCAAAAGGGAGAGGCATTGGCGGACTGTCATGTGGGGTTTACAGCAGATGTGGACGATGTGGGTGCTCATCGCCACAAAGTGCTCTGTCAGGAGGAAGGCCCATAGAGTTACCGAGTCCATTCTCGCCCCTATAAAATTTATCATCGTCTGGATGACAAAACAGACTTATGTTCGTCTACACAGATTCCTAGTGTGACCAGGTATCTAGATGGGAATGAGAATGCCACACTCAGAGCGGACAGCAAGAAATAGGGCAGACAATTCCCAAAACTGGTGGTTTATTGTACAATTAGATTCACCAAACCAGTAATAAAAGAACTGCTGCAGTACCACACTGGTTGACAAGAAACCCAACACAGTCCCCTTGAAGTATTCCAGCCCTTGGCTCCCATCTAGACAACTAAGACTAATAGTGAGGGTTACTGAAGTGTGAGTTCTTCAAGGACAGCAGGGATTCATCTGTTTTAGCACTGAAGAGATTGGCTTCAACGAAAGGGAGGTCCTCAATGGTGTTTTGAATCTACTGCGGGAACCCTGATGACTGAAGCCACAAATCCCTGAGCATCACTAGTCTGGGGGCTACAGAGCAGGAAACAGTGTCGGCTGCATCCACTGCTGCCTGGAGGGCCACCTTCGCAACTAGTGTACCCTCATCAACTAGGGCCTAGAACTGGGCCTGGTCTTCCACAGGGAGCTTGTCCTTAAACACTGCTAGCCTGCCACATGTGTTAAAGTTGTACTTAGCTAACAGAGCCTGGTAGGTCACTATGCAGAATTGCAGACCTGCCGATGAAAAGGCCCTCCTGCCCAGGAGATCCAATCTTTCTGACCCCTTGTTTGGAAGAGTGAACTTTTGAGGGTGTTGATGGGATTGTTCTGTGGCCTCCTGGACAACTAATGAGTTAGGGGCCAGGTGGGTAAAGAGGAAGCTGCATCTCTCAGCTCTTTTGGGGGTAGGGGCACACAATGCTGGAGTGTGCCACACTGTCCAGGTTGGTTCCACGATAGCCTCATTTATAGGGAGAGCCACTGGAGTGTCCCCATGACTGGAGGATGCACTGGGGGCCCTGGACTTCCTCCAGCGGAATCTGTAAGTCAGTAAGCCACTCTCTGCAGGAGTTCATGATAATGCTGAGAATCACCCGATGGAGAGAGCAGCAAGAGGCTGACTGCCTCATCCGGTGTCAAGGAGGCTCTGGTCAGAACTGGCAGTACCAGTTTTACATCTCCCTCCTCATAAACTGATGGAGCCGGTTACTGCGCAAGGGAAGAACGATAGGACCCTTGTGATGGTGCCTGCTGCCTACAGGATGGGTCCCAGGGGTTCCAGTAGGGCCAGACTGTGGGCGCCATCAGTTTGGGTGGGCCCCAGGGGAAGCAGTATCTGGGGAGGGGGTCACAGCTGGGCAAGGAAGGGTACCTGCGGAGAGGAGGTGAAACTGGCTGGCCTACATCCTGGGCTCTTGTGGGGCAGGAGTGAAACTGGCTGGTCTACATCCTGGGACTCCTCCGAGTTGGATGACAGTTCTGACTGAAACAGCAGGACCGCCAGTACCAGAGGGCCCTGGACCAACAAACGGGGAAGGGGCTGTTCCTGCAGCAGTAGCAGCAGTTCATCCTCTGGGGTGGGAATGTCCCAGAGAATGGAAGGGCCTGAGAGGAGTGGGGATTGCAGGTACAGAAGAAACATCTCTGGAGACAAGAAAGTCTCTGTACATCCCAGAGTCCACGGGGTTCCTATGGAGATTCTGGAGGGAGCTGTTCCCGTAGTCAGTCTTGGTCCATCCACATAGTGTCAAGGCAGCACCATCCGAGTATCTGAACCTGCACTCATAGACAGACATTCTAATAGTGCCAATACCAAGGTGACCAGCGACATCAACAGTTCCCGCTTCTTCTTAGCCTTATTCTCCAAAACGAGGGGTTTTAGCACTGGTTCCATAGGACCCGTGCACAGTATCTCACCCGACCTGGCATGGCTTGGGCAGAGAACATGTCCCTTATGAACAGTTTGCTGCGGGGATCTGCTGTTGTGCCATGAGAGTGTATCTTGCTCTCATGATGGGATCTCTCCTTACTTTTAGCGCTGGTGGTTCCACACCTTGGCTTGTGCTTAGAGGGGCACTGCTGGGCTGTGGAGACCCCTGTATGGGGGTCTCCGTGACCAGGATCCAAGTGTGTCTGGGGGTCTAAATTAGCTGTTATCACTCAAGAAAGATCTTGGAATCATTGTGGATAGTCCTCTGAAAACATCTGCTCAGTATGCAGTGGCAGTCAAAAACACTAACGAAGTTAGGAAAAATAAGACAGAAAATATGATAATACCACTACAGAAATCCATGGAATGCTCACACCTTGAAAAGCGCCTGCAGTTCTGGGCACCTCATCACAAAAAACGATATATTATACCTGGAAAAGCGACAGAGAAGGGCAATAAAATGATTAGGGGGTATGGAATGGCTTCCACATATGAGAAGAGATTAAAATGACTGGGACTTTTCAGCTTAAACAGAGACAACTAAGGAAGGATATGATACAGGTCTATAAAAATCATGAACGGTATGAAGAAAGTGATTAGGGATGTGTTGTTTCACATAACACAAAAACCAGGGGTCACTCAAAGACATTAATAGGCTGCAGGTTTAAAACAAACATAAAAGAAGTACTTCTTCACACAGCACACAGGGGTGTGGAACTCATTGTCAGGGGATGTTGTGAAGGACAAAAGTATAACTGGGTTAAAAAAAGAAGTAGGTAAATTCATGGAGAATTAGTGCATCAGTGGCTATTAACCAAGATGGTGAGGGACGCAATCCTATGCTCTGGGTGTCTCTAAAATTCCAACTGCCAGGAGCTGGGATTGGACAACAGGGATGAATCACTCGATAAATTGCCCTCTTCTGTTCATTCCCTCTGAAGCATCTGGCAGGCACTGGCTACTGTGAGAAAACATGATACTGGGCTAGAAGGACCATTGGTCTGATCCAATATGGATATTCTTATTTCTGCTATGAACTGTCAGGCCAGCATCAGGAATGGAACTGAGTGGTATGTTACTCTTAAAAACACAGTACAAACACAATAGAATCCATTATTTAAAACTAACAAAACCCAAACACAACTATTTACTTTTATCTTCCACAGAAGGACAATAAATACTACACTATGGAAATGTCAGTTCTTAAATACTCTGCATTCTAGCACATAACAGCTTTATGAATGCTCTTTGAAGCACTGTCATCTACTCTGTTTACATAGTGCCTAGCACAATCGGTCCAAACTAGCTGACCTCTGGTTGCTATTGAAATATAAATCTTAAGTAATAATAACAGTACTCACAAGCGAAGTGTTGACATGTCTATGAAGGTACACACTTCCCGAGCGCGTCAACGAGATCTCCTTTGCAATTTGTTTATCCGTGATCACTCCAAAGTGTATTGTTCCAAGGTAATCTGAAAGGGTACATTTTCAGTTTTAATAAAATTTTGAAACACTGAAGAAAAAGAGTATGTTAATACTGTTATATCCCTTTAACCATTAATGATTTTATCATAATACTACTTAGCAACTATGTAGTGCTTTTCACCTGTAAATCTTTAAGTACTGCTACAGACTAGGGACTGCACTGCTACAGACTAGGGGCTGAATGGCTAGGCAGCAGTTCTGCAGAAAAGGACCTAGGTGTTGCAGTGGACGAGAAGCTGGATATGAGTCAACAGTGTGCTCTTGTTGCCAAGAAAACTAATGGCATTTTGGGCTGTATAAGTAGGGGCACTGCCAGCAGATCGATTGATGTGATCATTCCCCTCTATTTGACATTAGTGAGGCCTCATCTGGAGTACTGTGTCCAATTTTGGGCCCTACACTATAAGGAGGATGTGGAAAAATTGGAAAGAGTCCAGCGGAGGGCAACAAAATGATTAGGGGGCTGGAACACATGACTTATGAGGAGAGACTGAGGGAACTGGGATTGTTTAGTCTGCAGAAGAGAAGAAGGGGCGGGGGGGGATTTGATAGTTGCTTTCAACTACCTGAAAGGGGGATCCAAAGAGGATGGATCTAGACTGTTCTCAGTGGTAGCAGATGACAGAATGAGGAGTAATGGTCTCAAGTTGCAGTGAGGGAGGTTCAGGTTGAATATTAGGTAAAAGGTTTTCACTAGGAGAGTGGTGAAGCACTGGAATGGGTTACCTAGGGAGGTGGTGGAATCTCCTTCCTTAGAGGTTTTTAAGGTCAGACTTGACAAAGCCCTGGCTGGGATGATTTAGTTGGAGATTGGTCCTGCTTTGAGCAGGGGGATGGACTAGATGACCTCCTGAGGTCCCTTCCAACCCTGATATTCTATGAAGTACTTTACTAAGGAGGGTAACTATCATTATCTCCATTGTACAGATAGAGAAACAGAGGCAGAAGGCTAACCTCATGTCACACAGCAAGACATGACAAAACAAGAAACAAGGGAATTACATTGGCTTACTCCATTTGTTTATAAGAACAGAATGATCAGAAACATAGATAAACATGATATGTTGGGGAAGAGTCAACATGGCTTTTGTAAAGTGAAATCATGTGTCACCAATCTATTAGAGTTCTTTGAAGGAGTCAGCAAGCATGTAGTTAAGGGTGATCCAGTTGCTAGTATATTTGGACTTTCAAAAATCCTTTGAAAAGGTCCCACACTAAGAGCTCTTAAGCAAAGTAGGTAGTCATGGAATAAGAGAAAAGATCCTGTCATTGATCAGTAACTGGTTAAACAATAGAAAACAAAGGATAAAAATAAATAGTCAGTTTTCACAACGGAGAGAGATAAATAGCGGGATGCCCCTAAGAATCTGTATTGGGACCTGTGCTGTCCAACTTATTCATAAATGATCTGGAAAAGGGGGTGAACAGTGAAGTGGCAAAATCTGCAGATGATACAAAATTACTCAAGATAGGTAAGTCCAAAGCTGACGGTCAAGAGTTGGAAAGGGATCTCACAAAACTGGGGGACCGGGTAAGAAAATGGCAGATGAAATCCAATGTTGATAAATGCAAAGTAATGCACATTGGAAAACATAATCCCAACTATACATACAAAATGATTCCCCCTAATAAATTTACAAATCTTAAATTTAAGTAAGCTTTCTGCTCATTCATGCAACATTTCTGAGAAAAATCTGTTACAATAAAATTAACATTCTGATTGAGTCTCACAAAGCCGAACAGCCAGATTAAAACTTCATCAATCTGTAAACGCACTCATAGTACTATACAGATGCCATGGAGATCCAGACATAAGCAGGCACCATATTACCTGAGCCTCCTTCATTTATAGAGTCTAATTATCCTCTTCCTGAGTTTGAAATATTGAATAAAGGAATATAAATATAAAATAAAGGGATCAGCGATCCATTTAAATATAACTATTCTGCTTCATCCTAAAATGAATACAAAGTGCTTAGCGCCTATGCAACCATATATTTTCTATACACCAAATTATCACTGTAAATTACATTGTATTATTACTGAAAGATAGGACAACAAAAAAGTCGGCTTGGCCTTCTGTAATCATATAAAGGAAACGTGTACTATCCTCATATCTCTAGTTGGCACATTTAGACACAAGCATTTAGGAATTTACATGCTTGTTACTTGACTTTTAACATTCCATAAAAATATTCTGCACTTTTCCACATCAGAAAAACACATGGTATCATGTTAAAATAACTATGTGTTATAAGAAGGTGAAATAAAGACCATCACCTTCAAAATAAGGATTGGAAAAACAAGCAATGCCCTTTGAAATGTAGGGTTTTCATTTGTTCTCCATTTAACTTTTTATCTTTAACTGCAACAAAACTATGTTAGTGCACATGTGTAATTGAAAATGACCTGCTGTAATATAGGAACAAAAAACAAAATCAGACATATTCAATGGCTTTTCTTCACCCTCTGGAAACATTTGGAAGTATTTTGTATGTTATTATACTATATATTTTACTTTTATATTTTATTTAACTTTTCACAGTGCCCTTAGGAGAAGCAGGAGACCTACTGTATATCAGAATACTGTTTGTTTCTAGCCAATATTTGAAACTGGGAGTGAAACCAACAAAAAAAAAAAAAAGAAGTGACCTTTCAAGCTTCCTAAAAGAATTCCTTATGAGGTCACTTATGATTCAGGGGAAAAATCCCTCAAACCATTTTAGGATTTTAAAGCTGCACTGACATCCAAATGTGAAACAGGGGGTATACGCTAGAAAGTACCTATTGAAAATTCTTTAATCCTCCACTCATAGATAAAAACAGGTGCTGGGTGTTGGAATAATATTAAAAATGATACATAATTTGTTGAGTAAAGTCAACACTGAAGACTGTCATCTACCACTAAACTATAACTCATTCCAACAATTACCCTCAGAGGTCTGAGAAGAAAGATGGCCTGACTACAAGACTCTAGGGTAAACAGACTTTCACATATCAGTGAGGAAGCTCTGGATGACATTAAAGATTGGAGTGACAGATGTGGGATGAAATTCAAAAGTACAAGTGCAAATTCATGCACTTAGTGTCTAATAAAAGAAAGCTACTCACTTTATAGTACTGGAGGGTCTTTGAAATCTATAATTCTTATCTATATTCCACTGTGGGTATTCATATGCTCCATGCACCTGGAGCTGGAGAATTTTGAAATCAGTGTCCATTGGTCTGCACATGGCTTACCTCATACTTCTGACCAAGGAGATAAAGGGTAGGGTGGACCAATCACCTCTCCAGTTCTTCTCTACTGTGAATCAGAGAAGATCCAAAGCAAAGGGGAAGGAGGATGGGTAGTGGATACAGATAGGGACCACACATCTCAAAGAACTTACAGTTACTATACGGTAAGTAACTTTCTCTTCTTCAAGTGTTGATCCCTATATGTATTCCACTGTGGGTAACTGACAAGTAGTACTCAAACAGGAGGAAGGTGCAAGGCTGTAGACGGCAGAGACAAAGGACTGCTGTTCCAAAAGATGCATCAGCAGAGGAGTCCTATACCAAGACATAGTGTCTAGCAAATGTGTGCCCTGAGCTCCATGTAGCTGCCTTACAAACAGCAGTAGCGGCACCTCAATGCAACGCCGTATGTGTTGCTTGCACTCTTACAGAATGAGCTCTTACCCCATGAAGAGGGGGAAGATTAGACAGCTGACAGCAGAACAAAATACAGCCCAAGATCCATTTTGAGATTCTGTGAGAAGATATAGCCTGAACCCTCACCCTTTCTGCTATGTCGACAAATAGTCTAGGCCAGCAGTGGTTCTCAGACTGTGGGTTGGGACCCCAAGTGGGTCAGGACCCCATTTTAATGGGGCAACCAGAGGTGATGTTAGGTTTCCTTGGGCCTGGGGCTGAAGCCGACACCTGAGCCCCACTGCCCAGCACTGAAGCCCATACCCAAGGGCTTGAGTCCTGAGTGGTGGGACTTAGGTTACAGGCCTCCACCCACTACCCCTGCTCAGTGCAGTGGGGCTCAGGCTTCAGCTACCCTCCAGAGTTCGTGTAGTAATCTTTGTTGTCAAAAGGGGGTCACGGTGCAAAGAAGTTTGAGAACCGCTTGCCTAGGAGGTTTCCCGATTGTTTTAATTCTCTGCAGGAAAAAGACTAAGGCTGACCAAACGTTGAGGGAATGGAGCCTCCTTATTTCTGAGCATGCATGAAGTTTTGGGAAGAACACAGGCAAGTGGATAGACTGGTTCAGGCAAAGCTCAGACTATTTTAGGGGTGAATTTAGAATGTAAAGCTAATGAAACCTGTTCTTTACGGAATATAGTGTAAGAAGAATTTGCCATCAATGCCCTTAAGTCCACCAATTCCCTTGGCTGAGGTGATGGCTAGCAGGAATGCAACCTTCATGGATAGGAGAGCCATGGAGAAAAACCTAAAGGAGGTTTAGTGTGTACTGCGAGAACAAGATTCAAGTCTCGATGAGGAATAGGCCTTTTTGTAGGAGGAAAGGTTCCGATTAGGCCTTTCCAGAATCTGCTGGTCAAAAGGAGTGCAAAGATTGTGTAGCCCCATGAAGGTGGATGGTATGTATTGATTGCTGCCAAGAACACTTATAAGGAACTGAGAGACAAACCTGCTGTCTTCAAGGAAAGAATATAATCCGCAATGAAAGGAATATCTGTGGCTTCTGGAGAAATAAGTCTTTGAAGTGCCCAGACAGTGAAACACTTCCACTTGACTAGATATCATTTCCTGGCTATTAGAAAGGATGTTTTGTACAGCTTCAGAACATGATTGCTCTAAGGATGGCACCCATCCAAAAACCAGGAGCTGAGATGAAGCAGATATGGCTTGAGATGTCTGATCTTGCTGTTCCCCTGAGTCTAGAGATCAGGAAATGATTGGTGCCTAAGGCAACATGCATAGGAGGTTCAGAAACCAAAACTGTCTGCGCCAGTGGGGAGCAATGAGAATAAGTTGTGCATTATCCTGCCAAATCTTGCACAAAATTTGAGGCAGAAGCGGTAGTGGAGAGAAGGCATTGTTCAAATGATCTGACCACGATAGGAGCAGAGCATCACCCTTTGAGTAGTGACCCAGGGCTCATCTGGAACAGTATATGTTGCACTTCCTGTTTGCTTGTGAGACCAACAGGTCCCTGGTGGGAGTCCCCCATAGAGCTAAAGTATTTACCACAGAGGCGGGAAGCTCCCAGTCATGATCAAAGTGTCTGCTGAGAGAGTATACTAGTACATCTGGTTTCTTAGGAGGTACACTGCCAATGGGGTAATCTGATTACTGACACACCAGTTCCACAGGCTGATCGATTCTGAACACATGGCAGGCAGATCTCTCGCCTCCCTGTTTGTTGATGTAAAAGACAGTTGTAATATTGTCTGACATTATGAGGAATAGGAGAAAGGTTCTGCAAGCACTTTGAACTGCTCGTAGCTCCAGAACATTGATGTGCATCCTGGACTCTCAAGATGTCCAGGTGCCATGCACTGTACAGTTGTCTATATGAGCTCCACAACCCAAGAGAGATGTGTTGGTAACAACTGTCCTGTCTGGTGAGGAAGCGAGGAATGGAACGCCAATGCAAACCTGATGGGACAATATCATTTGGGAGGGAACAGTCGTTACGGTGCTCATGGACTGTCAGTTTGGTGAGTACATAGTTTAAAGTCACATTTGTAGGCAATGAAGGTGGAGTCTTCCTAAAGGTATGATGTAAGTGCATGAGGAGAGAGAGAGAGGGGGTCATGACAGGCACTCTGGTGTTGGTTATGATCTGGTCTATGACAACATTCATAGCCTGACGCCTGTTTCTCAGCATGTAAGCTCTTGCTGTGATGAACCTGGCAACACAGAGCCAATCATCGAGGCAGAGGAAGATGGTGAAACCACAACATCTGCTGTAGGCTGCTACAACAGAGAACACCTTAGTAAAGACCTTGTGGGTGGCAGCAATGCTAAAAGGGAGTACTCTGTGCTGAAAGCAGTCAGGGCCAACTATGAATCTGAGAAACTGTCAGTGAGGGGTGAACATCCACGTGAAAATAGGTATCCATGTTCAGAACTGTAAACCACATATCTTTTTCCAGGGATGGAATTATAATAGATGCCACCCTGACCATGTGAAACTTGAGCTTGTGAATAAATTGGCTGAAATGGCAGAGGTAAAGAATGGATCTCTAACTGCCTTTCTTTTTGGGGACTAGGAAATATGTCAACTAAAACCTTCCCTTGCTAGTGAGGAACCTACTCTCTCTCTCCTCACTGTAAGAGAGATACCACTTCTTGTTTGAGAATGCTCTCATGAAAGTGGCCCAGAATGGAGGTGGGGAAGGGGGTATTTGAAGGGTAGGAACACAAACTATCATAAGGGAATTTGTCACACATTTAACAATGATGAACAATAAACCCAGTTCTTTTCTCAGCAACCGGACACAGGGGTGACTCTCCGGAAATCCTAAGCACTACAGAAAGAAAAGAAGAAGAAAAAACTGTATCTCCTGCATAACCATGGTCAGATTTGGGCATAAAAGAACTGGCTTGTACATAGTGTGTGTTCCTAAACCACTAAATCTGATGGGAAATAATATAACATTTTAAATATCCAATTTTCTTAAATGGCAAAAATAAAAAGTCATATTATAAAACAAATATCACATATAATACGTAAAAATTTTAACCCAAATGTAAACTCTCAGAACTCCAACTCAAGCACACCAACATTTCCATTCCGCTTTAAATAATACCTACATAAGTTAGTCAATAAATATATTTGTACCTAACTCATCCACTGTTCACCTTCTACTCCTGGTGGAATTCTGTGGCCAAAAAAATAAAAATTCTGCGCACAATATTTTAAAATTCTGTATATTTCATTTGTTAAAATAACACAATATAATTACACCAGTTTCAATTATTTTTGGTCATTTATTTCAAAATACCTTTCAGCAAGTCTGTCTACCAATACAGACAATAAAAAAGATTCAGGAAATATATTTTGACAAATAGATTCCTAACTAGGCATATTAATACAGAACTCTGAGTTAATAATTCATTTAAACTACAATATAGAACCATATTTCCTACACCCCTCAGAAGCACTGCAAAGGCTTGGGGGAGTCAGGGATAATGGAAGGAAGCAAATTGCTGGGAAGGAGCCTGAACTTTAGCGGGCTGTTGGGTATGGGTGGGAAAAGTATGGAACATGGAGTTTGGTTTTTGGTTTTTCTTTTGGGGGGGGGGAATGGGAGGGATTGTTAGGGAACTTTCCCCATGCAGACCCTGGTTGACCCCTAGCCTCTCTCATTCAGTCAGATACATCTGCCCTGGCCCCATGTGTCTATGTGCCCTCACCCAGCCACTCCCCTGTCCCTATGTAGCTCTGCATCCCTCGCCGTGACCCCATGTGTCTCTGTATCTCCCTCCTCCCATGGCCCTGTGCCTCCACTCCCATTCAGCCCCTACCTCAGTCTCTTCTCCCCCACTAGCCCTTCTGAGCCCGTCTGGCCCCGCTCATCCTCCAGCATCCCACAGACTCTGTCTCCTGACCTGGCCTGACAAAAAAATAGACATCTGTGGGGCTCATTACATATGCGCATGCAAAGTGGCACAGAATTCTTTCAGGAGTACCCTTCAAAAGATTTATGGATTAACCAAAAGGCTTTGTATTGCTTTTAATCTGTCTCAGTGAAGAAGTCTGACTTATCAAACAAAATAAGTCTGCCTATGTAACTCCATAATGTGTATTACAGCATCATTTCAGAGTCACATTTTCCAATACAGCAACATCTTATTACCATGTTGAACACATAAAATGTTGTTACAAACTATGAATGGTGAGAGTCACAGTTCTGGCACCACGAGATCCTTTTGACTCACTGCTGCAACATCACAGCTCAGAATTATACAAGGTACATTATGAACACACAGAAGTGACATCTCTGTGTTAAACCAAGTGATAAACCACATAGCATTGCCTTTATCATGAATTTCTGATGGTCTCAACTGACTCCATCCACTAGTTAGTCCCCTTCTGCCAAGACAATTGCTTTATCAGCTTTTTAAAAATAATATATCACTGAAGCCTTCCAAAACATAAAGCAAATATCACTTCAAAAGATAATGTTTTGGTTTAAACTGAAGAGAACATATTCCAGTTTTTACTATGTCTCTCCTAGCCTCCCCTTGACGATCATAGTCCTAATTCAGCATAATTATGACTATGTGAACAGTCCCACTGAAGTCAACAGGGCCACTCCCATGCTCGAAGTCAAGCAACTATTAGTTATGCTGCTGAATCAAAAAGGGGATCAAATGACCCAAACTCCAGCAGCCGGTTCCCAGAAGGCAGTACTTTTCCAGCCACTTGGTCACAAAAAGTGGCCATCGAAATAGTGCAGTTGCCATAACTGTCATATTTCATTACCGTCGTGGATCCACAGGATCGGTGCTACAGTTTTTAAACAGTCTCTTGGAGGAAACCTCTTGGAGGAAAAAGACATCTGTAATTTACACAACGAATCATAAAATAACCTAGGATTTTAGAATAGTTGAAAAAAAAATCCAAACGGAAAATGTCACTGCTGACAATCATCAGCAGCACCGGAGATAGATGTCATTTCCAAGCAAGGAGTCAGGAAAAGAGCATTTAAAGATATCTGTACTAGTCAAATGTAATTGTTTGTGGAGGGCAAGGAAAAGGGAGAGAAAAATTGCCCCCTAAGCAGCTTATATAAGTCCAAATCTGGAACTGTGAGGGTCACCAGTTGTTAGTCACCAAAAGCAATTTATAGAAACAGCTGACAAACTGGAGTTAAAGATTCTTAAAAAGGTCATCTCAAGAAAGAATTGCACAGGCACACAAACAATCCACTGGATTTAGATAAAGAATTGAAAACCTACATACTTTAGAATCTGAAATTTGAGTAGGGCTTTAGGATTGCCAAGCCACATTCGAGTGATGATGGAAAGGTAATACCTTATAAGAGGATGATCTAAAAGTTAGTTTGCATAATATCTACAAGTAAAAATTTACTTGTAAGGTGCTTATGTTGAAAAACAAACAAATGCATAAAATTTAACACACCAAATACCCTTACATACAAGTGCATATATTCCTAAAAATGCTTTCATCAAAATGGCTTCCAGGACTTAATTGGATCCCACAACTGTACTATCCCATTGCACAGACTCAGTGTTTCATAGTATGTAGGATTCATGTGGAGTTTGGGTGACAAGACTCAGATGTCACAGAGTTGATTCTTGGGCTAATTTAAAATTCTTATACATATCTGAAAAGCATACTATTATGGTTATAATTAATGAAAGAAGCTTTGTTTTTAAGTGACTAAGTCTGAGGCACTTGAGGCATCTGGACTTCACACACCGATTGGGACCTTGTCATTTTTGCTAATTATGTAAATTAGGATCCCATGTATTGAACTATTTAGTATAATTTTCAAACACATTAAGTTGCCTGTTTCACTCTTCAGAATGTTATGTTGATGAAGTTTGTGGGGATACTTGAAAATTGATGGAATGTTGAGAGGTGCAAGGTGTTCTTAAAACTTCAAGAACAGCTCTGGTATATAGCATTCTTCATTGAGAAAATATTAGATTATATGAAAGGGTTACTTATAATAAATAATTGCTAATTACTGTAAAATTGTTATTTAATTTAGGATACCTTCTTTGGTAAACTGCACACACACAATTTAAAGGATAGATAACCACTATCCATATATACGATTCACTAAAATAATCCGTTTATAATTGTAGCTTCTTACTAAACTATATCTACCTAAAAACATTAAATCTGAATTATGCTACCAGAGGGCTATACATTGCTGAAAAATCAGGATCAGACCCATAGCAGGCAAAAGAGGCAGGTGAGCACAAAACTTGAATTTCACTACAAAATTGACTTTGCTACAATGAAACAAACACAACCAGAGTTTTGGATATGTTACATCATCAGCACCAAACAGAATGGTTTCATTTCCTCCTCCTGGAAGACTTTAATGTCATTTACAACCCTTTGAATTCAGGCCAAGAAGCACAAAGCCAGTCAGAGAGATTTTGATTAATGCTAGTTCTGTGAAGCTACAAAAGACCCAATAAACTGAACTTCCCACTGTATTTCACTGCATTATGGAAAAACATTTCGATCTGAAATTTAATATTTATCTTCATTATGAAACCCAACAAGTGACTTTTTAACTTCAAATAATTATACTTAGTAGTAGTATTTTGGATAACTCATGGAAAGAAATTAATGGATCTTTTGGTGGCAACAATACAAAACTGATACTTAAATCAGTGACCACAGCTGAAGCAAAACATGCTGCATGGCTGAACTTGGTAATTAACATTTATAAATAATTAAAACCTGTTACATGCAAGCAGTGCATAAGCATTCACCGAATAAATTCTTGAGACCCTGACAACTAATATTCACACACTGTTATCAAGGTAAATATACCTGTATTCACACTCCATGGTCCACTTCAGGAATGTCCAGTTAGGTCTCAGGCCTTCAGCCATTACCTCTTTGTTGGCAGGGACTGTCACATCGCACTTCCTCTGACCTCAAGTTTTAAGGCTGCACAGCCTCCTGCCACACACTGTGATATCCCCAAGAAGCCAGTCTGCCTCAAGGCCTGCACCTGCACTGTGCTCTCTCTCCAAAGGCTATGGCCACTGTATGTCAGCAATTACAAGTTACCACACAGCTTTCTCAGAAGTGTACATTTATTTTAAGGACAACTCACCACAGAGAAAACATATAAAAACAATAAACGCACACTATTTATACCAGTAATCACCCATCTTCTACATTAGGAGCCAGGCAGGCACACAAACTTTCTAACCCTTTAGGAAGGGCTGGCACCCCACTTGGACAAAAAAATCATGTTAATTTCCTCACTCAGCTTTTCTCTTTGTCTCTGAAAACCCAGTTTGACTCAGTATATGCAAATTCCTCCAAGGGTGGTACCTCTCTGGAGTTGTTTACACTTTCAGCTGCTCGGGTTAAATCACTGCTCTCTGTTGTTAGCTCTTGGAGGAGCTGTGGTAACCGTCCTGCATGGAGCAGAACACAATCATACATCAACCATTCATAAATTTTATACAATGGTCCTGAAAACTATTGCATGGGGTTCCGATATCTGTCACAATTGACCTTGATGCATTTTAATCTGATTGCCCAAGCTTCGGTTATCTATTACTTTACCCATGACTTAGTTGGGGATTAGTCCTGCTTTGAGCAGGGGGTTGCACTAGATGACCTCCTGAGGCCCATTCGAACCCTGATATTCTATGATTCTATGTGAATCTTAGTCCTGTTTCCACAATACTGAGAACTCCCCTCAATTATGTTAACTTATATTAATGCTAATTATTTCAATTATCATAACTGTACTGTATTTACCATGTCATATCTGTTATATTTTAGAGTTTCTTGTTCTATTAAAATAAAAAATATTAACCAAGTGTCCCCCTTCTGAAATACTTATAAGCAAAGTTTCAAGTTTTAAAGGAAACATTTTTAGAAACTATTCAAAAGTAAAAGCAATCTCACATTTTGCTGCTGCCCTGCACAGACTGACCAAGTCTCCTGCTACATCAAGGAGATTTCCATTTCAAACAGAAAACTCTCAACTCCCATTTTAATAATGTTATCTCCTGCATAAAATCTATATTATTCAGAATCACACGCATCAGCCTCTCTCTATGAGTCAGTGAGAGAGACTAATGTGCGTGTGTGGCTGACACTCAAGTTTCTGGGTAATGTACTTGACCTCTGCTCTGCTTCGGTACTGCAAGGAGGTGTGGTTTTGGTAACCAACTGTAAGTTGTGGGGGTAGATTTGAATTGCAGGGCCAACATGGTGGCCCAGACTCCAGGCAGCACGAGGCAGAGGCAGGTGTGGGGCATAAGGTGAGGCTAGAAGTGGGGGTGTTGGTGGGGTAGGACACTCCCTGAAATTAATTTGAAAATGTTGGTTGGTGTGACCCTGCATAAGCTATTGACACCAGGGTCTCTTTTTGAATGGGCGATCTGGTCTAAAACCGGAGACCTGGCAACCCTAGTAGTGCAACGTCAGAGGATACAGAATTCAGATGCAGCCATAGCTGGGTCAAAGGAAGTAAACCCATTTTACTTATCCAAAACTTAAGTACTGCAGGTAACGATAAACAGGTCTGAAGAATAAATGAATGAAAAACAAACGTTTTCAGTAATCGTAGTTATCTGGACAGTTATTCCAGAAATCTATCATATGCACGTGTTCTTCTGTGGTCACCTGAACAGTCTTTGAGAAACAAAAAACAATAAACCAACCCAAACAGGTTGATCATATTATTTCATTCCTTTTCACACTCTTTCTAGTTTAACAACAACAAAACAAGTCATTAGTGGCAATTCAAGTGACCAGCAAAATATATATACAGACAGAGAGAGAGAGAGAGAGTAGTGCTGATATTTAACTAAAAGATCATGCAAAATTTTATTAGCATACCTCAATAAAGCTTAAAGCAGAGACTGGAGATATGGGCTATGCTTTTGAGGCAGCCTTTAGTGTGGATTTAGCTGCATCCATGCTTCCTTTCTCTCACCCCACCCTGACATTTATTACAGTTCATTTTTTAAAAAAAATCATATAGTGTGCAAACTGAATAAGATGGCCTTTATTACATGTTCAGTTTTGGCTTGTCTCTTGCATATTCACTTAAAACAGTTCTTACTGTACTCAGTTTTCAATATAGTAGAATCTCAGAGTTATGAACACCACCAGAGGTGGCTATTCGTAACTCTGAAATGTTCATAATGCTGAACAAAATATTATGTTGTTCTTTCAAAAGTTTACAACTGAACATTGACTTAATACAGTTTTGAAACTACTATGCAGAAGAAAAATTCTGCTTTCCCCCCTTTTTTTTTTAAATAGTTTATGTTTAACACAGTACTGTATTTGCTTTTTTTTTTTTTTTTTTTTTTGGTTTCTGCTGCTGCCTGATTGTGTATTTCTGGTTCCAAATGAGGTGTGTGGTTGACTGGTCGGTTTGTAACTCTGGTGTTGGTAACTCTGAGATTCTACTGTAGTTTCAAATATATTATGCTAGACTGAATTATAAAAAAAAATAAAACATGAGTCATCGGATTTAAATTACACAATTTTATATAATAAAACAATGGAAAATTCAATGCAGGTGACTATAATAAAGAAACTAAAAGGAAAAAAAGCAAACAAATAAATCATGGAAAGGCAAAACCAGACAAAGTATAAAGACTAACGCAATGGACAAAACAGTACAGTACATGAAAGACAAACAGTGATGGGATGATTTGGAGAAAAAAAATGTGCAAAGATTTATAAGAAGGAAAATTTGCAAGAGCACATCTAACACAGGAATAGAGCAAGCAAACATAATACACCTCCAGGGTCCTTTTAGTTCCCTCAGATTATAAAATCAACCTAGGAATGACAAAGATCATACTCTCTGGTAAGAGGGATACATATTATTCCACTCAGCTAAGAGGTCTCTCCAAAAGGAGAAGTGAGTCTTGAGTTTTTCAGGAAAAATTTTCCTGATTAAATCTCAATTAAAAGCCACATAAATAATGTGACCTTATAGATTCTCATGATACAATTCCATTCTGCTACATAGATAGCAATTTCAACCTTTAGGAAAGTACACGATTACAGTGTAGATCAGGGGTTCCCTAATTGTGGTACATGAGCTTGACTTTCCATCCTTCCAGTTCACAATTTTTTTAAGAAAGCAGGTATGTTAACCAATAAAGTCTGAGAGCCACTTGTTTACATTAGCTTACTGTGGACTCAAAAAAATTGTGTATTTCTAGCACAGTGTGTAATAAAGGTGGAGTATGAATGGCATTTGAAGAAGTCTGACATTAAAAGCAGTTTTATAAACACATATTTACTACTGTTATAAGTGGGTACAATTCCACAGCGGTGTTTGCCCACTCATAAGTGTAGTGAATCTGCCCAAATATCTCACACTCAAGGAACATTTTACAGAGACTTGGAATGGGCAAATTACTCATGGAGAATAATTAACATCTTAAAGAAAATAAAAAGGATTTTGAATTCTGTTAAAGTGAATCTGCTGTTTGCAATATTCACACAACTCTAACAGAGACAGATGTCTTAATTTGACGTATAAAAACTTCAGACTGTAATCTGATAAAAACAAATGTTGATTATTTTTTAAAAAGTAGCAGAAAATGGTTTAGTAAAAATTTAGTCCAGTTGAGCATATTACATCTCGTATGACATCTGTATTCTATGATCCAAGATTTGGAGCAAGAATATTTCAAATTACTATCTCAGCAGAATTTGGCGTAAATTTAAAGAGTAAAAGCAATGAGAAAGAAATAATTTGATCTGTGCTATGGTAAAATATTACTAATTTTTTGCACTAATGTGTGCCAGTTTCAGCAGATTAAACAGTCTCAATTCACAGACAATGCAAGAGCATGATTTTAAGACTGTAATATAATTACTTGATACCTAAGTGAGCTAATTACCAAGTCAACCTTTTAAACTGCACATTTTACAACAGACAAATCAGTCAAAACCTGGACCATACCAAACAAGTACTGTACACAGTTGAAAGCATGTAACAGTCTGTTTTGCAATAACATTAACATTCACACTACAATTTATATGAAGCAAAATAAGCTGTGTCGATCTATGAGATTACAAATATTGCTAGTACAAATGATTTAATCATGTGTCTTTTTACTCAGAGGTTTGGAGCACTGATTTAACATTACATTATTCACCTTAGTGAGACACTTATTAAACACTGTAGGAAAAAGCTGAAATTCAGCTATTAGCTTAGCTACTCTAACTCAAATCAACAGCCATAGAGCTAGAGTTACCTTGCAAAATGCACTTCCCTGTACCAGACAGACCCTTCTGTTTTCCCAGGGAATTCACACTATGAAGCATGGCTTTGGGAGCACAGCTTTACTTTTGGTCAGGATGAAGTTCCGCTAGTGGAAGCAACAAAGGCGAGGTAGTGAATCAGGTCTCTCCTTGCCAGTAGCAGCACCTTCTTTTATGAGAGTTCTAGCTGCATGTGGACTCTGCCAGAAGGAAGGTTTACAGCTCTTGTCTGATACTCATTCTTTGTGATAAAATGGACAAATAAAATACACCTCTACCTCAACAGAATGCTGTTCCTGGGAGCCAAACAAAACTTATTGCGTTGTAAGTGAAACTGTGTTATATTGAACTTGCTTTGATCCACCGGAGTGCGCAGACCCGTCCCCCCCGGAACACTGCTTTACCACAAATTTATATCCAAATTTGTGTTATATAGGGTGGCGTTATACTGAGGTAGTGGAGTACATATATAACAATTCATTGTGCCATATACTTCCCCTTCAATGCTTCGTTCCCATCAATGTAGTGGAAATTCTGTAAGGGTGAATCAAGGAAACTACTCACCCACTGGATTGTACACATATCTCATGATAAAAAAACAAACAGGTAGTGGAGCAGACTTTTAATTTGGATACAAATACAACCAGATTAAGAACTTGACTTTAACGCAAGCAGTATTAGGGCCTATGAGTAAGGCTAAGATTCTGTCATGCATATTGTTAGTAAAAATCACAGACAGGTCTTGAACAATAAAGAAAAATTCATGGAAGCTCGTGACCTATCCATGACTTTTACTAAAAATATCCATGACAAAATGGGAAGCTGCGAGGTCCCCACACCACCCCTGGGGTCCCAGCTGGGAGCTGTGGGGCACCCCTGCCACCCGCAGCAGCCCGGAAGCTGTGGGGCATCCCAGCCACCTGTGGTGGCTCCAAGCTTCAGGGCACCCTGGCCATCCACCGCAGCTCCGAGTTCTGGGGCATCCCTGAGCACCCTCACCGCCCAAAGCAGCTGGAAGCTCCTGGGGCACTCCCTCCCCTGTCCAGAGTGACTAGGATCTCAGGGTCCCACAGTTCCCAGCCACCACGGGCAATGGGGGAACCCTGCAGCTCTCAGGCGCTGCGGGCTCAAGTCACGGAGG